>NC_136424.1:84015000-84472500 GCF_052625555.1 Lactuca saligna | reverse complement strand
TTTTGTTTGTTTAATTTGTTGTTTTTTTTTTAAACTTGTTTGCTTGACATTTTGTATCAATTCATTCCATCTGCATTAGTTAAAATTAAACACCTATTTATAGCTTACCAAAGAAACATCTATTTATAGCTTACAAGTAAATCCATGCATTAATTACGCACACCAAAGTTACTTTTGTTAGATGTATGTTTTTCTTTCTTCATCTAATGATAAAGAGATAAATTTAAGAACCATATAATATTAAAGAGATGATCTTTGTAACGATATTCTCAAGGGTCTTTTTCAGCAACGAAAGTGCTTTCAACAAGAAGAGTAGTTCAAAAATCCTGGCTAGTGACATCAAAAGGGTGGCATTCAACTGGTTAAAAATGAGAACCAATAGTGGTTCAAGTATCGATTGGTTAACATGGTGTATTGATCCTAAAACTGTTTGCCTGAATGTTTTATAACTTCCAACGGCTTGCTAGCATTTTTATATACAAGTCTTTTGCTCTTATAAAAACAAGATTACTATACCAGTTTCATAGTTACAATAGATGTAATTATTACTTGGAATGAACAAAAGTATTGCAAGGCATGGACACGTTAAATTCATTTACCTTATTGTATCATCATAGACATGAAATAATACAAAGGGGATATAGTATAAGAAAGAGTAATGACAATTACAAATCATATTTGGTTTCAGAGAGACCAAAAAACTTCATTCGTAGTATATCATAAACAGTGGTAATGAATTGAAAAGTTACACTTGAGACATTTAAAGATCATGGAGTACTGTAATCTTTCAGGACACCTTTTGCATTTTCCATCCGACGCAATGCCTTGAGCAAATGAGAGAGGGTGTTGGTGATGGCTGGTGTTGAAAATACCACCAAACTTTATATTCACGAAATCATTAACGCCCTTGGCCAAGTAGCAATCATCATGTGTCTCGCTCTTAAGTATTGACGGAGCACAAGCGGTATGTATGGACTGAGCACAAGATTGACAATGATAGAAAGATTGATGAGGATTCAAATCTTCCTCACAGATTTCACAAAAGTATTCACTCTTGTGGTTCTCAATCGGGAGGTAACTTAGTTGCATTGGATGCTCGTCATACTTGTGCCTCACTGTTTCGGCTAATAACAAAGCACATTCCGGATGTATAACAATACCACAAGTGATGCATAAGAATGAAAGTCCACGCTTATAAATGGATCCGAGACAGATATGACAAGAATTACGACCGATTCCTTTTGTTTGAACTAGTGAAAGAAGGTGATTGGGGTGAGCTTTGTGTGTGATTTCTTTAGGTATAAACCCACATGTAACATCCACATAGTATTCACATCCGACGCAACCATACACAAATCCGTTGCAATGTAGATAACAAACCTTACAATTGAACACACCGAAAAAGAAAGGAAGATCGTTTGAGAAGATGAAATTGAGGGTATGTTGCGGGTGGCCCGGGTGGTTTTGTATTATTGGGGGGAGTCGAGTGCACCACTCATGGAGAGCAAAGTCATTGCAACTCTGGTGAGGGCATTTGTAAAAAGGCATGGTGGACATGATTGGTCTGAGACATGCGTTGCATAGCAGTTGGGTCTTTTCCATTGGGTCATGACACTTTATTAATAACAAAGAATTTGAGGAGGAAAAGGAGGTTTGCCCATGATCAACTAGAATCAGAGGGTGTTGATGACTCTTGTGTGTTAGGCGATCATCCACCTTAATCTTATGATGATGATCATCATCATTAGTGGTTTGTTGGAAAAACAAGTAGTGTTTTGGTAGGCTGTATGTTTCATCAGGGAATGGGAGATGGAGAAGACCAGGATGGTCAACATCTTCATAATTTTTAATGGTTTTGCTAAGGTCTAAGCATCATAAATTGGGAATTAGAATATGTATAATATGAAAACAATTTAAGTAGTAAATGATATATAATAATAATTAAGGAAAGAAAGCAAAGAAACTGTGATTTACCAGCACGCGGAGGCACTCTTACGCAGTTCAGATGGACGTAGTAGAGACATTTATCGCATTTGTAACTCCAAAGATCCTCTCTACGATAAAAATCATCACCACATACTCTGCATCTGGGAAAATGTTTAGCTTTTTGATCTTCTCTGGGGAAGGAATATAAAATGGTGAGGGGATGGGTATGATAAAAAGAACCATGTGTTCTCTGTTGGATGAGCAATTTATGTGGTAGGAAAGCACATTCAGTGTGTATGGTGAAGCCACCACAAGTGGTACTACATTGATAGAAGATGCCTTTATGTTCCTTCCCACAAGCACTACAGAGGCATAAAATGGGCTTAGGGATGGAACATATTAGCAAGTGAGGGTGGGAAGGATGATAGATGATATTTTTTCCTACTTCCAGGGCACACTTGACATCAATGTAGAAATTAAAACAGTCATCACACTTGTAAAACATTTGTGTTTCTGGATACATGTCACTGCTCTCACAAATCTGACAGATGCAATTATAAGCCGGTGCCAGTTGTTGGATAAGAGGATGTCTGTGTAATGTTTTCTCCAACCTTGGTGGCAACTCACCACAAAATTTGTGAAGTGAGAAGACCTTCTTATCATCACATGATGATGAACAAATGGTGCATGTGTAGCAGTACCTATGGTACATATGGATTATTTCCCTACACCTCCAACATGTGGCACCTCCAAACCCTTCTTTTTTTGTAACCAGATCACCACCCTCCTCATCTTCTTCTTTATCTTCTTCATATTGTAGCTGCAAATCAATGAGCTTTAGTGGATGAGGGTGTTCGAATACTTTCAGTGTCTCCATTATTATCATTATTATATATATCTCTCTCTTTATAATAATATATAGAGATGTTACACTTCCCAGCTTATTAATTTATAGCAAAGAAAGAGCATATATGCGTGCCAAATTCACAAAACTAAGCAGGATTCCTTTCTTCCTTTCTTTCTTTCTTTTTTTTTTTTTTAATATCTTTGGCTTTTTTTAATTTGTTATTCGCTTTTCCTCTTCCAGAGAAGATATCCATAAAGTTTCTTAAAAATTGTTTCTCATACTATTTTTTTAATTTGCCAACCAAGTTCCCTATATGTCCTGTGCAATATGGAATTCCTGATAATTAATAACTTTATATCAGCAAGTGGCATAACTTATGATGTATTTTATGAATGTGGCATAACTTATGATGTATTTTATGAATGTGCAGTTGATAAAAAAAAAAAAATACATATGATACTGTAATGTGGACATTCTTTTCTCAAAATCATGATTATTCTAGATTTGGTTTCTGGTTTTGTTCTTTACTTAGTTTCATACCTAAGGAATAAACACACAGAAGCATAGCATAATTCTTTTCCTTTTTCTTTATCTTTAGTACCAACTCTCCTCTCTAATAAGCAAGGAATATTTTTTAAGTCCCAATTTTAAGTTGTACGTTAGTAATTAGTCTTGTTTTATTAATTGGTATGGAGATGGTTAGAGTTGACTCATATAGCTTAATTAAATGAGTTTAAAACAAAGCAAAGCCAACTGGTGGAGTTGACTGTTTTTTATGACGTTAATCTAATTTAAGGGTAGAATATATAAGATTATGATTATGCAGAAAAGTTAACTTGTTTCAGTATATATATAATATAATATGAATAAAACATGATTACATTTTCTTCAAGCTAAATCCTAGAGGTTTATAGTGTTGTATTGTACTTTTGACAGGATTGAGCCAAATAGCAGTCAAGTCAACCAAAACCTTGCACACTCCATTTGCAATCAATCAAGATTATTTGGAGCAACTAAAGAAAATGAAGTTGTTTCTGTTTTAAAATGGTCATTTTGCAATCAATTGAAAGCTAGTTTTCAAATGTGAAGGTTTTTTCGGGAGGGCTTTTTTGAAATTTGTTTTTGTTTAAAACCAGAAAATTAATGCTAATCCTTCTACAAGGGCCAAATAGGAAAAAAAAAATGCAAGGTCTTTTTAAGAAAATTAAAAATTGAGGTTCAATCCCGAATATATATATATATATATATATATATATATATATATATATATATATATATATATATTGGGTATCACTTGTATGTTTAACATTTTACTAATGGTTATTCTTATATTTCATTATTTTTTCAAATCTCTATAGAAAACTCTTTCTGTGCTTTCATAAACAACCAAATATTTTTATTCAAATATGTAGTGCAAATGTTTGAGTAAGTTAAAAAAATGTGGAATTCGACTTCAATGACCAAGTACTCTGGGAGGAACTCAAAAAGATTATAACATCCTACTTTCAAGCAAGCAGTTAAAGCATTCTACTTACATTATTCTTTTAAATTTTTTATCCAATTAATTTATAGCCCTGAAATTTCTTTGTATTCAAGTGTCATTGCTTTAATCAACTGAAGATATATCAAAAAAATGAATCGGTGGTTTATGTTTTTGAGAGAAATAAATCTTTATATATACACAATTTCTCATTTGCCTTTTAGCTTTTCGTTCGGTTATGTTATGGTGATGGAATCATATGAAAATTATTATTTATTAAGATTGCAAACAAATCAGACACTAAACATTTACCTTACACACTCCATTTGCAATCAATAATCAAGATTATTATGATCAACTAAAGAAAAGGAAGCTGTTTCTGTTTTAAGATGGCCATTTGCAATAATCAGATGAAAGCTAAATTTAAGATGAGTATTTGCAATCAGATACATTATATGCATTCAAAGAAAAGAAAGATGTTAAAACCCAACCTTGATTCTTCTTGAATGGCTTCAATTTTGAGTTCTGGTTCAAGGATTCAAGCTCGGCGCTTGTAACTTCACCTTGTGGGCTTCAATTTCGACTTTCGAGCTTCATGGGTTGAGTTTTTTTAGGGTGCGATTGGTTTTCTACTTTTCTTTCAGTGGCTGAAGGTTTCTAGGGTTTACACTTTACGTCTTGATCAGACCTTTGAGATCGGATCCCGAATGAATATAAGTTGGAAAGTTTGTTATTGTTGACGATCATATTAGTTTGTATAAAAAACTAAAGGAAAATGATATAGATTTCAAACTGGTATGAGGTTTTTTAGTTTATTTTGTTGACGCCAAAAAAACTTAAGAAAAATTCTCTGCTAATAAATAAAAATATTTCATTAGAATGAAAAAATGTTGTAAAAAAGGTTATAAAACCGGAGTGCAAATGGTTGGACAGAACATGTTCTCTGCTAATTTTCTGTTTTATATATATTAAAAGCACTAAAGTGAGTTCGATCCAAATAACAACCATAACAAACATCCCTTGACTAATAGCAACAATCCTAAATCTTCATACAATTTTATGAATGAAATATCCAATTAGGAAGAAAACCTAAATTTTTATTCTGTATTTGCCGATAGAAAACCCCCAAATTGCAAGATATGACATGATATTATCAAGCATTCATTACAAGATATCAGCTTGTAATATAACAAAAGTCTTAAAACCAGACAACTAAAATATGACACATGAACAAGATATTTTTGCTTACATTTCAATTATTAGTCTCATGTATTTTGCTAAACAATACTCTATACTCTATATAAACTAAAACCACAACATAAAATTGGTCTTATATGTTTATATATATTTCATTATTAGACATTAAATCTATATATTTTTCTTGAAAAACAAAACTTCCCAATTAGTGGGATCTTGCTATAATTTGTATGTATATACTCTAGTTAGTGACCGAAATATCCACATAACAATTATCCTGCAACTATCTGCAAGAAATAAAAAATCATAATCAGATAACTTCTAAAGTTCTAGATTATATCTAGTTTGAACAAATGAATTCAAAAATAATGAAAAATTTAGTGAACAAGTAAAAATATACTAAACACAATCTTTGCTGATGACTAGAATGTGTTCTTATAAAAAAAAACTGTATTTTTTTTATTTGTCAATTAGGTTATGTAAATTATCTAATTACTGAAAAATATCTTAAAGAATCTTACGATAGAATAAATTAAAAAAATTGAGTTGATAACTGAGTAATTTTAAAGTAAAAAGCTTGTTATAAACATCTATACGCATGACTTTTGAACTTAAACGGTTTTGAATTTGTATATGACAAAATATTTCATTCTACATGATTCAAAGCAAGATTTTTAACTTAAAAAATCAAATCTAAATGTAAAAAAGCTACTGATACCAATAAATTTTCATGAGTTTGTATTATATAACTTAACTTAATCATGCATATATTTTTTTTTTATTAAAAGTACCTGATAAATGAATGGATCAGTTCTCCCTCCAGCTCCTGACCTTCTCACCTCCTCTTTCTTCAGCAACCTATCATTTAAGTATCAGTTATATTGTCATATACCTTAAGAATATTTTTCCAAACAAGTATCAAGTAATGCATTTTTGTGAATTTTCATTGGTTGAATGCATGGTTTCTTGAATTTTTATGGAGGAATGCATGTATTTCTTTTAATTGCAGAAAACCCCTTTGATTTATGTATTTGAACAGAAATCGGGCAATCTAACGATTAAGAAAGGAAGCCATGCCACGTGGCATGCTATTATAGGCCAATACCGTAAGTAAAGAGGGAGATTATGTTTTACATGCGCAAGGCTTTGCTGGTGTCGGGGCTGTCGCCGAGCAACTGACGTATGCGGACTTCCGAAGCGGATCCATTGTGAGCAAGCACTTCCAATATGGCTTCAGACCGGCGGATTAGATGAGAGGAGCTGACCGGAGCCGACGGCTTCTCTCCCTTTGTCTTCGACTTCCAGCTTTCTGAGCTGGAAACCAAGCTGCTGGAGCCACCTGACAAACACGACGAGCCTTCTGTCGTCTCCGACGAGCTACCGGACACAACAAAAGATTTCTGTTCGACGCTAGAGTTTTTCCGGCAATCGGAAATCCATAACGTCTTAGATCTGCTCTTTCTCACCACCTGCAGACAAATCCAAAAATCGATCAGTAAGAAGGCGAGACTATGAGATCACATTGATCGATAGAAATCGTATTAGCTTAGATAACTATAGCTTGTTCTTTGTTTACAATTATTGTACTCAATGCTAATAACAGAGTATGACGATGAAGGATCAGAACAGTATGCTAATGACGTAACTACGTCCGATCAAGGCGTATGTAACCATAAAATTTTAGTATAAACTATGAAAATAATTCAAGCTGAAATGAAAGAATGAATCATGAACGAAGTAATTAGGTACGTTGAAGTGTATCTGAGTTCGAGGAAGCTAAAGTAAACAGTTCACATAGAACAGAGAGTTACTAAGAAGCCCAAATTCAGGATACGAGGTTAAAATTTTCAAATAGAAACCGATTCTGAGGGAATTCATCAATAACGAATAGAATTTGCACACGCAAGTCCAATCAGAGATCTAAATCGGACTGAATTCCGGATTTTCTATCATACAGAACATCAAGTCGATCGAATCAAATGCACAAACTATATACATTTACCTTAAACTTCATCTCGTGTTCAGAATGAGCAATAGCACTAGCAACCATACGAAGACCGCATCCATGAGCTTCATCCGATGATGCATCATCGCTACTCACAGTAGACGAAGCAGACGACCTCGAACACGATTTACACACCAACAAACTCTCAGAACAATCAGAATGGCACGTACATGTGGTTCCCTCGCTGCTAAACGCATCAAATCACAACAAAAACACTCATTCATGATCCAGCCACGAATTAATTAACGTAAAATCAAACCAAATTGATGACGTTAAATTCAATTGAGTTACCATGGAGACGAGGATAGAAGGATAAGAGCTGAAGCAACGATCTCTTCGGTGGAATTTGGAAATGGTGATTCGGATTCCATTTTGTGTTACTTCAGAAGCTTTTTTGTATCAGTAACAATAGGCGGGAATGACAAATAATTTGAATTTTTGGTAAGATTTTTGCGATTTGATCTGGTTAACTGAACTCTTTCTACGATCTAAACTACTTTGTTACGACGGTTTGTTAAGCATGAGTGAGTTCGTTAACACAAATATGGGTGAAGTTTTGTGGACCCGTTTCTCGTGAAAAAGTAGAAAGTGGGCTATAAATTGACCCAAGTTATTCAAGCTCATCTTTTGCTAGAAAAATTGTGCACACAATTTGTTTAACCCATCCTTATGAAACATGGTTAACGACTTCATGATTTTCAATAACACCACCACATAAAACTAATATCATTTTTCATTAGACAGATATCTTATTGAGTTGTGCCTTTGCAAAGAGGCTAATTATTAAATATTTTCCCCCTCTTTTTCTTTCTTGACTGCTCTCTGCAAATGTGATGACCTTATAAAGATCTCCAAAATGGTTATATGCGTATATGGTAAGCCAAGATGTGATAGTCAAGTCAGCTCGTGGACTAATGTGTCCAGAAACAACAGTGGGTTTGTGGGATGGTTTGATCTCCCAATGTGTCCAAGATCAGTGGAAGTTATTCGTGGGTTGCTTAGGTCCATGAATGAGTTAAGCAAGCACTAGTAGATGGTAAGAAGTGCAAGTATTTGTTTATGTTTTGTGGGATAGCTAACAATGCGTGGATGATGATTAAGTAATGGTGGGGTGTTAACGTGGTAGGTTTTTGGAGGGTAAATGGTGGTTTTTAGTGTTTGTTGTTAGTATAAGAAATGTGTTCAGTTTGAAGTGTCGAAGTGTTTTGTATGTTTTTTGGTTCTTATATTAAATGTAATAGTCAATGCCTTAAAGGCAGATGTCCGAATTGTAAATGGCAATTTTGAAGGAATGAAAAATGATCATATGTTTGTGTACTTGTTTTGTATATGCAATGCTTGAAATCAGTATATCTAATGAATTTTTTTTTGCTATATGTGTCATTTTTTTAATTTCATTTAAATCCACTAGGCAATTTGTGGTTTTTTTTAGCTTTGTTATTAAATTATTAAAAAATCTAATCTAAAAATATAATAAAGAAAATAAGGAAACTTAAATGTCTCTATAAATTCTCACTTAATTTGTCAATTAATATATTAAATTCAATTAAATTCAAATAAACTTTTCTAATTGAAAAACATATCTTCAATTAATCTCTTTTGAGTTCACGATAATTTGTAGAAACTTTGCAAAAATTGGTTCATTAACAACCAATATTGATATTTTTTTTTAAAATTCAATGATTAACAAAATATATTAAATTTTTAAAAAAATCAGTTTATTACACGGAAATATAGTGTTGTAGTGACGTGCATAGATTTGTGTACTTGATCCTCAAGAGATGTTTTGATCATTTTGATAATGATGGTCAACAAAGGATAATGGTGTAATATGTGCTAGTGATTGTGTATATGTTAGGGGGGTTTTGTTTTATCTTTTAAAATATTTTTTAGTTTTTAGGACAAGATAAAAAAACAAAAGATGTTTAGTGATGTTGTAAAAGTTACTTTTTTATATAAAGAAAAATGAATTTTTTGGAAAAGTTACATAATCTGATTTTTACAACTTTTTCTAAAAAAACTTTTGTCTTTCAAAAGCTTAGTCGAAAAACCCCTTAGTATACTTATTTATTTTTTTTACCATTAAGGATATGAGAAAAATTGACCATTATTATAATAACATCATCAAATAACGTTGTCATAATCTTCAAACTTAAAAACACTGCATCATTCTAGGAAATTTGTGAGGGATTTAAGAGTTTATTTATGGATTTTTTGTTTTTTGTTTTATTTTATATATATGACCCAAAATTTGTCGGCTCAAAAACAACAGGATTTCTCGTACCAATGATTTGATCCTGATGATATGCACTCGGACCATTCCCCTTCCATTCTCAAGCAGTGCATAGCTATCCTGCATTCCCGTGCCACTTCAATCCACAAACTCAAACAAATTCATGCCTTTTCAATCAAACATGGCGTCTCTCTCAACAACCCAGATATGGGCAAACATCTGCTGTTCAGTCTCATCTCCCTCTCCGCACCTATGTCCTACGCCCACAAAATCTTCAAGCAAATCGATAACCCAAACATCTTCACTTGGAACACAATGATTAGAGGCTACGCCGAGAGCCAAAACCCAAAACCAGCCATGGATATACACCGCAGCATGCGGTCGTTTGCTGTCGAACCCGACACGCATACGTACCCATTTCTTCTTAAAGCCATCGCCAGGTTAATCTCTGTCAAAGAGGGTGAAGAGGTGCACTCCATCGCAACTAAAAACGGGTTCGGATCATTGGTGTTTGTCCAAAACGGTTTGGTTCATATGTATGCTGTATGCGGACGTGCTGAAAGCGCACACAAACTGTTCGAGGAAATGTCTGAAAGAAACCTCGTAACTTGGAACTCTGTAATCAATGGATTTGTTCTCAACGGGAGGCCTAACGAGACTTTAACTCTTTACAGAGACATGGTTGACGAACAGGTGGAGCCAGATGGTTTCACTTTGGTTAGCCTACTCACTGCATGTGCAGAACTCGGTGCCTTAGCATTAGGCAAGAGGGTTCATGTCTACATGTCCAAAGTCGGGTTAGCTGAGAATCCCCATGCTGCAAACGCCCTTTTGGATCTTTACTCAAAAACAGGAAACATCAAAGAAGCACATAAGGTGTTTGATGAAATGAAGGACAAGAGTGTAGTCTCATGGACTACACTCATAGTTGGCTTAGCCATGAACGGATTTGGTAATGAATCGATCAATCTTTTCAAAGAACTAGAAACAAAAAAACTTACACCTAGTGAAATCACCTTCGTAGGTGTACTCTACGCTTGTAGCCACTGTGGATTGGTTGATGAAGGGTTCAATTATTTCAAAAGAATGAAAGAAGAGTACAAGATTGAGCCAAGAATCGAACACCATGGATGCATGGTTGACTTATTAGGAAGATCAGGCCATGTACAACAAGCTTATGATTACATCATCAACATGCCATTACAACCAAACGCAGTCATCTGGAGAACCTTATTAGGAGCTTGCACAATCCATGGACATACAGGTATAGCTGAGTTTGCAAGAGCTAAACTCATAGAACTTGAACCTAACCACAGTGGTGACTATGTGTTACTCTCAAATCTCTATGCTTCTGAGAGAAGATGGTCTGACGTGTCAAAAGTGAGAGAAAAGATGTTAGCAAATGGGGTTCAAAAGTCACCCGGGCATAGTTTAGTTGAGTTGGGAAATAGGGTTTATCAATTTGTGATGGGGGAAACATCAAATCCACAAAATGAAGAAATCTACATTAAATTGAATGAGATGACAAGATTATTGAGGCTAGAGGGATATGTGCCTCATGTTGTGAATGTGCTTGCGGATATTGAAGAGGAAGAAAAGGAGACTGCTTTATCGTATCATAGTGAGAAGATTGCTATTGCGTTTATGCTTATTAATACGCCTAATGGGATGCCTATTAGGGTTGTGAAGAATTTAAGGGTTTGTGCAGATTGTCATCTTGCTATTAAACTTGTTTCAAAGGTTTATGGAAGGGAGATTGTGGTGAGGGATAGAAGTCGGTTTCATCATTTTAAGGATGGGTTTTGTTCATGCAAAGATTATTGGTAGGTAGAATATTATGTACATCTTGATTACCAATTTTGATTATGGGAGTTCTTTGTTTTTGAATTTGGTTTGAAATTATGGTTTTTGAGTTTTAGTTTGATTAGTTAAATGCCATTTGAAGTATCATTAAGCATGTAAGATAAGCATGAATGTATTTGAATGCAACAAGACATTGAATATTACAACTTCGGGTCTTTTGGTATGAACAGCTTGATAATCAAAAAGCCACATTTATCCTATTAGTGCAAGTGATGTTTTTAATCTTTCTTTAAACAAAATTCGAATAACTCTACTTGCCAGAGATATTGCTCAAGTTCCGTGTACTAAACCTGAAATTATACTGTTAATCGTTAATCACTAAAACAACCAAAGTCACTAGGATGTTATTACAAAATAATCATCTTTTGAAAACATATTTGAGAATGGCCATAATCATTATGTTACAAAATGATTATGTTTTCATATATTCTTTTATAAATATAATATATATCATTTATAAAACAATTTTTATTTTGCAAAAAAAAAAAAAAAATTGTCATATTCATTTAAAAAATAGTCATTTTGAAGATCTACTAATTTTGATGTAGTTATTAAATTAATACGAAAAGCAGAAAAAGAAACAGGAGGAGATGGCGTTTTATTATATTTCTCGTTTGGTTCCTCTTAACTACCAAGTCCAAAACCCTAAAAACCCCCGTTGTGAGAGAAAAAACTGTCAATGGCCTGTAATGGCACCGGATGTGAATCGGGTTGCTATAAAGACAGCACCGGGGATGAAGTGGAAAAATCATCCACGGAGAAGTTAAATGGTGATGTCAATGGCGATGGTAATCACCATCGCCACCAGACGACGTGTCTCAAGTGTAAGGCAGCCGAAGCCACAGTCTTCACCGGCGGGGAAGGTGGTAGCAGATTCTGTGCTGATTGCTTCCGTAGTAACCTTTATGGAAAGTTTAAGCTTGCTGTCACTTCCCATGCCATGATTTCGCCCACTGATAAAGTTCTCGTGGCCTTCTCCGGTGGTCCTTCATCCAGGTTACCTTTCCCTTTCCCGTCGACACATAGTCTGTAATTGTAAAGGCGTATTTGATCCGTTCTGTTATATTTTTGCTATGAATTGAAACGATTTCATTAATAAATATGATATATCTTGTTTTCTCCCTCTTTGACAAACTTCTATTCTTTTTATGTGTTAGGAAAGGGAAGTAGATATGTTCCCACGCTCCCTTAAATTTGATACGTAGATTACAAAGGTAGCATGTAATTAGGGTGTTCGAACAATTGAAATCATTTTGGAAACCTGGTATTGGTTTTAAGCACAAAACAGACTAAAACATCATAGTAAGAACCTATTATTTGTCAAAATAAACATCATCAAGAACATTAAAATAAGAATCAAAGAGAGACGAGACACAATGTGGATGCGAATATGCAAAAGAAGATCTTATTATTTGTTGTTTGGTTATTTTTCCCTCTTTTCAGTGCAATATTTGAATATCCAAATGTGCTTATTAGTCATTTTGAGAGTTGTGCTAATGCTTTTTTAAGTTTAATGCTACTAAAGGGTAATTAACCATACAATGATCTTTGCAGGGTTGCTCTTCAATTTGTTTCTGAGATGCAACTCAAATCCCAGACAAACTTTGATGCAACTGCAATTAGAGACAGATCTTTACCTGTATTTGGTGTTGGAGTAGCTTTCATCGATGAAACTGAAATCCATCCCATCACTTGTACTGATTTCAATAAAGCCATTGAAGACATTAAAGAAATTGTATCAAATTTATCTCCACCCAAAAAAGAATTGCACATAGTCCCAATCAGAAACATCTATTCAACAAAAACCAGTGATGGAAGTGAGACACTGAAGAATCTAATAAACACTGTTAGTGATGCAACTGGAAAAGAAGACCTTCTTTCACACCTACGTATGTTGTCCTTACAAAAGGTTTGATTTCAAAAAATTAATATCATTATCAACAAACTCATATGCATTTCTATTTCATTTATGTTTTGTATGCCATTTTACTATGCAGATTGCTATTGAAAATGGATACACCAAACTTGTGTTGGGCTCATGCACATCCAGGATAGCTTGCCATGTACTTGCAGCCACAGTCAAGGTTTGCTTTTTCTTTTTTTCTTTTTCTTTTTTTTTGGTTTCTAATCTTTGAAATTATTGGTAATATTGTATTTTAAATAATAGGGGCAAGGGTACTCATTAGCAGCTGATATACAATATGCTGATGCAAGATGGGAAATTCCAGTAGTTCTTCCCCTACGTGATTGTCTCATTCAAGAACTCAACATACTTTGCAGTCTTGATAGGTTTTTATATTTTTCTATAAATATTTGTAGTAACACTGACAAAGGTTTATGGTTTACCTATAATTTGAATAATTTTTTTTTTTAATTCATAACAGTTTGAAGATTGTGGAGGAATTTAAAGACTCTCGTGGTGGCATCAATGGTTTGGTTTCATCTTTTGTGAAACTCTTGCAGGTAAATTGTAATTTTAAATGTTACTGTTTGATATGAACAAAAAAAGTTAGGGTTTGTTTGGTATGATGGAATGGATCACAAAGGAATGGAATGGAATTCAACCTAGGAAGTAGGAAAAGGAATCACATTTTGTTGTTTGTCTCAGGAAGAAAATCCTTCTCGGGAATGCACAATTGTAAGGACTGCTGGAAAGCTGACTCCATTTCCATTCAACAAGATTCCGGAGACAAACACCGATTCCAATGATGTTAACTTGGCATCTCAAAGGCGACATAAGAAGTTTAATTTAAAGCCGATTGAATCGCTTCCTCCAGACTCATTCTGCCCTATTTGCAATAGCCCAATCACCGACTTACAAAGCATGAATTCTTTTCGTAATTCCCAAACTACCCCTGAACTTTTTGGTGCTGCTTGCTGCTCTAGTTGCCAATATCAGATACTTCCTGAGGAACTTTCGTCAATGGAGGAGTTCTATTCGTTTTTACCTGAATCTGTCATCGATCGAGCAAAAAATGGGAACCAAAAATGGATAAGGTGAGGGCGATTTAGTAATTCTATTGGTTTTTTTCTCTCTTCATATTAATGTTGGAAATGTAAATTCTTTGACAGGGAAAAGATACAAGATTGTTTGATTTTAGACGATGAAGATGAAGTTTGAGGTTCTAAATGTAGTAAGTTGCTGAAACTGCTTATTTAAAAAAGGACAAAAGAAAGAGATAGAGATAATAGTTTAATGAGAATTTTGGAAGTGTTGATAAACTTAAAATGAAATTTGTTTGGTTTTTGTTGCTTTGGGATCACAGGAGGACCATTTTTTGTTACATTCTTATGAAAGGTATTTTTGTCTTGGAGTGAATTGTGATAATGAGATATATCCAAACTGCCAAAATAAACATTCAGGATAGATGTAGATGGATTGCTAAATCACACATGTACAACATCTTTATGTTTCATATACTATTATTATTATTATGGACTACATTACAAACTTAACAACTATTTGGGGAAGATTTCAAAAAATGGAGCAAATTTGCAATTTGAGTAAAGTACAAGGACCCAATTTGTAGTTTACTCTATATATTATGGGAAGGTAGTTTGCCTGTAACAGAAGCGAGTTCTTAAATCAGTTTATATCTTAGTTAGAGTACATGCTTTCAAAATTAATATTTAAAGGCTTCTAAGTTTATATTACTCAAATTATTGGTATGATCATTAAACAATGACCTACTCGAGTTGATTTGTATATTAAGTTATCGAGTCTCTTATATGATTATAAACTTATAATATATGGGTCCTTTACACATAGCACATTGAAACAGTTATAACAAATAACTATTCTCTTTGAAAGTGACATCTCACCAATTTGTATTTTAGGGAATTTTCTCCTAAATCCGGCTAGTCAATTCAATCAAATAACCAATGATTTATAAATTCTTTTCTATGACATATTCGTGTTTTGATTTTTTTTTTTTTTAAATGTCAAGTGAGATAATATGTTTATTAATAAAATAAATAGAAAGATAATAAAATTTGCGACGGAAGTGGTTGAAGTTGATGGTTACAGGTGCTAGAGAAAGAAGGGATTGGAAACAGAGGACCCTGCCACTGCCACATCTTTCTCACATCAAAAGCACAAACCCTTCGCCTTTTCCACGTTCTCAAAGATATTTTATTTGATCTACAATAAGTTGAATACACGCCTGATAATAATGGTTAATTAACAAAAATGTACTATAAAGTGTAAACTAATTGTTTATATATATTTAGTACAAAATAACTGTTTGTTTCGTAATTTACGAAATTACTTATAATAAATTGTGATTTCATACACACTCTGTCATGGTAACTTGCTATTGATTTGGAATATTTTCATTATATATTTAATAATTAAGTGTGAGATTCATGTATTTTATGGGTTTATTTAAGAGAAAATTAAATATCAAATTCTTAATACTTAAAAAGTTTGAATTTATAAGAAAATTATATATATATATATATATATATATATATATATATATATATATATATATATATATATATATATATTGAATTATTAAAATGAAAATATTTCTTTTTTCTTTTAAATTTAAACAAATCTTCCTATTCTAATAAAAGAATAAATTTATTTTCTTTTGGTCATGTATCATTTTACTAAGTCTCATAATTAATGTAATGTTACTTGTTAACCTATTGTTCTTTATTTCAAATTTCAAATCTTAAATTCATCACTCTAATTTCATTAAAGTAATAACATTAAAATTAAAATAAAATAAAGTTAATATAGATTATAAGGTGATATAATTTCACATATTTATTTAAATCAACAATTATAATTTTATATAACTAAAAAATTATCTCTTAATTAATAATTTATTTAAAATAATTGATTACTAATTTTGAGTTTTTAATTTGAAAGTTTAATTTATTTTTTAACTGTGGTTCCTACGGGTTATATACTAGTAATTTAGCGGGTTATATACTAGTAATTTAGATAAATAAACAAAAGAAACTAATGAGGATTTAATTTAACAAATTTAAAATTAGAAGGAAAATATATTAATGAAATTGATATGCATTTATTATTATTTATTATATTTAAATACTATATGGAATTTAATAAAATGGAAAAACCATAAAATGATATGTGAAAAAAAATAATAACAAGAAGAAAAAAGCATGTGGCATAATGTATTAGAATATGATAAATGGCAAAATCATTTTTATTTATTATGAATGATTGAAAGAGTTGAATTATAATTTTTATGAATTTTGTTTTACCATCTCCAAACACAAATTCTTTCAATCAAAAATAAATTCACTAAACGTTGTATTTAGATTATTTATTTGCAGTGCAATACACAACAAATTATATAAATTGTTCAAAAAACATTTCCTACCACTTCAAAGACCATTCACAAACACTACTACTCATCACCATTTAACACCACCACCTATCTCACTACCACCAAAAGCAAACACAACATAGTAGTTGTCTTTTTAACACAAGATCTTCATCTTCAATCCTTCATATATCCATTTATCTTCTTCAATAGAAGATTAAATTGCACATTTTTTTCGCCTCTCATTGCCTTTTCAATAGGGATCCTCAACAATGAGAGGAATAAGCTTCAATACCACTGAGAGTGAAGAAGAATTCATCAACAAAAATCTTGTGATACAGTGAAGAATTTGATTGACAAAAATTTGGTGAGGATTACATCCTTGTATAGTAGCAACGCAACACCAATCGTATATAAAGAACATCATCAACGTCGGGTTGAAGATGAAGGGATTTTGTCCCTCTACTTTATAAACATTTGTTCTTTTTTTGGTTTCTTTTTGTGATTATCTTGTTTTTTTTGTTTCTTGAACCAATGATTTTTTAGATCCCTAAAGTTTATCATCATCGCTAGGATCTATCGTTTTATTATAGGTTTGATTTAAAATCATAAATAGGTGAATAAAACAATGAAAAATGTCAATCCACTTAAAAAAATCTGAAACATCCCAAAATATGACCCAAAAATTTTTGTTTAAAATTTCTAAAAGTACTAAAATAATATCACAAAGTAAAACCCATAGGTCAATGTTTCATAACAGTAACTAATAGTTATGTAGAACTGTATCAAAACTATATCAATCACATTTATGAAAAACTAAAAACATCTCCCAGGACAGCTAAAACTGTGGTGTATGCGATGCCATCAACCCGAGCTCTTCCCTTTACTTGCGGAAGTACCTGAAACCAAAACTGAAACTGTAAGCACGAAGCTTAGTGAGCTCCCCCAAACTACCACATACCATACAATACATATAAACACATACTGGGCCTTGCCCACTCCATCGGACCGAAGTCCGGAAACTGCATCGGACCGAAGTCCGGAACTAGATCGGACCGAAGTCCGGAACTACTGAGGCCTTGCCTCCTGCATCGGACCGAAGTCCGGAACTAACTGCATCGGACCGAAGTTCAGAACTGACTGCATCGGACAGAAGTCCGGAACTACTGATCATAGCATAGCACAAACATATCAACTAGCATGAACACATAAATAGCATACTGCATCACGTTGTGACCCGGAACATATAACACATAATCCTGTCTGAGCCACGAAGGCTTCAAACATAATAAAATCTGTATCGGACCGAAGTCCGGAAATTACTACTAGCTATACGGGCCAACATTATGGCCTTATACCCGTTCCTATTGGAAGGAAACTCACCTCGTGATCTGGCTGCTGAGTGTATGGCTCTGGAAGCTATCTGCTGCTGCTTCGGTATCTCCCCGACTACAATTCCACAAATACACTCAATCAAAATACTAATAACTGCATTAGGGTAAAATAACTCTTTTACCCCTGGCTAAAGTCAACTCTCCTGGTCAAGGTCAACTCTTCTGGTCAAAGTCAACTTACAGTTGACCTGACTCGCCGAGTTGGGCCGCCAACTCGCCGAGTCCCTACTCTCATTTCTTAACCCTGCTTGCTGCTACTCGTCGAGTATGGCTTGAACTCGACGAGTTCCCATTTGATTCTAAAACTCAGACTATCTGCATCCGACTCGCCGAGTTGCATGAACAACTCGACGAGTTGTTCTTGAAATTATGAAGATTGTCTTAGACTTGCCGAGTTGTATGAACAACTCGCCGAGTCCTTCCATTACTGAGTCTAACCTCCGACTCACTGAGTCCATTCCACTACTCACTGGTCTCCACTCGGAATCACTCAAAGGGGAAGGATCGGGGACTCGCGACTCGACTCGCCGAGTCCGAAGAACGACTCGCCGAGTCACATGCATGCAATTACTAAAAACTCGATTCTGATCAAAACCACTGCATACAATACATAGATCTGAGTTCCTAAGGTTGGTTTACCACGTAAAGTTCCCAACTTTACGTGTACAAATGCATACAAAAGGTTATAAAGGCTAAAAAGGCACTTGGAAGAGTAGATCTAGGGCTATCATGCAAAATGGCTTCATAAAGTTGATAGATATACGTTTTTGGAACTGAAACATGGCTAGATCCGAAAGCTAATCCATCCAATATGATTTATCTACTAAGAACAAGCTAAAGAATTGGCTAAATATGCTTATAAAGGAGAATCAATCATCAAAACTGGAAGAAACCGATTATTACCTCAAGATACTCTGAAATAGGTGCGAAAACTTGGATCTTCTTCTTCTCCTTTGGATCTAGCCACATTCTTCTCTTCAAAACTTCAAGATTTAGACAAGAAAATCTCAAATACTCAATGGAATGGTTAGGGTTTGCCAAATAATGCTTTGAGGGTGAAGGAGACGAGTTTTGGGGCTCATAAGATGGTTTTAAATAGGGTGCAACCCGGGGATTTAGGGTTTCTACCTGGCAGGCCGACTCGCCGAGTCCCGAATATGGACTCGCCGAGTCGCCGATCTATACGCTGCCCAAGACCACGACTCTACTCGACGAGTCGGGCCATAGACTCGTCGAGTCCCTCTACAAACTTCTAAAATAATAAATAATATAAAGCAACATACCAGAGACGGGTCGTTACAATTCTCCCCCACTTGACTCAGACTTCGTCCTCGAAGTCTGCTACGGCTGAATCTGCAAATAACTCTGGGTAGTGCTCTTTCATCTCGTCTTCAGCCTCCCACGTCCACTCAGACCCCTTCCGGTGCTCCCACTACACCTTCACTAAATGAATTACCTTGTTCCTCAAGGTCTTTATCTTCCGGTCCAGAATCGCGACCGGCCTCTCAATATAATTCAAGCTGCTATCAACCTGAATATCTTCTAAGGGAACAACTGCTGACTCATCCACCAAACATTTCCTTAACTGAGACACATGGAAAGTGTTGTGGATCTGGCTAAGCTCTGTTGGAAGATCCAACCGATATGCAACCCGACCCACCCGGGCCAAAACCCTGAAAGGACCAATGAACCTGGGGCCCATCTTGCCCTTCTTCCGAAACCTGATGACACCCTTCCAAGGTGAGACCTTCAGAAGGACCATATCGCCTACCCGAAACTCTAAGTTTGAACGCCTCTTGTCGGCGTAGCTCTTCTGTCGACTCTACACAGTCTGCAGTCTACTACGAACCTGATTAATCAACTCGGTCGTCTTGAGCACCACCTCCGTGCTCCCAATGACTCGCTGACCGACCTCGCCCTAACAAATCGGGGTCCTGCACTTCCTCCCATAAAGCATCTCAAAGGGAGGTCGATCAATGCTCGCATGATAACTGTTGTTATATGAAAATTCCGCTAACGGAAGATACGTATCCCAACTGCCACCGAAGTCTAGAACACATGCCCGGAGCATGTACTCGAGAGTCTGAATCGTCCTCTCGCTCTACCTGTCCGTCTGAGGGTGGAAAGTGGTGCTGAAATGGAGACGAGTACCCATCTCGTCATGAAACCGCTTCCAGAATCTGGATGTAAAACGGACGTCTCGATCTGACACTACCGATACTGGCACTCCATGACGTGCAACTATCTCCCGTACATAGATATCGGCTAGCTTTTCCGCCGATATTCTCTCCTGGATCGGTATGAAATGAGCACTCTTCGTCAACCGATCCACTACTACCCAAATCGAATCTACCCCACGTGCAGTCCTGGGAAGCTTGGTGATAAAGTCCATGGTGATGTCCTCCCATTTCCACACGGGAATGTCTAACGGTTGCATCTTGCCGTGAGGTCTCTGGTGTTCTGTCTTGACCTTCCTACAGGTCATACACCTCTCTACATACCAAGCCACATCCCACTTTATGCAGAGCCACCAATAATTTGGTTGAAGATCTCTATACATCTTCGTTGCCCCTGGGTGGATGGAAAATCGAGACTTATGAGCCTCGTCCATCAACACCTGCCGTACTCCACCCCCGTACGGTACCCACACTCTCCCATGAAGGGTCAACAACCCCCGACTATCATAATCAAACGAAGCTACTCGGCCCACTATCCTCTCACACTTCTGCCTCTCCTCCTTGAGGCCCTCAACCCGAGCCTCCCTGATCCGATCCAATAACGGAGTAATCACTGCCATCCTCAGACATAAGTCTCTGATAGGGGATGCTGACACCTTTCGGCTCAAGGCGTCGGCCACTACATTGGCCTTCCCTGGATGGTAAAGGATTTCACAATCATAATCCTTCAGCACATTCAACCATCTCCTCTGCCTCATGCTTAGACTCGGCTGATCCATAAGGTATCTCAAACTCTTGTGATCCGTGTAGATGGTACAACGGACCCCATAAAGATAGTGTCTCCAAATCTTGAGGGCAAACACCACTGCCCCCAGCTCTAAATCGTGGGTAAGATAGTTAGCCTCGTGAGGCTTCAACTGTCTCGAGGCATAAGCTATCACATGCCCCCGCTGCATCAATATACCTGTGATTGAGGCATCACAGTAGACTACAAAATCCTCTATTCCCTCTGGCAGGGAAAGAATCGGAGCCTCGCATAGCCTTTGCCTGAGGGTCTCAAATGCCGCTTGCTGCTCAGGCCCCCAACAAAACACCACCGACTTCCTAGTCAGTCGGGTGAGCGATACTGCTATCTTGGAGAAATCGTGAACAAATCTCCTATAGTACCCTGCCAACCCTAGGAAGCTCCGAATCTCGGATGGAGACTTCGGGGCTTCCCACTGCATCACGGCCTCTATCTTGGCCGGATCTACCAAGATACCCTTCTGATTGATGAGGTGACCAAGGAACTGCACCTCACGCAACCAAAACTCGCACTTGGAGAACTTTGTGAAAAGTCTCTCCCTTCTCAAAACCTCTAGCACCTCCCTCAGGTGCTCCTCATGCTGCTCCTGAGTCTTGGAATACACCAAGATATCATCTATGAATACTATCACAGACCGATCCAGCATCGGTTTTGCATACGCGATTCATGAGATCCATGAATGCGGCTGGATCATTAGTGAGCCCAAAAGGCATCACCACAAACTCATAATGACCATATCGGGTCCTGAAAGCAGTCTTCTGCACATCTTCGCCTCTAACTCGCATCTGGTGGTATCCGGAGCGTAAATCGATCTTGGAGAACCAAGACGCCCCCTGAAGCCGATCAAACAAATCATCTATCCTTGGGAGGGGGTAACGGTTCTTCACCGTTACCTTATTCAGCTCCCGGTAGTCAATGCACATACGGTGTGACCCATCCTTCTTCTTCACAAACAGGATCGGGGCTCCCCAAGGTGAACTACTCGGCCGAATTAAACCCTTGTCTAGCAACTCCTGCAGCTGTGTAGACAACTCCTGCATCTCAGGGGGAGCTAACCGGTACGATGCCTTGGCTATCGGAGCCGCACCTGGAATTAGGTCGATCCCAAACTCGACCTGCCTCTCAGGAGGTATTCCCGGTAAATCCTCCAAGAATACATCCGGAAAGTCTCGCACTACCGGAACATCGTCAACTGTCGTCTTGCCCTTCTCCCGGGCATCCAAGACATAAGCTACGTAACCGGCGCAACCCTGTTGAAAATAGCGCCTCGCCCTCGCGGCTGAACAAAAAGCTGGTCCACGCTGTGGCCTCTCGCCCTGAATCACCAACTCTCCCCCACTGGGAGTGCGAACCCTCACTAGCTGTAACTCGCAATCTATCACTTCCCCGTTTGGACTCAACCAGTCCATGCCTACTATAACCTTATTCCCTCGCAGGGGAATAGGGACCAAATCTACCGAGAACTGCTCGTCGAACAACTGAAGAGAACATCCTCTATGCACCCTGGCGACTCTCACGGTCATGTCATCTGCTATCTCAACCTCTAGTGGACAATCCAGCTCCCCTGGAGCTCTGCTAAATCTCTTGCTAAGCGATAGCGATACAAACGATCGGGTAGCCCCCGAATCAAATAATACTGTAGCGGAAATGTCGTTCACATAGAACGACCCTATACAAAACATATAACCATAAGCAAAAATCAACAATAATATAGAGATGAAGGGAAGATACATACCCGTCACCATATCAGGAGTCGCTTGCGTCTCCTCTGCTATCATCTGAAAAGCTCTACTCTTTGCCACTGGTGCCTCTGCTCGGCCCTGCCGGCCATCAGTAATCCTCAAAGTAGCAGGGGAAAGTGCAACCACCTTCCCTGCTGCAGCTAAACTCGGACACTGGGACTTTTTATGTCCCCTCTGATTGCACTGAAAGCAAATCAAATCTGATGTTGCAATAGCGGTAGCAGGAGCCGTACAATCCCTGCTCAAATGCCCAATCCGACCGCACTTGTAGCAGCCGGAACTCCTTGCCTTGCACACCCCGTTGTGAAATCTCCCACACTTGCCACATCGACTGTGGCTCTGCTGACTCCTGGATCTGTGATCTGAAACCTTGGGCTTTTTGCCCGAACTGCCTGTACCCGAAACGCCTCCGGTTTCCACTTCTTCTCCATCTCAAGGTCAATCTCCCTCTCCCGAGCCCTAGCAATCATATCATCCAGCGTTTTACAGCTGGATTGGCTCACAAACTAGCGGATATCACTCCGCAGCATCTCATGATAACGGGCCTTCTTCATTTCCTCATCGGCTGCATACTGAGGAACGAGAAGAGCCCTCTCCCTGAACTTGGCGGTGATCTCCGCCACGGTCTCCGTAGTCTGGGTGAGGTCCTGAAACTCCCTGGCTAACTGCTGCACCTCGATAACCGGTGCAAACTCTGCCCTGAACCTGGTGGAGAAATCAGCCCAGGTCATGGCATCTAACGCTGCATCATCTCCGATGGTATGTCCGACCTCCTCCCACCAATCCCGTGCCCTGTCCTTCAGAAGACAGGACGCCAATCTAACCTTGTCCCCCTCGGGACACCTGCTCGTGCGGAAAGCGTTGGCCACATCCGCCAACCATCTAGTACTCGCTATGGGGTCTCGTGCCCCGTGGTAATCTGGAGCTCCACATGCCCTGAACTCCCTGAACGTAAGTGTGCGCGACCCCATCATGGCCGCCATCTCGGCACGGAAGGTGCCCAATCTCTCATCCATCAGCTCTAGAATACCCTCCTTGATCGAAACGAAGATCACAGGAGTCTGCTCCAGTATGATACGAGTAACCTCAGAAGAAAGGAACTCTCTGGTCTGCTCATCTAACTGCCTGGCCTCCGGGACTGAACCTGATCCCCCTCCGGCACCTGAACTGCCGACTGCTGGCCTCGAACGCAAAACTACCATTCTGAAACAAATCATAGCAACATCAGAAAACTGAAATATCTCAATGGATCACTGATACCAATACTAGTTTCCCGGTCTTGTCTTGGCCTTCCTTGATTCGAGTACGGATCCTCTACTTTCAGTAGTACGGGCCCATACTACCTTCCACATCTATCCGTACTTTCCTCAAGAACTGCCTTGACTCCACCAAGCCACTTCTACTACTACTGATCACTACTACTCTCATCCTAGGCTTGCCTAGGGGAAACCTCTAACTTCATTCAAAATAGTCCTCATCTGCTGAAGGCCTCCTTGTAATTCTAATTAGTCATTACCTGAACACCGTCACATGTAATGAGGCTCAGATAATCCTTCGAGTAAAAGACTCGTCCCTACAACGGTTAGACTCAAACAAGAGCTGCGCAATAGGGCCAAATCTAACACTATGAGATTATCCAACCCTAATCGCATGTGATGTGACGTATTCACCTAATGGCTAACTCTCATCATTCAAATCCCCACAAAGCACAAAGCAAGCAGCATTCGGATACAGGAAATTTATTCAAGCAAATTTATTCTCATAACTAGATATTGTACTAGCATACAATGCTAAGCTCATACTATCAGGCATAACCCTAACATGCTATCCTACTATTGTCTACTCAATACTAGCATGCAATTTTCGAAAAGCTGAAGCACATATAGCAAGCACATAAGGCATCCTCCTAGATCCTTAGTCCTATTCTAGCATGCTGTTCTACTGAAATTAAAACTGGTAATCATAACATAACTTGTATGGGTAATTTGGGAGTACTTACTTGAGCTCGGTTCATCGCATACGCCACACCATTTTCCTTTTATAAAAGTCTTCTTCTTTCTAAGTTCTTTTTCCAAAATCATTTTCAAAACGTTTTTCTTTTGAAAATCTTTATCGTTTCCTTCGTTTGAGTTCAGACACACCCGAAAGTGTATCCGAATCCCTCAAACCAAGGCTTTGATACCAACTTGAAACATCCCAAAATACGACCCAAAAAATTTTGTTTAAAATTTCTAAAAGTACTAAAATAATATCACAAAGTAAAACCCATAGGTCAATGTTTCATAACAGTAACTAATAGACTAATAGTTATGTAGAACTGTATCAAAACTGTATCAATCACATTTATGAAAAACTAAAAACATCTCCCAGGACAGTTGAAACTGTGGTGTATGCGTTGCCATCAACCCGAGCTCTTGCCTTTACTTGTGGAAGTACCTGAAACCAAAACTAAAACTGTAAGCACGAAGCATAGTGAGCTCCCCCAAACTACCACATACCATACAATACATATAAACACATACTGGGCCTTGCCCACTGCATCGGACCGAAGTCCGGAACTAGCCTGGGCCTTGCCCTCTGCATCGGACCGAAGTCCAGAACTACTGAGGCCTTGCCTCTTGCATCGGACCGAAGTCCGGAACTAACTGCATCGGACCTAAGTCCGGAACTGACTGCATCGGATAGAAGTCCGAAACTACTGATCATAGCATAGCACAAACATATCAACTAGCATGAACACATAAATAGCATATTGCATCGCGCTGTGACCCGGAACATATAAAACATAATCCTGTCTGAGCCACGAAGGCTTCAAACATAATAAAATCTGCATCGGACCGAAGTCCGAAAACTACTACTAGCTATATGGGTCGGCATTGTGGCCTTAGACCCGTTCCTATTAGAAGGAAACTCACCTCGTGATCTGGCTGCTGAGTGTATGGCTCTGGAAGCTATCTGTTCCTGCTTCGGTATCTCCCCGGCTACAATTCCACAAATACACTCAATCAAAATACTAATAACTGCATTGGGGTAAAATGACTCTTTTACCCCTGGCTAAAGTCAACTCTCCTGGTCAAGGTCAACTCTTCTGGTCAAAGTCAACTTACCCCAGCTCTTCTGGTCAAAGTCAACTTACAGTTAACCTGACTCGCCGATTTGGGCCGCCAACTCGCCGAGTCCCTACTCTCATTTCTTAACCCTGCTTGCTGCTACTCGTCGAGTATGGCTTGAACTCGACGAGTTCCCATTTGATTCTAAAAATCAGACTATCTGCATCCGACTCACCGAGTTGCATGAACAACTCGACGAGTTGTTCTTGAAATTATGAAGATTGCCTTAGACTCTCCGAGTTGTATGAACAACTCGCCGAGTCCTTCCATTACTGAGTCTAACCTCCGACTCACTGAGTCCATTCCACTACTCACTGGTCTCCACTCGGAATCACTCAAAGGGGAGGGATCGGGGACTCGCGACTCGACTCGCCGAGTCCGAAGAACGACTCACCGAGTCACATGCATGCAATTAATAAAAACTCGATTATGATCAAAACCACTGCATACAATACATAGATCTGAGTTCCTAAGGCTGGTTTACCACGTAAAGTTCCCAACTTTACGTGTACAAATGCATACAAAAGGATATAAAGGCTAAAAAGGCACTTGGAAGAGTAGATCTAGGGCTATCATGCAAAATGGCTTCATAAAGTTGATAGATCTACATTTTTGGAACTGAAACATGGCTAGATCCGAAAGCTAATCCATCCAATATGATTTATCTACTAAGAACAAGCTAAAGAATTGGCTAAATATGCTTATAAAGGAGAATTGATCATCAAAACTGGAAGAAACCGATTATTACCTCAAGATACTCTGAAATAGGTGCAAAAACTTGGATCTTCTTCTTCTTCTCCTTTGGATCTAGCCACCTTCTTCTCTTCAAAACTTCAAGATTTAGACAAGAAAAGCTCAAATACTCAATGGAATGGTTAGGGTTTGCCAAATAATGCTTTGAGGGTGAAGGAGACGAGTTTGGGGGCTCATAAGATGGTTTAAATAGGGTGCAACCCGGGGATTCAGGGTTTCTACCTGGCAGGCCGACTCGCCGAGTCCCGAATATGGACTCGCCGAGTCGCCGATCTATACGCTGCCCAAGACCACGACTCTACTCGACGAGTCGGGCCATAGACTCGTCGAGTCCCTCTACAAACTTCTAAAATAATAAATAATATAAAGCAACATACCAAAGATGGGTCGTTACAAAATCAAATATGTGATCCTAAGTTGTAACACCCCAATAATTAAAACTACGCTAAAAAATCTTTTAAAATGTTTACATTGTTTAATAAATCTTTCTCAAATGTCTGTAACTTTATCTTAAAGGGGACTACAAATATGTACTATATGCTTAGCTCAAGCTCGCCCTCAAGATGAAACCACTCCGGTCCACAACCTCTCTATTTAGTATATGCATGTATGGACTTTTGGTTGTCATCAATTATCATGTTACTCACCATGGTTGGATGATCGGTGATGCTTATGATTACTTTGTTCTTCAAACTATAGATATGGTCTATAATTAAATATCGCGACCAGTTAAGTGAAGGATAGTTGCACACACAACCTTCTTCAAACTATAACAACCTAAAAATCCTTTATTTCACCCATAGGCCCTTTTATCTCGTATATTTTACTTCACCGTTATCCTTTATTTTTCATTATTGTGTTAGAACATTGTTAAATGTAACATATCAAACTATGTTGATCATTTTTCAAGCATAATACACAGTAGGAAAAATGCCACTCAAACCCAAGAATTTATTCACAACATTTCTAATTAGGGGTTCCAACCAAACATACACTTTATATTAGTGATTATAACTCATATCCATAGTTTTTCATTATTATTAGATGTTAATAAATCATAAATATCGCATGCATTTGGGATTTCCATCACCTTAGTTTATCCCCCCCCCCCCCCCCCAAAATAAATAAATAAATAAATAAATAAATAAATAAATAAATAATAATTTGATAAACTAACTTCTAACATCATAAGAAGATGATCTAAAATCACACCTTGATTTGGGGATGTTAATCCACCTAAAATATGTTAGATATCCTCTTCAACTGATTTAGAGACCTTATTAGGTCCAAAATCACACCATAAACACACACGTAAAACTATAGAAGTGAAATGAGATGAAATGCCTAAAAATCTATCTTTTATTCACATAAATAAGAAGTTAACATGTCATACTACTTTGTACAATGGGTACATTTCAATTTGGATTGTCACACATCTATTTGTATATTCTTTGCATTTATTTTATACAATCATACTGATAGAAACATAAACATGTCTTACAACACACAATTATACGATCTTGAGAGCTATTTGAACAATTGTACAAATTCTCCTACAGTTACAAAATATCCCTTTTAAATGTAATTACTTTCACTTAAATCCTGTACATATATGTAAAAGATCGTATACTCACTTCAATTATATTTATCTCCTAATATGTGATTCTCATGTTTGGGAACACACCATAACCAATCATTTACACTCATACTCAACAGTTTACTCTTGAGGCATTATACTTTGTTAGATTGACACTTTATAAAAGTACTAAAATTTACATTATAATCGATAAATAAACCGATATCCTGCATCAATTCATGTGATTATAATAGCATTCTACATGACACATTCTATTATAATATTTCATCCTTGAATACTATAAATGTAACACTCCGTTGTTTTCTACTTTTAAGGTTAACTTAAATTTTATTCTATCTTAAATAAGTTAGAATAATGTTTTATAAGTGTTTACACCTTGTATTCAAGTGTGATTTGTTCAAAAAGGGAGTCATTTAGAATCAAGAAGCTTCGCAATCTTTTTCTTTCTTTTCCCTTCGGTTGACAGCTTCGCAGCCATGAACGAGGTCGTGATCAGGCTTCGGGCCGCAAACCTTTCTCGGGCCACAAACACATCCGATCCTATCATCCTCGAAAAATGAACCTTATCGTCTTGGATCTCGATCTCATCCGTGAACCGCCTCTGGACCGTGAACGGCTTCGGGCCGTAATCACTTCAGACCGTGTACGAGGTTCACGACCGTGAACCCTCTCACACACACACAGACATGTATATATATATATATATATATATATATATATATATATATATATATATATGTGTGTGTGTGTGTGTGTGTGTGTGTTTCAGCTATTTTCCTTCATTTCTACACATTTTACACGAAATTCCAACCATATGCTCTCAAGTATCATCAGCCAAGAACAGCCTCTCTCCTCAAGAACATGCTAAATTCATCCTTTCTTATCATATTCAAGTGTTAATCACTAGTTCTTCATAAGATCTAACATGTATCCTTTCTTGATCTTGTTATCATATCAAGAACATCATTCAATCGTCTTATACTGTACTAAAAACCCGGTAATTTCACTAGTTTACACGAAGAACAACCACCTGAAAACCTTTGAATCTTCTTAGAAACTTGTTTAGGATCTTCAGGTGTTCATCATTCACCAAGAACATCAGGGCCGTGAACACCCCTAGTCGTGAACACATTACAACCTTCAATTTAGCTTCTAACACTTCTATTTGTAAGTTATACTTACAAATTAGTCCAACATTCCTATGATTATATTAGCTAATTGGTTGTATATATGCTATACAAATTGCTATATAGGACTTATTGTACTACGGTATTTCACTTGTGGAAGTAAACATCCTATATCAAATCATCATTTGAATCACCCTCTAAAAGGTGAGTTCATACCCCCCGTATTTTCATAGTTTTTACTGTTTTAAGGGGGGGGGGGGGGGGGGGGGGGATACAAGTCTAACACAAGGATTTTATGTTACAAAAAAATGGTTTCAAAATATCTTACAAAATGGATTTCAATTATCTTCAAATCAAATGGTTTCAAATTGTGATAAAATGACATCAAGTCATCAAAAGTATTTCAAAATGTTAAACTTTTCTATAAACTTATATTTTTCCCCAAAAATCATATATATATATATATATATATATATATATATATATATATATATATATATATATATAAGATTTAAAAGGCTTAGGACTGATAACTCACTTTATTTTCTTTTCCTTGTTTGGATGTGGATTTAGGGTATCGATTATTTGTCCGACTGTTGTTTCAATTTTAGTTATATATATATATAAAGGTTATTTCATTCAGTTTCAAATACCCTTTGTAACATGTCGAGAAAGGGGTTGCATTCATGAACAGTTAGTAGCAATACAGAAAGTACATATAAATTATAATAGGTATAATTTATGATTCAAGAGCATTAACTCACGAGTCAAGTATACTAGAATACGCTATTTTACAAGAACATGGGTTTACACTATTATACAAGAACAAGGGTTTGATTCAAAACTAAACAATGGTATACAACTTACAAGTACATTTCAAGTATACTAAACAAGGAACATACTATCAATCATTTATTTCAGAATGATTGGGTTTTCATTACTATTATACACGTAACGTCTATATGCTTTTTATATGTCAACAAATTCAGGTTGTTTAATTCATTTAAAAACATGGTTAAAGTCCTGGTATTATAACTAGAATCTCCAGTCGGGGATCGAAACAAGTGTGTGTAGATCTTTATTGGGATTGACAACCCCGCACTCAGACTGCTAGCTACATCCGGGCATACACGCCTATGAGTGATAATTGTTATCAATAGTTTTTTACGCTTTCAAAGCGTTATTTCAGGCCTTCTAGTCATAGTATGGTTATAATAACTCATTAAAAAGATATTAACAATACGTTAGTGTATAATTAAATAAACATGAGTACATTTTCAAAGTACTAGTTTACAAGGATACAATTTACAGTATTACATTACAGTTTACAATAACAGCTGGTGGAGCCAGACACACTCACTTTTATAGGTTTTACAAAGGAATACAAATACAGAACATTGGTTTACAAACATAACGGTTTTATGGGATTTACACTACTTTTCATATACAGCAGAAAATATAGGATTTTCTGAAACAGTTTACATATTCAAAGAACATAAAACATAATTTTAAAAATATATACTTATGCACTCACTCAACTTTATGTTCATACTCTCTTTTAAAATTACTTGTATTCTCAGGGAATCAGTAGACGGGTACTCCTTGAGCTTTTGAGAAGATGGAACCGTTATGAGTCATATCTTTTGTATTTTTCTATAACTATTTTGGTGTCAATATACAGTGATTGAACACATGTAAATACTTATGCTTTTTAAATACAATGTTTGTTTGTACTTTGATTACTATGATGCATGTGTTGTGATACTACAAATGAAGTCATCCACCGCCGGACGTTTCTACCGTCTGGTTTGGGGGTGTGATAGATTGGTATTAGAGCATTGTTTATAGTGAACTCAGTATATCAATCCATAAAAGATATACAAACTATAAATACATTTGGGCTGAGAGCTCTGACTATAAGTATACTTTTAAAATTTAAGTATTTTTACAAGAAGTAGACTAACACTCATATATATACAAGAACAGTATCACAGTCGTAACAATTCAAAAGTATTTGGATGTTGGACATTGCAGTCAAACCTGGGCAGTTATGTAATCATATCTGGGATCAATATAGTCTGATCAACTATATTGGTTTGAGATACAACCAACATGTGTTTGGGAGTGAAGGTAGTGTTGATGCAAGTCTAAAACTTACCAACTATACATGTACAGAAGAACTCTAGAACAGAACAAAAAGTTAAAATACTATAGGAGTATTTTAGGCACTATATACAAAGAAAAAAAATGTGAAAACAAAAGAATCATTCTGGTAGAGCAATAAATATTAAGTATATATTAAAATTATATATAATTAAGGTTTCATAGACTGATAATATGTGATGTAGCTTTATTTCATGTTCCTTGTTTGGTTGTGGACTTAGAGCAGGGTCATTTATCCGAATGTCTAATATGCCCAAGTTATATATAATTAGAATATACTTTGTAGTTATAGAAGTACCCAGTTCAAGTCATGCCATACAAAATACATTATCAGTTAAACATAAGTTTCTTATATCTCTATTCTCGCTTAGATAATAATGGTTGGATTCCATCTACCCGGAGACATGTACTTTCCCAATCTGGGAAATGAAGGATGGCTTGATGCAGAACCAGAAGAGAATCCTGAAATTCCCTTAGATGACGATTTTGAAAAAAAAATCTGAAGATGCGGATTCAGAATCAGAAGCCTATAATCCACCACCAGTTGCCCAGAATCCCAATCCACGACAAAACTTCCAAGGTTCGATGCCTCTGTGGACGATAAACTTAGACAGGTGGAGTGACGAACAGGGTCAGAACCATCCTTATCAAGGAGACCGAAGTTTCTACAATCTGGACACAGGAGGCTCAACAGACAGAGCCCTCTCGGTGTTAGTTCGTCGTGTGGCGCGTAACGATGAATATGGAAGAGCTGCTTTCGACCGAGTTATGCAAGTTGATGCTGCTACTGGAATCAACACCGTTCACATTCGTAACTTAGAAGATATTCACTATGCGACAAGGAATCGTACTAATTTCTTGCTGAGAGAACTGACGGCATCCCAAGCTGAAGTTAGAGAACTACGAGAACGAAAAATAACCCAAAAAATGCGTATGTACGAAATAGAACGCCAGTTAGCCAAATCCAGGGCCGGATCTAGTAGGAAGTAGATTATACTCTACTTGTTTACTACTTACTCTTTTGGTTATAGTCTAAGTCTATGGATATGTTCTAGTGTTATTTTTCATGTGTAACAACGTAATTTTTTAAAACAATTTTTCATTTCTTAAAAACATAATTTCATCCAGATCAAACCATAACAATCCAATGTATCATAATCATAATACAAAACATGTCAAATCCCAAGATCAAATAAATCCAAATCCGTTTGCGTGTGTGTGTGTACGAGTCATGCCGGTGCCTTCCCACGGTCCTCGCTAGTACCTGAAACACATAACACAACAATTGTAAGCATAAATGCTTAGTAAGTTCCCCAATATACCACTTACACACCTACGCCCTTCCGGGCCATGACCTTCCGGTCCATGTGTCTCAGGGGACTTCCGTCCCGACCCGGTAAACCTTCTGGTCCCACCCGTGTCGACCTTCCGGTCCATAACTCCCTGACCTTCCGGTCTACATCATAATGCCTTCTGGCCCATAACATAATGCCTTCCGGCCCAAATCAAGCATAACATACATATCGCATACAAACAGGCAACTCATAAAATACAATGCATATATCTTACAGCATACCAGACCTTCTGGTCACACATAGGTACCCTTCCAGGTACAGTATAGTGAGAAGACTCACCTCGTATGATGTCTAAGTCTCACGTGCTTGATATCTTTGAATCTCGTAACCTCGACCTAGCCTCACCTAATCATATCAAATAATCATTCTAAATCATTAACGGCTCTCAAAGCTATACTATATTCCTTCTAAAATTCCACAGAAGGGTAAAAGACCATTTACCCCTCCCTGACCCAAAAATCCTCATGTTGACTAAAACCCTAAAAGTCAACAAAAGTCAACATCAAGCAGTACGCGAGGCGTACCAGCTCCTGTACGCAGGGCGTACTCTTGCCTTCCAGAAGCGGGGTACGCAATCCCTTACGCGGCGCGTAATGGGATTACGCCCAACGTAATCCCAGTTTCTTTGTTCAGCATTTTCAGGTCTTAAATGGTTAAGATTTGCATCCAAACTTCAGATCTGACCCCTCTAATATGTCTTAAACCATAAAGTTGGAACCTTTAAGCCTTTGCATGGCTGTAAAGATCACTTTGTGCTCAAAACACCTTTCCTCTTTCCATAATGAGACTATAACTCATGCATGCCACAAGATCCACGTCCAAGACTCGATTTTTATGACTCCTCAACACATTTTACACTAGAAAAGGTCAGATCTAAGCTTATGGAGACTCTTTGCACATAAAGTCTCCAACTTTGAACCAAAACCCTAACAAATGGTCCAACAAGCAAAACTTATGAAGAACAAGGAAAGCTTTGAGCTTTTTACCTCAGGAAGGATCTCCAACCACTGTAGAACTCTTATCTACACTTGTTCTTCAACTTCTAGCTCCAACAATGGCTCCTTCTTCACCTTGAAAAGACAACTTCAAGCTCAAAAACTCACACACAAGCTAAAGTACGGATCTCAGCTCTTCAAGGGCTCTCTCAAGGGTGTATGGTGGCTATGGCAAGGGACTACATGTTCCTTTTATAGTGCTAGGCCACAAATTAGGGTTTTACATCTGGGCCGGTTACGCCCGGCATAACCTTGGTACGCCCAGCGTACCTGGATGAACACGCGTATAAATTAAGCGCACGAGTACGTGCGGCATACGCCCCAGTAAGCCCAGCGTACTGACCAATTCATCTTTTCAACTTCAAGGGACTAAAATGCCAACTCTCCAAAATAGAAGGGCCATAAAGCTAACCTGGATTTCGGGCTATTACAATTCTCCCCCACTAGAACCAGACTTCGCCCTCAAAGTCTTTTACCGAGAACAATTCCGGATGCTGCTCCTGCATTTCTGACTCTGACTCCCACGTCAGCTCGAACCTCTTCCGATGCTGCCACTAAACCTGAACCAACGATATCTCCTTGTTCCTTAGAACCTTGATCTTCCAATCCCGAATCGCAATTGGTTTCTCAACATAATTCAGGCTTGCGTCCACCTGGATATCCTCTAATGGTACCACTGCCGACTCATCAACAATACACTTCCTTAGCTGCAATACGTGGAAGGTATCATGAATCTGGTTCAACTCCGCAGGTAGCTCCAAGCGATATGCTACCTTGCCCACCCTCGCGATCACTCTAAACGACCCAATATACCGGGGTCCCAACTTCCCCCTCTTCCTGAATCAGATCACTCCTTTCCAAGGAGATACCTTCAGGAGCACGAAATCACCGACCTGAAATTCGAGTTCGGATCGTCGCCTATCCGTGTAACTCTTCTGGCAACTTTGAGCGGTCAATAACCTCTATCGGAACTGTTGTATCTGCTCTATCGTCTGAATCACTATCTATGTACTACCCATCACACGTTGCGCTACCTCGCCCCAGCAAATGGGGGTACGACACCTCCTTCCATACAACAACTCTAAAGGTGGCATATCAATGCTCGAGTGATGGCTGTTGTTATAGGAAAACTCAGCCAAGGGCAAATACGTGTCCCAACTTCCGCAAAAATCCAATACACATGCCCGAAGCATGTCCTCGAGCGTCTGAATCGTCTGGTCGCTCTGCCCGTTGGTCTGTGGGTGGTATGCGGTACTGAAATGCAGCCTCGGACTCTGTTTCCGTCTGTCTTTTTACCGTTGAGTTCATATTAATGAGATATTTAATTCTCATTTAGGTTACGTAGGCCAAAAACCGCTCGATCTAAAATTCGAGTTTCGGGCTGTGCACTGCTAAACCAAATCTTAGAAAATCTATAACTTCCTCATATGAAGTCAGATTTGGGCGTTCTTTTTTTGTATGTTCTCGGTTTAATGTATACTACAAATTTTGTTTAGATTTCTAAGGCTAAAAAGTCCTTCATCGTAAATTCTCTATTTACGCTTCCTGGTGTCGTGCCGGTTCCGTTGCGAAACTTCGACGGGTCATAACTTCTTCGTTATAACTCCGATTTCGGCGTTCTTTATATCCCCGGGATCCTTGTTTTGACCACTACATTTATGTAAAGATATCGGGCTTATCTCACACTTTAATTTTGACGTTTTTTTTTATTCTTTATTAATTATACCTTTATAATTAAGTTATAAGCACACAAATACACATAATTCTCATAGTAGTCAAATATTTCATCTTTATTACTTCAAAAAGAGTTACAATAGTTGACCTAGACTATTACATCATCTAAAATCCTTAGCCCTGAAACCCGGGCGTTACAATCGACAAGGTTTTCAGTAAACAATTTTATAAAGTACTTAGCTAAAATGAAATTTTTGGACTCGAAATTTGGGATGTTACATTGTTAGTCCAAGTTTGTGTGTCGGTTAACGACACACGCTCCATTGATCTATGATAATTCTCGAGCTACCCTTTGCCACCCTTTTTAGTTCAAGTTAGTGTGTCGGTTAACCACACACACTCCACTAACGAGTTGGCAAGGTGCAAAGTGCAATTTCATGGAATAGCATCATTTTCACATTTTCCTAAAGTAACTAAGATTGAAAATTTATAAAAACATTTAGTTACTTTATAATTTTTTTCATTATACTTATTAATGAGAAATTAATGTCATATCCTACCCATTCGGCTAACGACCCTCCACTAGTCAAGAGTGTGGTGGGCAATAGTGGATACCCAATGGCGGTCATTTTATAGGTCGTTTCCTTAAACACCCCTTATAGACCAGCATTGTGAATGGGACCTACTAATGGTAAGACTGAATCATTATATATATATATATATATATATATATATATATATATATATATATATATATATATATATATACACACATATTAATCTTTTAATATTATAATAGTATAAAGGTTGTATTTTAAACTTTTAACACGCTAGGGGGTTTAGAATTCAATATTTCATAATTAAAACTTTTTAATCAAATTTTAAATTCCAAAACTTAAGGGTAATTTTTGAAATCTTTCAAAACTTCTAGATCAAATTTTAAAATATCAAATTAATCATATAATTTTATCCTTATCATGAAATTTGACATAATCCATTCATATGGTAAGAAAATCCAAATCAAATTTTACAAATAATTAATTTATCATATAATCTGGTAATTATTTTAAAATTTGACAATTATCTTTCAATTAGATGAGGATAATCATTACCATAACTGAAAATTCGAATTTTAACAATTAAAACAATTTAAGGTAATGATCCTAATCTAATTTAGGCTTAAAATCCGAAAAATCTGCCATCTGACGAACCAACTCGTTGAGTCAGAACATGGACTCATCGAGTTGGTCCAACTCGTCGAATTCCCTTCATAGGACTCGTCGAGTCAACCAGTCAGAGACCAAAATCAAAAAAAAAAACCAGCTTTGAAAATATTACAATTGCATCATATAACAGAAAAACACCCTAATCTCTTATACCATTGATGTGTTTTTAGCATAACAACATTCCTATGGTGCACATGCAACCCTAATTGTTTTGGATCTAGGTTTCTCTCAAGTTACACATGCATAATAATTTTCCAAAGCAAAACCCTAATCTAGTATACATAATTTCAGAATCAATAACTAAACCAAAGTTAGAAGAATACATTTCCTTGTTGATTGGTTGATCTTGACCTTCAAGAGCTTAGTGCCTCAATTGTTGCACCTCTAATGTAGTCAAAAACACCACAAACAATGGATAAACAAGAGAGAGAGAGAGAGAGAGAGAGAGAGGATGAAGGCTTATTGAAATCGGCTAAGGTTCTCTTATAAGCATCAGGCCGATTTCAAGGAGCTAAGGGTTCCTTATATAGTTGACCTACTAGGGTTTTTCCAACTGGAAACCCTAATTTCCCTTGCTTATGCCCTAAGCAACATATGGACCCCCATATAGCAAGCAATGAACGAAATCTCTATAGGCTTCCCATAGAATTTCTTCAACCCTATACCAATAGAATCTATTAGCCCAAAATACAACTATTACTGATTTACTTAATCAGGCCCCATTCTTTTAATCAATCACTTTTGATCACTAAATTAATTCCAACTTAATTTATGATCAATACTAATCAAAATAATATGATTTCTCAATTAATATATTATTCTTATAATATATTAATAAATCATTAATTAACATCTTTCTCCAAAACTCATCCTATCATATTGCTATGGTGAAGGCAACCCAAAAGGATCATGCTACTATCGGGTCAAGTACATCCCAATTATAGTTATGGGCTTAAAACCTAATCCAACACAGACCACGTACGCTGTGCAGACCTCTCCGTAGTCTAAGCGTACACGCATGCCTCCACATTCCTTAATGGACCACTACGCCCGCATACACCAGGCTTACGCCCAACATAAAGCCTCAACAATCCCACTCAAATAAGGCCCAATACCACTAAGCCCACACAACTTGCATAATTAAACAATTAGATAAATGATTAAATAATTAAATAATACCTTGGAACCATCGGGTGTTACAATGATCCCCCACTTGGATCAGACTTCGTTCTCGAAGTCCGCTATCTCGAACATCTCGGGATAATGCTCCATCATCTCCTCCTTAGGCTCTCACGTCCACTCAGACCCCTTGCGGTGCAACCACTGCACATTTACCAGCTCGACAACCTTGCTCCTCAAGGTTTTCATCTTCTGGTCTAAAATTGCCACCGGTCTCTCAATGTAATTCAAGCGGTCATTCACCTGAATATCCTCCAAAGGTACAACTGCGAAATCATCCACTAAACACTTTCGTAGCTGAGAGACATGAAAAGTGCTATGAATCTAGTTGAGCTCGGCTGGAAGATCAAGACGATAAGCAACCCGGCCCACCCAAACCAAAAACCATAAAAGGAACAATATACCTGGGGCCCAGCTTGCCCAGCTTCCTGAACCGGATGACACCTTTCCAAGGTGACACCTTCAGTAGAACCATATCTCCTACCTGGAACCCCAAATCTGACTGGCACCTGTCGGCATAGCTCTTCTGCCGACTTTGAGCTTTTTGAAGTCTATTCCGACCTCTCCCCAACAAATCAGGGTCCTACACTTCCTCCCGTAGAGCATCTCAAAAGGAGATCAATCGATGTTGGCGTAATAACTGTTGTTACATATTTTTTTAATGTATTTTAAACGTATATACATATTTGTTTTACATTTTTATATGTAATTTTTTATGTATTTTTATGTACTTTGGTATTTCTTTACACAATTATATATTTTTACTTCAAATTTCATTGTAAGCTAATTATTAGACCTTGTAAATGTAGTAAAAAACAGTAGTGTACTTCAAAAAAAAAAAAAAATTCAAAAACGATCATTAGCAATTGACACCATTTTTGCAGGTAATGTTTTTTTTGAATTCGGTTTGTAGATGAACAAAGTTTACAAATATATTCATCGTTAATAAAGATATTCGTAGACTTTGTTCTTCAACAAATTGAATTCAAGAAAAAAAAAATTACCTGCGTTGGTTGTTAATGATTATCTTTGAAAAATGTTTGTTTGAACAACTCTAATTATTTTTTCATTTACATTATCTAATAGTTAGCTTACAATTAAATTTGAAGTAAAAAAAATACATAAATACATAATATATATATATATATATATATATATATATATATATATATATATATATATATATATATATATATATATATATAGGAAAAAGTGAATATACCCTTAAGGGTATATAAGCTTACGTACCAAAACACACCATAATACGTCATTTTATTTGATATATTCATTATAATGTTTTTAAACTTCAACCCGAATTTGATTTACTTCCAAGATTTTTGAAATTTCACTATTATATTTTTCTAACATCTCATATTTTTGCTGAACACCTACTAGGTTATATATATTGTAGTTGAAAATGAAAATTATGTAAGATGAAGACAAATGTGTAATATATAAAAATCATAGAAGTAAATCAAGTTAGAAGTTAAATTATAAGAACATTGGACAATAAGAATGTATTATATGATACAAAATGACGTAGTATAGTGAGTTTGAGTACCTAAGCTTATATATCCATAAGGGTATATTCACTTTTCCCATATATATATATATATATATATATATATATATATATATATATATATATATATATATATATATATATATATATATACACCAAAATATATTAAAAATACATATAAATACGGTAAAAAAAACTAACTTTAAAAATACATAAATACATGAAAAATATACAAAATCTATGTAAAAATATGAAACAATATTTATAAATTTAAAGTACATTTAAAAAAAAAAAAAAAAACTATATAAGTCTGATGTTAATTCCAATATCCATGTTGTATTGATATGCATAGGGTAATCCGCTAATGAACATCACGTGAATGAAATAATTATTATAATTTTAATATGAGAATAATATGGTTGTAAACAAATGAAATTTATAATTAAATGTAAATTGTTTATGGATGAACACGTAGAAACATTAAAAGATATAAAATAAAAGTTTAAATCACACAAATCATCCTTCGTGGAAGTGTTAAAATACAAGTTCAGTCTTTATTTTCAAAAATTAACTCAAATCATCTCTTGTTCGTTTAAAACTTGTATACTTCCTCCCTTCAGACATAAAAAAGGGACTATTTTACCATTAATAATTTGTTTTTAACTTTCTTTTATTTATTAATCATTTTTAAATTTAAAAAAATCTTTCCACTATCTCACCCTCCCGTTTCCCTTTCCATTGTTGGCTTTCATCCCCCATCTCTCTTTATACAAAAGTGACAGACTACTGTACCTCTCTGTGCTTCGACGTAAAATCTCTTCTGTCTCTCGTTACTTTTCCAGTGAAATCCTCTGACGACCCTGAAACTCTTGATCCATTGGCTACTTTGTAAAAAGTAACCTCATTATCTCTCTCGTCTCTGGATTTGTAATTGGATTCCGACGAGAGAACCTGACAACGATGAGATCGTGGTTCACGATTAAAAACATAGGAGAAGGGAGTCGCACATTGAGATCTAAAACCCCAAAACTTTTTCTAGATGAAGATTGAAATTTGAAAGTCTTTGATTACAAAGTCTCTGCATCGTCGAAGTCACAAAAGGACAGAACTTCTGCACCAGAAATCATTCGTCGGAAAGCCTACGACGGATCGAAGGCGGACAACATGGAACTTCGACATTCACTATGTGTGGAACTCCGACGTACACTACCTGTGGAGCTTCGACGTTCACACTCCCTAATTGACGGCAATAGTTTACCAAACATGTTATCTTCACCACCCAACACAGCTTCATCCATCTCTGTAACACTTCCTACCACGAGTTATTTGTCTTGACCTTGAAATTATCATTCATATAACTCTCCATTGCTACCGCTTCAATGAAAGCAGTTCTTCGTTTTCCAAATGGCATTAGATTCAAAAAAGCAAACACCACAACTAAAGATGTTTTGCGACTTTGTTTATACTATGCTAGAGTACGTATCTTGATTTATTAAAAATTGGTATGTTAGATCCACGATTAGGGAGTGTGATTTAGGGTTTCTAGAGAAAAGATAAAAAGGAGATGAAGTGGGGTCATATTGTTTTTTATATTTTTTTAAAATTAATAATAATAAGAAGAAGAACATTAAATTAATTGGAAAATAAATATCAAAAGGTGTTGGTGATTTGTATTACCAATATGTATTTAAGTGTAATGGATTAATTTGTTGATCAAATATAATCTTGATAAACATTAACCAAGTAAAGCGGTGCAGAGTGCACACTTGTTTGAGTTTGTTCAACATTCGAAGTAGATTGTCATTTATGGGTGAAGCCCTTGAATGAACGGGAGTCTGGGGCAGTCCCTTGGAATCAGGGTACAACATTCTCAAACAATTTATGGCTTTTGCAAACTGTCTTGTGATAGTTTTCAAACACAAAATTGTTTAGTGACAATTTTCAGACAAAGATAAACATAAGACAATTTTGATCATAATTTTCTGATAAACTAACAGAATTGATAACTCCAACATTCTCTATTTTTGTTTCTCTCATTTTGAATCTTATCCAGTTGATGATTTCGGGAGTACCACCGAAATACTTAAATTTGAAAGTGACCACACGATTATCAGAATTCGAAAGTGTTATTACACCCCAAATCTAACAAAAGGGCATAATAATTATTTCATATATCGCAAGGGATGAAGCGTACATATTTAAATTAACAAGAAATGAAACGCGCAAATTTAAATTAATAAGGATTGAAACGTGTAACTTTTAATCAAACAAAGGAACGTTGAAGTTAATTTTTGAAAAAATAACTAAACATGTCTTTTGATACATACACGAAAGACGATTTGTGTAATTTACTCAAAATAAAACCTACAAGAACTTTATTCGTACCATAAAATAAATATTGAATATCAAAGTAAATATGCTTAACCACAATTAGCATTCCCATTATGAAAATAAGATAAACACTTGATTATATATAAACAATAGAACAAAGGATTACAAGGGAGGTAGTTACCACATCAATGCCTTGGAAAACATTCATATGCTTGTGTTGATATAATTTATTAGTATTAATAACTATGTTTTTTTATTTTAAGGTGGCATTCGTCTCTTTCATAAGTCTAAAGTACTTCAATGGTTTTAATTTGATTGTACCTCTCTAGTTCTCAATGTTTTTGGACCCGTTGGGTTATATGTACCAGATGAATGTATGTACAGCGTAACCAAATCCCTATTCTAATAAAAGAATAATTTTAATCTTCTTTTGACATGTGTTATCATATTAAGCATTCTAATTAATACACATTTTATTCTTTTTTTGTCATATGTCACCCTATTAAACCTCTTAATTAATGCATACCACTTATCAACCTATTAATTAATTATCTATTTCAAATTTTAAAATTTTCACTTTAATTACAACAAATTAATAACAATGCAATAAAAATTAATATAAATTATAAGGTGATATAATTTCATATATTTATTTAAATTAACGATTATAATTGATTAATAAATTTGTGTTCTAACTATTAAAGTTTAACTAGTTTTGTAGTCGTGGTTTCATGGGTTATAAACTAGTATATGCATATATGCGTCTTTAAATAAACCATTAGGTGTAAAACTCGTGTATTACACGAGTTTATTAATATATATATATATATATATATATATATATATATATATATATATATATATATATATATATATATATATATATATATATATATTAAAATGTAAATAAAAAGTATTTTTAAAATAAAATTTTGAAATAAGGAATGAAAAAACATATTAATTGCAATTTATTATAACACTTATTACATGTGATACTTTACATATATATGTATAATATTATATAACTTTTTAATTTTAAAAATTGAAAAAAACCTATAAATTGACATGTGGATATATTATTTATTTAAAAAAATATCACAAAATGACAATTGTGAAAACTCATTAGAGATTGACATGTGGCAAAAAAAAAACATTCATTTATTAGAGATGATCACACACACACATATATATATATATATATATATATATATATATATATATATATATATGTGTGTGTGTGTGTGTTAAAAATCTGATTGGTTTAATTAATTCAATTCTAACATATTTTTTTAATCATAAACTATTTGATTCTTTTAGAATGATATTATATGAGATTGAAAAATCTTAGAAAGAACAATTTTCATTTTTCATTCTTAAAAAATGATGTAACATCCCAAAATTAAGGTAAAATTTTTATTTATCCAAAACCAATCAAAAACCGTAAATGCTTACAAAACATAGTTTCCAAAATGTCAAAATCACGAATCAGAGTATCCCAAGAAAAAATCTCATAAAATTTGAAGGATGTACACGCTAAAGCCTTTGTTTTGCCCTGATCATCAGAAGTACCTGAAACATAATACTTAAACTGTAAGTCAAAACTTAGTAAGTTCCCCCAAAGTACCAAACACAATCAAACAATATGCATAATGCATGTTAGGTTCACACTCTCCAGACTGGATTACCCTGGCCCACAACCTCCCGGTTGGATTGTCACTCTAGCCCAAAATCTCTCGATTAGATTGCCACTAGCCCACAACCTCCCGGTTGGATTGCCACTCTGGCCCACAATATCCCGATTGGATTGCCACTAGCCTACAATTCCTGATTAGATTGCCACCAGGATTGTTGGCTGACAGCACAAAGCAATACAGCCTCAACCTAAATCATAATATGTCGGCATATACAACAGATAAGCATATAACCAGCAAATAGATAATCATACTTATCACTATAACATAACAAAACTCACCTCAAAATCTAAAAATATAGCAAAAAAAAAAAACGTTGCTCCAAATGCCAACTCTACAGATCACCAAAACAACAAATAGTAACCTAAACTCAAAGCACAGCTCAAAATACCCAAAATTCCCCTAAGTCAAACTTGTTCAAAGTCAAAGTCAACTCCAGCTAGTCGTTACACCGTAGCCATCCTTGGCCACGTTGTGGCTGCTAGTTGACAAATCAGATGGGCCTCGACCCAGTCGTTATGCCCTGACAACCTAAGCCACACCCTAGGGACTGGTTTGGACAACTTAAACCATTAAGTCATTTCCCCCCAACTTCAAGAGCTTTAAAGCTTAGATATGGTCCTTCCCATGATCTTGGTGAATAAAGTTTCCTACTTTATTCCTCGAAACCCTTTGATAAGTCAAGATCTCAAACCTTAACTCCTAAGGATAACTTAATACATTAAGACTCTCATTACACACCCAATCCTTAGAGTTGCACCTCCAAGGTTTCCGGGATGACTTCATACTCCTAATAAACCCTAAAAATTATGGCTTTACAGACATGTATGTCCAATGCATGTCCTTTCCATTTGTGGTCAAATTATGACCATAGGACTTAAACTTGAATACAAGATAAAAAAACTCCATTGATTCTTAGATCTGGAACACATGTCACTAGAATGATCCCCTAAGTCCACAAAGTTGCCAACTTTATGAGGTTCACCCATCCAAATTCTCATACTAAGAAGATTTAGGAACAAAAGAACTATATCTAAGGATAATTAACATAAAGGTTGAATCCTAGAGACTTACAAAGGTCTAGAAACGTGAATAAGGTTGGTGAGGAGATTTGCTTGCTAGAACCAAGCTCAAAGATGCCTTCTATTTCTTCAAATGACACCAAAACACACAAGAACTTCAAAGGTTAGCAATGAAGGCTAGGGTTTTCTTTTGGAGGCTGAGGGAGAGTGAATGAGGCTAAGGGTGAGCAACCTTAGCCATCACATTCCTTAAATAAGGGCTCAAACATCATATTAGGGTTTTTCATTAAACATCGGCCACATGGACTCTTGCTTTGGCCATTTTGTGGTGATATGGCGATGTATGCCACATTGTGGCGTTGACTTAAGGCCACATGGACTCTTGCTTTGGCCATTTTGTGGGACTTGATCACCACATCGTAGCCACCAGAGATCCAACTCTCAATTAATTTATTTAAATTACCTAAAAGGAATATACATGAAACTTGACGTTACAAATTACATACAAAAAAAACATTATCAAAGTAAAATACATAAACAACAATAATAATACATTGATGATGCATTCTAAAAGATTAAATTTCGTCTATTTTAAAAGAATATATGTTGATGATACATTTTGAAAGCAATAAGATGACGAACATTGTTTTCTTTTAGGAAGATCAATGACCATTGTATCCCACACACCATCATCCAACCTTTAGGCCCTTGATCATCATGGTCCACTTCACGACTGTTGATAATAACTTCCATGATATCGAATTATGTCAGAATGATCGTCGTGATAATAACACGTTTTTATCCCTTGTTCTGTTATTCATGACTGTTCATGATCAACAAAAAGAAGAATAAGAGGCATTTTTTGAGAAACATCTTTGATAAAAAAAAAATATGTATTCCATAAGAAACATCTATTTTAACAGAAAAGAATTGCCAAATCAATGAAAGTGGTTGTTATTTGTTGCTTTGAGCCCTTATTTCTTTAAAAGAGATGGTATGTCTCAAAATGATGGCATCATGATATGTGATCATGCTACATAACATTGTATATTTCCATCTAATCTTCTTATACTATGTATCAAGATTCTAGGCATGTCACAAATCAAAAAGAACACGTAAAAAGAACACATTGAAACTTATTAGAACTCATTAAGAACATAATATCTCTTCACAACCTGATTCCATTATCACTTTTAAGGATCTAGTAACAAGTTTTGTAACTACACAACAACTCTAAATGTTAATAAAACAATACACTGCCTCTAATCATCAATTTGATAGAATGAATCATATGATCTTTGTTGAAACTGGATATACAAAAGGAAGTATAAAATTTGACTACTCTTCATGTAGATTTCGACATTTAATGTTGAAATTGATATGGGTTATAAACCATATCAAGAAAAAGAAATTGAGATCTAGAAGTGAGAGAGATAATGAAACTTTTTTACCAATTCCTATGTGACAATAAGGTTCAAGGAAAACTAACATTACAATTTATCCTATGGTGTTCTCCCAATTTAGAAACCACTGTTCAAATGCATTTCCCCTTATGGAATGTAACGCTCGTAGATTCGGGCTAGTCAATTTAAAGACAATGAGCGTCAAAAATGACTTTTTGAGAGAAGATTATTTAGAATAAATAATCTTAACCAAACTATAGTATATGTCACAAAGGTTCTGTACATATAAAGAATGCCGAAATTCGAGTTATAACAAAGAAGTTATGACTTGTCGAAGTTTTACGGCAAAACCGGTAAGGCACCGAGAATCGTAAAAGGTGAATTTTTGATAAACTATTTTTTATCATTAGTTATCTAAATGAAAGTTGTAATATATGCTAAACTGAGAGCGTGCATAAAAGAACGTTTAAATCTGACTTCGTATGAGGAAATTATGATTTTTCTAAGATTTCGCATAACAATATACAACCCGAAATTCGAATATTAGATCGACCGATTTTTAGACGACATAACTTAAACGAGAATCGAAGGTCTCGTTAATAGTAGTTCAACGGTAAAAGATAAACAAAAACGGACGTCGGATGAAGAAGTTATGGATTTTAACGGACTTTTCCTGTTCCGGTCTGTTAAAAATATAAGTTTACAAATAAATCAAAATTAGCCAATAGAGTATAAAGGAAAGTTGTAGAGTACGGTCCCACTTACGCGTGGATATAAAGATAGTCAAAAATGGAGCTCGTATGCAAAAGTTACGGATTTTAGAAGATAATTAGTTGTTAGAGTAACCAGCGAGTGACACGTGGTACAATCTGAGCTGCACCTTCTTCCCCATGGATTTGCATGAGATCATAACACGTGGCACATTACGCCAGCGTAATTTTGTGTACGTGATATGGGCATATTTAGTTATAAAATTCATGCATGATCTTAATACTTTATGTTGATTTTGTCTCATTTAATGAACAAAAGGTGCTTAATTAGATTAAATATTTCATTTTCAGCAACAAAGACATGCTCGAAAGGAAAATGAAGCGGAACTAGCTATTGGAAGCTTGGATCTTGGATTTTGAAGAAAGAAGGATGTTGCTGGACAGCTTGACCCCTCGTCAGTGTTTTGGTCATATCTCATGAAGCGTAACTATTATTGACGAGATTCAAAATGTTTTCAAAAGTAGACACAATTTCGGACGACTTTCGTGTTTTGAGAAAATACTGATTTGAAACGTACTCGACGAGTAGGGTCGATTACTCGGCGAGTTGTATCGAACTTTCGCGATTCTGGACGCGCTGACTTGCCGTACACAGGTTTTAAGTGACAGACTCGCCGAGTAGGTCACTGGACTCGCCGAGTAGCCTTTGTTTTGTGAAAATCTATATAAAGGGACTTTCAGATCGATATCATAGCATCGAGAGAAACCCTAGGAGGCTGAGAAACGATTGGAAGTGCTGCTAGGTCGTGAGGAACTAAAGAATCAACCCTACATTCAATTGTGAAGAGAATCAAGACAATTTTGGTTTATTCTTAGTAACTTTTTGATTTGAATCATGTTTACATACTTTGATTTCATTTTTGAGTTTATGTTTACTGCAATCATGAGCTAAAAACTTATTCTTCTGTTAGAGTAGACAATTTTGTGAACATGGATTGATTATTTGAGTAGGATTAATTTTGATTGGTAATTATGTTTTGTTAAGCTTGTTAAAGAACCTTATGTGTTGACAATAACTATTCTTCTATTAATAAATCAATAATTAAGTTGTATGAACATCTCTTAGTTATTAATTTCATATGATTTATTGTGACCACATAGTTGTATGTCTAGGAATAACGAACGTGAAACTAGAATTAGCTAGAAGATAGGTAAGTTAATGTGTAAGCTTGTTGGATGAACATCGACAAGAGGTTAATTGAAGGACCAATTTAGTTAACCACTACAAGTCTTACTTAACCCGAATCTAGGAAACCCGTTAATTTAGACAACTGGCCATTGCTTGAGTTAATTTGTTTTCTAAGAATTAGGAATGGCGAACATGAACCTAATTATCTTAATCGGTAGCCAATGAAGAATTAATCCGATACATTAAAATCATCCATGGGAACAAATGAGTCGTACCTAAACAGAAGTCCTCTTTACTATTGAATTTAGTTGGTAATTAATTGTTTTAGTTGCTAGTTAGTTAATTTGTGTGTTGGTTATTCTAATTAAGTTTCTAGTCTTGTAAAACTAGAGAAAACCCCCATTTTGTTATTTGTTTTATTTAGATAATATTAGCATTTATTTTGATTGTTTACCGTTCCGTGTGTTCGATACCCTACTTGCTTGAACTATATTACTAATCGATAGGTACACTGCCTTTCGTGTGTTTATTTTGTGTCTAAGTTAGTAGGATTAAAACTAGTTGGTTTCACACACATCAAGTTTTTGGCGCCGTTGCTGGGGAACGGTTCTAAATAGTTAATTTTATTTGCTAATTGTTATTTTTTTATTTAGTTTATTTAGTTTATTTTTATTTTTATTTATTATGTATTTTCCAAATCTCGATGCTTTTGATGCTTTTGTTGAGGAAGTAGTACAGGAAATTGTGCAAGAAGATGAGGAGTGTGGATCGGATGAAGATTTGAAGAAATTTGGAAGATGGTTAGATAACTTCTTGTCTAACGAACAAGAGCAATCTGAGTTACAAGGGCTAAATCTACAAGATGAAGAATTTAATCCAGAAAGAGATTTGGAGGAGCTGGAAAGGTTGCTAGCAGAGAGGTCGGGCGAAGAACAAGAACAAGCTGAATTGCAGGAACCAAGTTGTGGTTTGACCATTACCACGACATGGCCCCCCGTTCTTCCGATTTGTGTTTCGAAGCATGGGGTGACGACTCCAACTTTGGAGAAAGTTCTGAGGCACGATCCATTTTTGATTAGTATCCAACCGGTTTCAACCCTTGCCAATATTCTTGGGTTTTATTTATTCAAGCTCGTTTGGCCAATTTTAGAAGTAAAGAGCCAAATTTCACAAATTGGTCCAAAGAAAATATTTAATGCAACGGATAGATTGGCATTAAGTTTATTGGAAGTTTATTAGGTTGGGAGTCCAGCTAAAGACTCGCACAAAAAGAAGCGCTTGCGGGAGGCAACCCATCATTAGAGTTTGCTTTTCTTTTTCTTTCTAAACTTCTAGTATTTAGGGATAATTTAGGATTTTATTTTGATTTATTTTTATTATTACTTGGTATTTGTTTTTCATCTTTTCAGTTTGAGTGTAAGGATGCATGTGCGGGTCTAGAGTCAAGGCTGATGAAGCGAGAAATCGAGTCTAGGCGAGAGAGGAAACGAAGTTTTGAGTCAAGTTATGAGTCTAATTGATAGAAGGGTTATATAGTGTTTATTACCTAAAGAAAAATGAGGGAAATTATTATTTTATATAACCCCCCATACATCAGAAACGGACTTGGGCAGAATAAAATTTTTGTCACACAACGGTCTACTCGCTGAGTGCATCTTATGGACTCGCCGAGTCCATGTGAAAATTCACGATTTTTCTTCCATTTACGCTTCAACTCGGTGAGTCTACATACTTACTCGACAAGTCGCTCATTCTTCTTACTTTTGAGCTGAAGATTTGATGACATTTGATATGGGCATTGATTCTATTTTTTGAAGATCATTTTCCGAGCATTTCCAAGAGTTTTTCCCTTATGTTTGGAGCTTTTATAAAGACTGTACCACACGAGATTTTGACACCCAAGACATGGATGAGTTGTTCCCATGTCTAAAGTAAATTGAAGATGGAGCTGAAGAGAATAGATATCAACCTCGCCACTACAATCCTAGGGGAGTTTGTTCCAATTCTCTCCTTATTTTTATTGTTCTTTATTATGCATGATATGCAATGGGGACATTGCATATATTAAGTGTGGGGTAGGTGGTTGGTTGGTTACACTAGTTAATTTTTAAAGTTTTGCATAAAATTTGCTAGGATTAATTTAGAAAATTTTGGTAAAGCAATTAAGGATCCTGCTAGTATTATATTTGATGATTACATGAAAACCCAAATGTTTAGTTGAGCCTATATACGTTCTAGTGCATTTGTGGCTTCCTTATTCCAGTGAAATCATGGGACAAAAACACGACCTCGCTTAGTTTGAAGGATGCAATATATTTAGCATCGTGTACCAGAAATGTATCCAGGAAAATTATTATCGTTAACCAATAACGGTTGAAGTTGAGCGCCCCTACTTAAGCATGTAGGGTTTTGAGTGAAAAAAGTGAGTTACATGTTAAAAAAAAAAAGAGAGAGAGAGAGAGAGAGAATTACAAGAAAAGTTGTAAGAATTTTGGAGCAATTAAAGTGAAGATTATAAGATCGAAAATTCCGAAGAAATTCAAAAATATGAAGATACCAAAAATCAAACAACAAGGTGGTGAATTCAAAGAAATTAAAGATCAAATGTCAAAGAAGTGAAGAATTCCAAAGAGCTTCAATGTGGTATCATATATTGTAATTGTCTAGATTATGTATGCTTGGGTTGCTCAACCAAAAATACCTTGAGGTTAAGAGGTTTTCTGCGGATGGATTCGGAGGGATGCATAAAATGAGCATTGTTCGGAAAAAGTGGGCGAATGTTTATGAGGATTGTGAGTATATGGAGTATGGGGGGTTCTTTAGGAATATTTTTAGACACAAATGCATGCATTGCGGTCTTGGCATAATGGTTGGGTTCGATTGGGATTGTCTTATGTGATTCTAATGTATTAAAATTCAGTTTTGCTTGGGGGCAAGCAAAAGTCAAGTGTGGGGTATTTTGATATGGGCATATTTAGTTACAAAATTCATGCATGATCTTAATACTTTATGTTGTTTTTGTATCATTTAATGAACAAAAGGTGCTTAATTAGATTAAAATTTTCATTTTCAGCAACAAAGACATGCTCGAAAGGAAAATGAAGCGGAACTAGCTATTGGAAGCTTGGATCTTGGATTTTGAAGAAAGAAGGATGTTGTTGGACAGCTTGACCCCTCGTCAGCGTTTCGGCCATATCTCATGAAGCGTAACTCTTATTGATGAGATTCAAAATGTTTTGAAAAGTAGACACAATTTCGGACGACTTTCGTGTTTTGAGAAAATGCTGATTCGAAACGTACTCGGCGAGTAGGGTCGATTACTCGGCGAGTTGTATCGAACTTTCGCGATTCTGGACGCGCTGACTTGCCGTACACGGGTTTTAAGTGACAGACTCGCCGAGTAGGTCACTGGACTCGCCGAATAGGTCACTGGACACGCCGAGTAGCCTTTGTTTTGTGAAAATCTATATAAAGGGACTTTCAGATCGATATTATAGCATGGAGAGAAACCCTAGGAAGCTAAGAAACGATTGGAAGTGCTGCTAGGTCGTGAGGAACTGAAGAATCAACCCTACATTCAATTGTGAAGAGAATCAAGACAATTTTGGTTTATTCTTAGTAAATTTTTGATTTGAATCATGTTTACATACTTTGATTTCGTTTTTGAGTTTATGTTTATTGCAATCATGAGCTAAAAACTTATTCTTCTGTTAGGGTAGACAATTTTGTGAACATGGATTGATTATTTGAGTAGGATTAATTTTGATTGGTAATTATGTTTTGTTAAGCTTGTTAAAGAACCTTATGTGTTGACAATAACTATTCTTCTATTAATAAATCAGTAATTAAGTTGTATGAACATCTCTTAGTTATTAATTTCATATGATTTATTGTGACCACATAGTTGTATGTCTAGGAATAACGAATGTGAAACTAGAATTAACTAGAAGATAGGTAAGTTAATGTGTAAGCTTGTTGGATGAACATCGACAAGAGGTTAATTGAAGGGCCATTTTAGTTAACCACTACAAGTCTTACTTAACCCGAATCAATAATCTAGGAAGCCCGTTAATTTAGACAACTGGTCATTGCTTGAGTTAATTTGTTTTCTAAGAATTAGGAATAGCGAACATGAACCTAATTATCTTAATCGGTAGCCAATGAAGAATTAATCCGATACATTAAAATCATCCATGGGAACAAATGAGTCGTACCTAAACAGAAGTCCTATTTACTATTGAATTTAGTTGGTAATTAATTGTTTTAGTTGCTAGTTAGTTAATTTGTGTGTTGGTTATTCTAATTAAGTTTCTAGTCTTGTAAAACTAGAGAAAACCCCCCATTTTGTTATTTGTTTTATTTAGATAATATTAGTATTTATTTTAATTGTTTACCGTTCCGTTTGTTCGATACCCTACTTGCTTGAACTATATTACTAATCGATAGGTACACTGCCTTTCGTGTGTTTATTTTGTGTCTAAGTTAGTAGGATTAAAACTAGTTGGTTTCACACACATCAGTACGCTTAGCGTAACCCTTAGAAACCCATTTCGCGCAGCGTAATTCTTGAGTACGCTCAACGTACTCGGTGCTGACAGCCTATAAATAGAGGCGTTTTTCCTAATTTTTCTTCACACCTTTTCTCAACTTATCTCCCAAATACCCCCAAAGCCTCAATGATTTTCTCTAGTCTTTCTTAGGATTTAGTAGCAAATCCTGCAGCACCACAAGGCCCCGAGAAGAAGAGTTTTCGGCTAAGAAGTTATGCCCGCGCAGAGCCTGGTTCTTCGCTAAACTCCAATATAAGTGAGTTATGCCTACACTACTTTAAATATATCTTATGTTTAAGTTCATTATCGTTATTATGAACCTATACATGATTTATCGGTGATTCCAAGTCGTTATAGATTGATCTACTTACGGGGATGATGTCTAGGCTATGATTTAGTGAGGTGTTTAAAGTGGGATTTCCAAACAGTATACTTCGTATACCAAATGAACCCTACCTCCAATATGATCCTACCTGGTTGTTCCTTACTTGATAGAACATGAAGTAGACTCCAAGTTAAAGATGAATCTAGACTAATAACTAGTCATAATAAATATTATACTAAAACTTAGTGATAATAATGTTAGGTTTCGTCGAAGGAAAATAGAATCGTTAGAAGCGAAGCGCTACCTGAGTTTGGAATCATCACTTTAACAAGTGAGTGCATAGTTACTTTCATCTTACACATAGATATGAAGTATTTTATACAAATTACGTGTTATGTGTGCATATAACCTATATTGGCTATCTATGCTGGATGAACGATTTTATACATGTTTTAAATAATTTAAACTGCATATATGTATTTTATATCTACGAATATATTAGGTAAAACATGGATAGATGAATGATGAGAGATGAAAGATGATATGAGTGAACATTGACAATTATAGACGTAGTGCCTAATAAATAACATCAACAGCTATGGACTTAGTGCCTATTGGATAAACGTTGGTAGCTATGGACTTAGTACCTGTTAGATAAACGTTGGTAGGTATGGACTTAGTACATATTAGATAAACACTGGTAGCTATGGATTTAGTACCCCATGAATGAACTTTAGCAGTTATGAAATTAGTGCTTTACGAACGAGCATTGGCAGCTATGGACTTAGTGTTTGTCATATAAACCCAGGAAGCAATGGACTTCAGAATGAACGAATGCATGATAGATGATTCTTAGGGTAGACCTTGAGAGTAAAGAATATAATGGGGATGGGTAATTGGGTTGATTGTTTGATGTTTAAACCTAATAATTATATTATTGTGGGTTGAAAACCCTATGTACTCACCAGGTTTCCCAACCTGACCCACTCAGTTTATTTGTATCACAGGTGTCAATATGAAGCTACATTACACTTAGAGATTACAGTAGATGTAAATCACTAGTGTAAAAGAATGTAAGGTCTGTTTATGCTTATGTTTTGTATTGACAATGAATGTTTTAAAATGAATAAAATACATTTTCTCGGAAATGCTTTAATAATGTATATATCATGTTTTTCTGAGAACAAATTCCGCAACACTTTTCTTTAAAAGGTTACACTGATTTTCAAAATAAAACATAAACAAATCGGTCATTTCTAGCCGTGAAAACGGGGATGTCACAGTTGGTATCAGAGCATTAGTTTAAGCGAACTATGAATTGTAGGAAATTTCTAGACTTAAACTTATATTGCTAACCGATGATCGTGAGGAGTGTGTCTAATATATTTTAGGAAGTACATCTGAATAGACACGAGCACTAGCTCATTCAGGGAAGATTCCTAAATTGCTTTTATGTGTTAAATGATTTGTGATGCTTTATTGTAACACTGTAAAATTTAAAACAAATTTTTCACATTTTAAACACAGTTTTCCAAACACATTTATTGATAAACCCCATTGTATCATATTTTGTTTCACAAATATTTCCCAAGATCAAAATACATAAAAACCCATGTGTGTATACGAATCATGCCGACGCCTTCCCGCGATCATCACTGGTACCTGAAACACATAACACATAACACTGTAAGCATAAAGCTTAGTAAGTTCCCCAAAATACCATACATACACATACTAGCCACTCGAGGCCATAACTCTGGGTGTGGGCCCTAACTCTATGGACCCTCTGGTCCTAACTCTGATATACTCTGATATACACATGACATAAACCACATAGAAATAATGCAGTATAACACAACACATAATAGCATAGGATAACTCTGTCACATAACTCTAATTACCACTCAAGGTAAAGTATAGTGAGAAGACTCACCTCATATGTCCCGGTAAATCACTGACTCGGTAGAAATACGATCTAGCCTTCGCCTAAACACATAAAGTAATACTCTCATAAATATAACTCTCAGAACTAAACTTAACCCTCTCTAGGCACCATCAAAAGGGTAAAAGACCATTTTACCCCTTCTTTGGCTCTAAGGCCCTCATTGTTGACCAAACCCTAAAAGTCAACCAAAGTCAACGGTCAAACTTTGACCCGACTTGTCGAGTGCACTTGGGCAACTCGGCGAGTCCACATGTGTCCACTAACTCTTTAGTCCCGTTTAACGCGTCGAGTCCCTCCCTTTACTCGACGAGTCCCCAGGTATGAATCGCGGGGCCACCCCGACTCAACTCGCCGAGTCTCAAGAACAACTCGGCGAGTACATGCCATGCACAAACTCCATTGTCCTCCTGAGGTCAGATCTGTTCCTCTAATCCATAGATCTGGCCTTCCCAAGCATAATAATCATGTAAAGTCCAGACCTTGACACTCATATATCATCTAGATGGTCTCATTTGGTGATTTAGCCCCAAAAATGACATTCTAAGCTTATAACTCCCAAGATAACTCGTAAAGCTCCAAGGGTAAAGTCCTCTGGACCTCTTTGAGTCCAGATCCAAAGCATAAACTCGAGAAAGGACCAATTGCTCCACATAACCATCCTCAAAAGAGGTTAGAAAACCCTATCTCTAAGAATCAATACCAAAACTGAAGAAGGTTCGAATAAATACCTCAAGTTGAAGTCTCTGGTCTCTGAAACCACTAGAGTCACACCTCCTTCAGTCTCCTCTTGCTCTTGATCACCTTCTTCTTGCTAAACCAAAGATAGAAAGATCAAATATAGCTTCTCCTTCCTCCCAAACGATTTAGCTCACTTAGGGTTCTCTCAAGGGACTCGTAGCCGCAATGGGGGAATATGTGTGCCCTTAAATAGGCTCCAACCCCGGGGGATTAGGTTTCATTAAACAGCATCGACTCGCCGAGTCCACTAATGGAATCGTCGAGTCCAATCGTGAACCCGGATGATAATTCGCGACCCTACTCGGTGAGTCTAAGCATCAACTCGCCGAGTTCCTTCACATATTCCAAAAAATATAAATATTAGAATAATATACCTGGGAATCCGGATGTTACAATTCTCCCCCACTAGAATTAGACTTCGCCCTCGAAGTCTCGTTTTGCAAACAACTCTGGATGCTGCTCATGCATCTCGCGCTCCGGCTCCCAAGTCAACTCTGACCCTTTCCTATGTTGCCACTGCACCTGCACCAGAGGTACTTCCTTATTCCTCAGAATCTTAACCTTCTGATCTCTAATTGCCACCGGTCTCTCAACATAGTTCAGTCCCACATCCACCTGAATATCCTCTAACGGTACCACTGCTGACTCGTCGGCTATACACTTTCTCAACTGCGACACGTGAAAAGTGTCGTGAATTTGACCCAACTCCGCGGGTAGCTCCAAACGGTAGGCTACCCTACCTACTCTCGCAATCACCCTGAAAGGTCCAATATATCAAGGCCGCAACTTGCCCCTCTTCCTGAATCGGATCACTCCTTTCCAAGGAGAGACCTTCAGGAGCACGAAGTCACCGACCTGAAACTCGAGCTCGGACCGACGCCTATCCGCATAACTCTTCTGACGACTCTGAGCGGTCAACAACCTATGTATGACCTGCTATATCTGCTCAGTCGTCTGAAGCACGATCTCCATACTACCCATCACATGTTTCCCTACCTTTCGCCAACAAATGGGGGTCCGACACCTCCTCCCATACAACAGCTCAAATGGTGGTATACCAATGCTCGTATGATGGTTGTTATTGTAGGAAAACTCTGCCAAAGTCAAATATGTGTCTCAACTCCCACCGAAATCCAACACACACGCTCGGAGCATGTCCTCGAGCGTCTGGATCGTCCGCTCGCTCTGCCCGTCAGTCTGTAGGTGGTATGCGGTACTAAAATGCAGCCTCGTACCCAACTCTTCATGAAATTTCTTCTAGAATCTGGAAGAGAAACGCATATCTCGATCTGAGACAATCAAGATCGGCACTCCATGCCGCGATACCACCTCCCTCACGTACATCTCTGCCAATTTCTCTGCGGAAGAGCTCTCATTGATAGCAAGGAAATGAGCGCTCTTCGTCAACCGGTCTACAATCACCAAAATTGCATCGACGCCCCTCGCAGTCATTGGCAATTTGGTGATAAAGTCCATAGTAATTTGTTCCCACTTCCACTTAGGAACATCTAACGGCTGCAACTTACCATGCGGTCTTTGGTATTCGGCCTTAACCCGGCGACAGGTTAGGCACCTCTCAACGAACCACGCAACGTCCCTCTTCATACAGGGCCACCAATACTCCCTCTTTAGGTCCAAATACATCTTAGTGGCCCCGGGGTGGATCGAGAATTTCGATCGATGTGCCTCTTCCATCAAAATGGTATGCGTCCCGCCCACAAACGGTACCCAAATCCGACCCTGAAATGTCATAAGTCCCCGACTATCGGTAACGAACTCCGATACTTGCCCAATAACTCGCTCCCTCTTTTGGTTTTCTGGTCTCACAGCCTCAACATGGGCCCCTCGAATGGTGTCCAACACCAGAGTCATCACTATCAATCTCATACAAACGTCTCGCATCGGGACGCTCTCTATCCTACGGCTAAGGGCATCAGCTACCACGTTAGCCTTACCCGGGTGATACAGGATCTCACAATCATAATCCTTTACCACATCCAACAATCTCCTCTGCCGCATGTTCAGGATGGGCTGATCCATCAAGTACTTCAGGCTTTTGTGATCTGTGTATATGGTACACCGGACCCCATACAGATAGTGACGCCAGATCTTGAGGGAGAACACCACTACCCCCAACTCTAAATCGTGGGTGGGATACCTTGCCTCATGAGGTTTCAGCTGCCTCGATGCATATGCTATCACGTGCCCCCTCTACATAAGCACCGCTCCCAACCCTGATATCGATGCATCACAATATACCACAAAGTCCTCCATTCCCTCCGGAAGGGCTAACACCGGGGCTTCGCATAACCTCTGACGAAGTGTTTGAAAGGAGGCCTGCTTCTCTGGGCCCCATGAGAAAGCAACGCCTTTCCGGGTCAACTTAGTGAATGGCACGACGATCTTGCAGAAATCCCTGATCAATCTCCGATAATAGGCTGCCAATCCTAGGAAACTCCTGATCTCTGTAGGTGACCTCGGCACCTCCCAACTCTTCACCACCTCAATCTTGGCCGGATCGACCAATATCCCTTTCTGGTTAACGAGATGCCCTAGGAACTGGACCTCTCATAACCAAAAATCACACTTGGAGAATTTGGCGTAAAGCCTCTCCGATCTCAAAACTCAAAGGATCTCTCTCAGATGTTCCTCATGTTGTTCTTTGGATCTCGAATACACCAATATGTCGTCAATGAACATGATCATCGAGCGATCCAACATCGGCCTACATACTCTGTTCATGAGGTCCATGAACACTGTCGGCGCATTGGTGAGCCCGAAAGGCATCACCACGAACTCGTAATGTCCGTAACGAGCCCTGAACGCTGTCTTCTGGATGTCCTCATCTCGCACCCTCACCTGATGATATCCCGAACTCAAATCGATCTTGGAGAACCAAGATTCTCCCTGTAACTTCTCGAACAAATCATCGATCCTCGGCAACGGGTAACGGTTCTTGACCATTAGCTTGTTCAATTCCCTGTAATCAATGCACATTCAGTGTGAGACATCCTTCTTCTTAACAAAAAGGATAGGCGTTCCCCATGGCAAACTGCTCGGCCGAATAAACCCCCTGCCCCAGCAGCTCCTGAAGCTGTGAGGATAACTCTTGCATCTCTGGAGGCACAAGGCGATAAGGTGCCTTGGCAATAGGCGCAGCTCCCGGAACCAAATCGATGCTAAACTCAACCTGCCTCTCGGGAGGCACACCTGTTAACTCTTCTGGAAATACGTCCGGGAACTCACGCACTATTGGAACCTCATCAACTGACCTTGGTCTCTCTGAACCAACCCTCGTATCCATCACATATGCTAAAAATCCCTTACAACCCTGCTGTAGACTCTGCCTCGCTCTAGCGGCTGAACAAAATGCCGACCCAGAACGCGTACCCTCACTGTATACGATAAGAACTCCCCCACTAGGGTCTCGTATGGTCACCAGCTATCTCTCGCAGTCGATAACCGCTCCAAACTTGCTCAACCAGTCCATGCCCACGATGACACAGACATCTCCCATCGCAATAGGAACTAGATCAATCGGGAACTTGACGCCGAAAATCTCGAGTACACATCCTCGGATCACCTCGGTGGCATACACCGCTCTCTCGTCAGCTATGGAAACTCTCAGAGGTCGACTCATCACCTCTCCACTAATACTGATGTGCTGACTAAAAGCCAAAGATACAAAAGACCGACTTGCACCCGAGTCAAATAACACCAAGGAAGGTACAGAATTCACAAGAAAAGTACCTACGTGTATCATAATATAAGCACAATAACTCAACATAAAAGTAAATATATGAAAGAATACATACTATCCACGACATCAGGCGCTGCACGAACCTCCTCCGCAGTCAACTGGAAGGCTCTCCCTCCCGCCTTCGGTACCTCGGCCATCACTGGCCGGCTCTCAGTAGCTCTGATAGCAGCAGGGGCAGATCCCTGAGGTGCTCCCTGGGTAGTCCCTCATAATTGTGGACACTCTGCCTTGCGGTGTCCAGTCTGGTTACAGTGAAAGCATACTGCAAACCCCTTGGGGCAATCCTTGGCCATATGCCCCTCCTTACCACATTTGTAGCAAGACCCCACTCTGCACACCCCCTCGTGGTTCTTGCCGCACTTGCCACAAGTTCGGCCCTTCTGAATTCCAAATCGTGAATCAGCAGGCTTGACCCACTTGGCTGCCGGCTGAGACTGTGCCGGTCGCCGATCTCTCGCCTGAGACTCAGCCTCCTCCCTAGCCTGGGTCTCCAGCTCTATCTCCCTATTCCTGTCATTTGCTTGAAGCTCAGCAAATGTCCGATACGTCAAGTTCGCCACGAACTCCCGTATATCCCTCCTCAAAATGCTCAGGTATCGGATCATACGTGCCTGCTCGGAGGACACATGCTCTGGGCAAAACATCGCCCGCTCATGGAACTTTCTTGTAATCACCATAACAGAATCAGTACCTGCTTGAGGGTGAAAAACTCCTGGGCCAAATGCTCCCTTTCCACCTGGGGAACGTACTCATCTCGGAACATAGCAGTGAACCTCTCCCAAGTCACTACAGCAAGCTCAGCAGGCAAATAATGCGCCGTCACAAACTTCCACTAATCCTTCGCTCCCAAGCAAAGTTGGTTCATTGCGAACCGGACCCTCAAATGCTCAGCAGACGAGCAAGTAAAGAAACATCCCTCTATGTATGATATCCACCTCATCGCCGCAATCGGGTCCTGGGTCCCATCAAAATACGGTGGTTTTGTGTTGCTGAACTCCCGGAACAGCAACACATCACCACCCTGCGGCCTAGCCGTAGCTACAGCTGCAGTGGCCGCAGCAACAACAGCCTTAGAAAGAGCAGCGTATCTCTCATCGAATGTCTCTATCATGGTGGTCTTAATACACCCAAACATCTCTGGAATCTCGTCGTGGATGGAAGCAGCCACCTCATCATGAATCATCTGGCAAAGCTCCTCGTCGCTCACACCCCCTCCACTGGTCCCTGGTCGGTGACGTGTCCCTACCATGCTGCCTCTCTGAAATACAACACAAGACATCAGTAATTTGCTCGGACGTACACACACTCGATATCCCAACCCTACTTGATCTCTGGTACCCTTAGGATTCTTACTTGGGTTGCGTACTGACCCGGTGCCTTCGATAGTACGGGCCCAATACTACCGACCACACCGACTCAGCATTCACACCAAGTCCTCCTCCCAAAGCCCCAAATCCCAAGTACACTATTCTCTCTAATCATGTGTCACTCACTAGCTGATGTGTGTGAAACAAACTAGTTTTAATCCTACTAACTTAGACACAAAATAAACACACGAAAGGCAGTGTACCTATCGATTAGTAATATAGTTCAAGCAAGTAGGGTATCGAACACAGGGAACGGTAAACAATTAAAATAAATGCTAATATTATCTAAATAAAACAAGTAAAAAAAAGAGTTTTCTCTAGTTTTGCAAGACTAGAAACTTAAATACTTTACTAACACACAAACTAAGCAACTAATAGCTAAGAAAACAAAGATCAACTAAATTCAATAATTAAAAAGGCCTTCTGTTTAGGTTCGAATCATTTGTTACCATGGATGATTTTATGGTAAATATATCGGATTAATTCTTCATGGTAAATATATCGGATTAATTCTTCATTGGTAAATATATCGGCTATAGCTAATCCTTAGAAAACAGATTAATTCAAGTAATGGCCAGTTGTCTAAATTAATGAATTTCCTAGTTTGTTGATTCGGGTTTAGAAAGACTTGTAATTAGCTAATCAAATTGGTGATTCAATTAACCTCTTGTTGATGGTGTATCACACAAGCTCACACATTAACTTATCTATCTTCAAGTTGATTCTAGTTTCACATTCGTTATTCCTAGACATACAACTATGTGGTCACGTAAATCATATGAAATTAGCAACTAAGAGATGTTCATACAACTTGATTACTGATTTATTAACAGAAGAATAGTTATTTTTAACACATAAGATTCTTTAACAATCTTAATAAAATATAATCACCAATTAAAATTAATCCTAATCAAATAATCAATCCATGTTCACAAATTCATCTACCTAAACAGAAGTTATGAGTTTTTAGCTCATGATTACAGCAGAAACAAGCACAAAAACGAAATCAATTGGTAAAAACATAGTTCAAACAAGATATTAGGTAAGAGTAAACTTGATTTTGACTTGATTCTCCTTAAAATTGAATGTAGGGTTGATTCCCTTGCTTCCTACGCTCCAACAACACCTTTAGTCGACATTTGGCCTCCACGGGTTCACCTATATCCTATGATATCGATCTGAAAGTCCCTTTATATAGATTTTCACAAAACAAAGGCTACTCGGCGAGTCCAGTGACCTACTCGGCGAGTCCGCCACTTAAAACCCGTGTACGGCAAGTCAACGCATCCAGAATCGCGAAACTTCTGACCAACGCGGCGAGTAATCGACCCTACTCGCCTAGTAAGTTTTGAATCAGCATTTTCTCAAAACACGAAAGTCATCCGAAATTGTGTCTACTTTTCAGAACCTTTTGAATCTCATCAATCAGAGTTACGGTTCATGAGATATAACCAAAACACTGATGAGGGGTCAAGCTGTCCTACAACATCCTTCTTTCTTCAAAATCCAAGATCCAAGCTTCCAATAGCTAGTTCCGCTTCATTTTCCATCCGAGCATGTCTTTGTTACTGAAAATGAAATATTTAAGCTAATTAAGCACCTTTTGTTCATTAAATGAGACAAAATCAACATAAAGTATTAAGATCATGCATGAATTTTATAACTAAATATGCCCATATCACTAGCAAATCTCTCATAAGCTCCTTGATGCTATCTCAACACTCTCAAGCATTCCTAATAGCAAAATCCCTAGAATAAGGCATCATATATCAGGCCACTCTAGTCTTAATAAGAATACCTAGTCTTAATCTAGCATGCATAATATAATTCATCATATAGCATAGCATAACATTTCTTTTACAACATATAGTAAGGGTATTTTGGGAAATCACCGTTCGGGCGCTGGCTAATCGTACACACGGCTCTGCTCTGTTTGTTTCAAAACTCTTTTTACTCCTTTTTAAAAAAAGAATTTACTTTATTATCAAATTTTTCCTCAAATCCTAAGTTTGAGTTCAGATACACCTGAAGATGCATCTGAATCCCTCAAACCAAAGCTCTTATACCAAATTGTAACACCGTAAAATTTTAAACAAATTTTTCACATTTTAAACACACTTTTCCAAACACATTTATTGATAAAACCCCATTGTATCATACTTTGTTTCACAAATATTTCCCAAGATCAAAATACATAAAAACTCATGCGTGTGTACGAATCAAGCTGACGCCTTCCCGCGATCATCGCTGGTACCTGAAACACATAACACATAACACTGTAAGCATAAAGCTTAGTGAGTTCCCCAAAATACCATACATACACATACTAGCCACTCGAGGCCATAACTTTGTGGGCCCGTGGGCCCTAACTCTATGGACCCTCTGGTCCTAACTCTGTGAACCTTCCGGTTCTAACTCTGATATACTCTGATATACACATGACATAAACCACATAGAAATAATGCAGTATAACACAACACATAATAGCATAGGATAACTCTGTCACATAACTCTAATTACCACTCAAGGTAAAGTATAGTGAGAAGACTCACCTCATATGTCCTGGTAAATCACTGACTCGGTAGAAATACAATCTAGCCTCCGCCTAAACACATAAAGTAATACTCTCATAGATATAACTTTCAGAACTAAACTCAACCCTCTCTAGGCACCCTCAGAAGGGTAAAAGACCATTTTACCCCTCTTTTGGCTCAAAGGCCATCATTGTTGACCAAACCCTGAAAGTCAACCAAAGTCAACGGTCAAACTTTAACCCGACTCGTCGAGTGCACTTGGGCAACTCGGCGAGTCCACATGTGTCCACTAACTCTTTAGTCCCGTTTAACGCATAGAGTCCCACCCTTTACTCGGCGAGTCCCCAAGTATGAATCGCGGGGCCACCCTGACTCAACTCGTCGAGTCACAAGAACAACTCGGCGAGTACATGCCATGCACAAACTCCATTGTCCTCCTGAGGTCAGATCTGTTCCTCTAATCCATAGATCTGGCCTTCCCAAGCTTAATAATCACGTAAAGTCTAGACCTTGACACTCATATATCATCTAGATGGTCTCATTTGGTGATTTAGCCCCAAAAATGACATTCTAAGCTCATAACTCCCAAGATAACTCATAAAGCTCCAAGGGTAAAGGTCTCTGGACCTCTTTGAGTCCAGATCCAAAGCATAAACTCGAGAAGTGACCAATTGCTCCACATAACCATCCTCAAAAGAGGTTAGAAACCCCTAACTCTAAGAATCAATACCAAAACTGAAGAAGGTCTGAATAAATACCTCAAGTTGAAGTCTCTGGACTCTGAAACCACTAGAATCACACCTCCTTCAGTCTCCTCTTGCTCTTGATCACCTTCTTCTTGCTAAACCAAATATAGAAAGATCAAATATAGCTTCTCCTTCCTCCCAAATGATTTAGCTCACTTAGGGTTCTCTCAAGGGACTGGTAGCCGCAATGGGGGACTATGAGTGCCCTTAAATAGGCTCCAACCTCGGGGGATTAGTGATTCCAAGTCGTTATATTGATTGATCTACTTACGGGGATGATGTCTAGGCTGTGATTTAGTGAAGTGTTTAAAGTGGGATTTCCAAACAGTATACTTCGTATACCAAACGGACCCTACCTCCGATATGATCCTACCTGGTTGTTCCTTACTTGATAGAACATGAAGTAGACTCCGAGTTAATGATGAATTTAGACTAATAATTAGTCGCAATAAATATTATACTAAAATTTAGCGATACTAATGCTAGGTTTCGTAGAAGGAAAATAGAATTGTTAGAAGCGAAGCGCTGCCCGAGTTTGGAATCATCACTTTGACAAGTGAGTGCATAGTTACTTTCATATTACACATAGATATGAGGTATTTTATATAAATTACGTGTTATGTGTCCATATAACTTGTATACTTGCTATCTAAGCTGGATGAACGATTTGATACATGTTTTAAATAATTTAAATTGTATATGTATTTTATATCAACGAATATGTTGGGTAAAACACGGGTAAATGAATGATGAGAGATGAAAGATCATATGAGTGAACATTGACGGCTATAGACTTAGTACACTATAAATAACATCGAAAACTATGGACTTAGTGCCTATTGGATAAACGCTGGTAGCTATGAACTTAGTACCTATTAGATAATCGTTGGTAGCTATGGACTTAGTACCTGTTAGATAAACGTTGGTAGCAATGGACTTAGTACCTATTAGATAAACATTGGTAGCTATGAATTTAGTACCCAATGAATGAACTTTAGCATCTATGAAATTAGAGTTTTACGAACAAGCATTGACAGCTATGAACTTAGTGCCTATCAGATAAAACCTGGAAGCAATGGACTTCGGAATGAACGAATGCATGATAGATGATTCTTAGGGCAGACCCTTAAGAGTAAAGAAGATAACGTGGATGAGTAATTAGGTTGATTGCTTGATGTTTAAACATAATAATTATATTATTGTGGGTTGAAAACCATATGTACTCACCAGGTTTCCCAACCTGACCCACTTAGTTTATTTATATCATAGGTGTCGATACGAAGCTACATTACACTGAGAGATTAAATGAGATGTAAATCACTAGTGTAAAAGAATGGAAGGTGTGTTTATGGTTATGTTTTTGTATTGACAATGACATCCCAATGTTTTAAAATGAATAAAATAAATTTCCTCATAAATGTTTTGATAACATATTTATCATGTTTTTCTGGGAACAAATTCTGCAACACCTTTCTTTAAAAGGTTACTCCGATTTTGAAAATAAATCATAAACAAATCGGTCTTGTTTTTGCCGTGAAAACGGGGATGTCACATGGAACACCTGTAGATTTACAGAAATAGATCTAATAAAATCAATTGAAATTATAGAAAATGGGTAGATTGAGAGTACACAAAAGGAGAGATTGTGCTAGAGATAAACGAAGTAATGAGATATGAAGATGGAATAGGGTTCGTTGAGTTCTTCATCAACGAGGCGCGTGATAAGGGTCAAGTAATGCTCGCAGCATAAAACACATAATCTATCTTTGATTCATTTACAATGAAACCTTCCGATGTAGGCATTTTCTCCATTGTTAATGGTGGTTAGGACAACTTGATTTATCGCTTTGTTTGCCCTAGGTTTTTGGACCTGAGAAAACTCACGGGAATTGCAGAATCCCTAGAATTATAGGTGAATGAGGGAGATAGGGCGAAGAGTAGTGGTAAATTTGATGAGGTATGGGTGGATGATATTCATCAGATAGGTGACAAGGGATATTTTCGGTGATTTTAGAGAAAAAAAAAGGGAGAAGACGTAAAGACTTTTGGAAAGGGTTGAAGGTTTACGAAATAATTAATAGCTATAGACGTAAATTGATTTCCATAAATTTGGCTAAATTAAAGTGAAGACTACAATTTCACCGTTTTTAAAATATTTTGACCATATTAATCCCTACATCCGCACAATAATTATTCATCCACATATGAACCTACCTCTCTCTCTCTCTCTCTCTCTCTCTCTCTATATATATATATATATATATATATATATATATATATATATGATTAAAAGTTGTATATTTTTTGGAATCAATAAAATTTAATGCATATATTTTTATCATTAAAATTGGATTTATTATGGAAACTATTTAAAATTGTTAATGAAGCTAAACACTTATCATACTTATGGTGAAGTTTCCGGTTTTATTGAAGTTCTTTTATATCCATGATGTCTCTCACACTTGGTTATATTTTAATTTATATAAACACGTGATGAGAAGCAGATCCACAATATAAATATATTTAATGAATTCGTCCATGTTGTTGTGGAATATTAGAGAAAATATTGAGATCAAACAACATCCAAAAATCTCAATTAAACCAAAAATAAAACTCTTTACTCTATTGAGACTTGACCGTAGTCATTTATGTCCTATACCATATGTATCGAAATGAGATTCATGGGTTTTGTTGTTGCTGTTATAAGTAATACTAATATACAAGAAGCACATGTTTTACAGTATTGTCAATATTTTGATTAAGCATTACCCATCACTAATAAGATTTGACAAGAGTTTTAAAATTTTAGTACCATCTTCTTATTTTCTCATTTTTAGACCATCATGTTTTCAAATCACTTTGAGAATGGTTTTCGGTCATCGATTCTTGTAGTCAAGCACCTTTTGATTTGTCCATATGTACACTTTCAAATTTATATTACAACAAAAGAGTTAATATTTATGTTTTAGTAAATGATCGACTAATTAAATACCTAAAGTGGTAGGAAAAGATAATTTGATTTTTTTTAATATACTTTAAAAACTTTATCATCTAATACACAATATTAAATTCATATAATTATTAAAACCAACTCAAATCAAACAAAGAGTACAAATTTACCTCAATCAAATGTTCTTTGAGCTCCTGATATACATGAAATGATCTTGTCGATTATGTCGGGATCCTCTTGGAGTTGATCTCATTGTTTCTCAGACGATGAAGTCATGTCGTGAGGAGAGATGTGAGATAGATCTCCAGTGATAAAGACCCATGGGCAAAGAAAGTGATCATAATTTTATATCGAGGATGAAGGCCCGAGGGTGGGAGGATGTATAAGATATAGTTATCCAACGGTGAAATTATTTCATTGGAACCTTTATCAAAATGTAGTGTATGGTTTCTGGTACATAAATTAAATATAAAATTTTGCACATTTACTCTGTGAATCGGCGAGTTGGAGGCCCCAACTCGTCGAGTAGAGGTTAAAAATTAGACACAGGTGGAAAAACCTACTCGCCGAATCGGATGCCCTAACTCGACGAGTAGGCCATTCTGGATGAAACCCTAATTTTAAGGGTTTGCACCCTATTTAAACGACTCAACACCCCCATTATGGCCTCCCTAATCGGTCCCCTTTGTCCAGAAAGCCCTAATTCGAAACCCTAACCTTGTTTGAATCTTCTTGAGCCATTTTTGTGTATTTTTGGTGATTGTGAAGCTTGAGAAATAAAAAGAAGCTTGGGAGTTCAAGAGGAAGCAGGTAGATCCAGAAGTTGTTGGGTTTTGAGCATTCTAACACTCCTAAGTGTACATGCAACCCTAAGTACCTTGTATCTATGTTTTCTCTATTATACATGCAAATATGAACTTTCCAAGGTCTTAATCCTAACTAGCATAATAACATTGATTCAAATGAATATATCAAAGTAGAATTACATACCTCTTTGATGTAGATTCTCTTCATGAAGCTTGAGTGTCTAGTGCCCCAAGTGTGACACCTCAAATGGTTCACACAACACCAAATACACTTGCAATAACTTGAGAGAACATACACACTTCATGAAATCGACTAGCCCTTTCTCTCACACATATTGGCCAATTTTCTCCAAGAATAAGATCATTATATAGTTAGGGTTACACCATGCAAACCCTAATTGTCATGGCCTTTCATTTCCATGATTCATGGGTACAAATACACCATGGAGCATCTTATGGGTTTTAGCCCAAATTGACAATCCATGGAGCATTAGCCCACTATATAAGTATGGATGATTTACACAATCAACCCATATATTTAATTAATCTTCTTTTGATCACTTAATTAATCCTAGATTAATTCTTGATCAATACTAATTAAATAATCTTATTAATATATTAGATTTTATAATATATTAAATAACCTTAAGTGTTATTTCTCTCATTATAGTGTATCCAAATGCATGATGCCATGCAACCCAAATGGACCATGCCGGGTCAGGTCAAGTCTTACCAATTATAGTTATGGACTTAGACATTAATCCAACAGTCTCCCACTTGGATAAGTCAAACTATTATTGCATATGACTTCAATTACCGACTGGAAATCGTAGCTCTCAAAAGCTTCTGTCGAACTCTGACCTTGTAGATGAACTCTAACTTTTGTCAATGACTTGTCCATTAGATAAGGAATCATATATTCCTCCATTATAGATATCATATGGAATGAGACATAGATTATAATCATTCTCTCTGTCCATTTGTTGTTTCCTGATTTCCGATTTATGATGACTAACTAATTGAACAAATCAAATCAGTCCAGGCCCGGCCGAGCACTTACACTTGTCATCACCAAATCATCGTGGGGCCTACATATATCGCTTTTATCCCGAAGGTAAAAGGAATGGATAAACTTCGATTCATATGGCTTGTTCTACTACTTGTTAAATCATACACAAAGGCACGTTTTATAACATCGAGTTACCGAATGCGTTTTCGTGCAATCAATGTACAACCAACTCATAGTAACAACTCATATCTCTAGGTTTGAAGAATATAAGATATTATCATCTCATGATCACTCGTGATAAAATCCATGAAGTGATTCCAATAAGCGCGGGTTGAATCCAATACTCATAACTTATGAGCACTCATGAGTGTTGTAGCCCTTTGTCCAACATCTTAGACCTCTACAAGCGAACCCATGATAGTTTTAGCACCTGGTTCCTGGTACGTAAATCTTAATTGAGTATTTTTCCTTTTTAAGCCTTGGACTCGACGAGTCATAGGTCCGACTCGCCGAGTAGGGACGGGACCCGGGACACATTTAAGTTGGCGACTCGGCGGGTCCATATCCTGGACTCGGCGAGTCACCGCTGTTGGATGAAACCCTAAGTTTCAAGGGTTTGCACCCTATTTAAACAACACATCCGCCCCAGGCCAGCCCCCATTCACCCCCCAGAGCTCCCAACCCTCGTTTAAGCTTGTTCTTTGAAGAGTTGAAGCATTTTTTGTGTGCTCTTGAAGGTTTTGAAGAAATAGGGAAGTAGATCCAGAAGAAGGGAAGCCATCCAAGCACCATTGTGTTCTCTCAGCAGTTCCATTGAGGTATATCCCATTTTTCCCCTGCTTCTATGCTTAAGGCTTCATTTAAGACATTCTTGAGCCATTACCCAAGCTTGTATGTGCATAATATTTCGAAATAAGTTGATTAGTCTCTAGATCCAAGCATAGTTGAGCTCAAGGAGCTCAGATCCACTACCTTTATGAGCCTATATTGCATATAAACCGTAGATCTACTCTTTTGGTGCATTTTGAATCATAAAAACCCCATATATGGATATTTACACGTAAAGTTGGAAACTTTACGTGTTATTCATGCTCTAGGAGCCCAGATCTACAAATGACATGGATTGGATTCGAGCAAAATCGCATTTTTAGCTCTTGCATGGAGCGGACTCGGCGAGTCGCTCATCTGACTCGGCGAGTCTAGTCGCGAGTCTCCGGGTTTGTCCCCTTTTGTTACGTCGAGTCGGGTGGTGAGTCCAGGAGGGACTCGGTGAGTTGGAAGCCAGAACTCACCCATAGTGGAACTCGGCGAGTCAATGCCCAGACTCGGCGAGTTCAAGGCAATCTCCTTAGATCAAGATCAGACTCGGCGAGTTGTTCATACAACTCGGTGAGTCACAATATAACTTGTTCATCGGATGAAGATGAACTCGGCGAGTTGTTCATACAACTCGCAAGTAGGATGAAAGACTTGAACATCAGTTTGGAAGGAGAACTCGTCGAGTCGACGCCTAACTCGACGAGTAGAAACAGAATTCAGGACAGTCGTTTGGACATGGACTCAGCGAGTTGGCGAGCCAACTCGGCGAGTCGGGTCAACTGGAAGTTGACTCTGACTTTGACTTATGGCATGATCAGGGGTAAAATGGTCATTTTACCTAAAGGTCAGTTAGCAGTTTTTGACTAAGGGTTTGGTGGGAATACAGCCGGAGGATTTCCGGAACAGCAGCAGCAGTCAGACTATTCCCACGAAGATCAGCAGCTACTCCGAGCTGAGTTACCTTCCAGTAGCGGTGGGTCTAAGGCCACAATGCCGGCCCACCAGTAGGAGATGTATGATAGATGATTGTCTTTGTTATACCATCTAGGTTTGCTACTACCTGATATGTTATATGCTAGCATGATATGTTGTATGTGATAGTAGTAGAGTTCGGTTGTTAGGTGTGACAACCCGAAATATCCATTTGTACGAACATTATCTATTCAATAGAAGCTAGTCCAATTTCTGTAAATTTCAGACTTGTCCGAACAAGTTTGTGTACATTAGGGTTTACGTTTCCGGACATATCCGGAGAATGGATGCTCCTGTAATCGTGAAACTTGAACATTGTAAGTTTCACAATGTTATAGTCCGACTTCCGGAATAAAAATATTTTCTATCAAAATATTCCAGGACTATATATAGATTTCTGAATTTAATAAATTCATTATTCACAATTCCAACTAGAGAAAAGCCAATTCTCTCTGACGGATCTTCGGGTTTTCATCCCGGATTGTGAGTCTACTTTCTTAAACGTGTTTTAATACTTGTTATATGCTTTATAACATCAATTACATGTCCAAAATACAAGATCCGTGAGTTTACCGCCCAAGAACGTTCTTGGGGAGTAAACTCCAAAATGGAACTTTAAGGCTTCCTAGTCCCGATTCCGTGTTAGACAACATGTAAAGGACCTTGTGTATGATCTTTAGAGACTAGAAAGCATCCAAAATCAACAAGTTAGAGGAGTTTACGGCCAAGGAACTTCTTGGGCCGTAAACCCCTTTTTAAGGGTCAAACATGCCCTAACTTGCCTCCTTGAGCCTAAGGACTTCAACCACTAATGCTTGTGACTATTTTGGACACCAAAACACTTCAAGATTAGGGTTTTAGGAGTTTACGGCCAAGGAAAGATCTTGGGCCGTAAACCCCTTTTTCTTGTGTAAAATGCACCACAAACACCCCTAAGGCCTTAAGACAATTTAGCTTGAACACATGGGACTTGAATGGGGATCAAAAGACTTCATAATCACTCCTTAAAAGGAGTTTACGGCCAAGGAACATATCTTGGGCCGTAAACTCCAAGTGATGACCTAAATGTGTGCATCTTGTCCCCATTAGCCTTAGATAAAAGTATGGAAGCTATCCTACACATGCAAGGTCCTCAAATGAATTAAAAGCCATCACCCATAGGAGTTTATGGCCGTAAACTCTAGGGTATATGGACTATAGGCCGTAAACTCCCCTATGGAGCATTCTAGGGCCTTAAACTACTTCATGTATTATTCCAACAAAGCTAGAAGTGTTCTTGGATCAAGATAACACTTTAAAACACCCAAAACCACCATGTGAGGAGTTCACGGCCATAAACCCATGAGTTTACGGCCGTAAACTCCAAAGGGTGGGGTTTTTTGGGTGGTGAACTCTTATGCAAGGCCATTTGATGTTTCAAACCCTTTTGCCTTGTCCCGTATCAACTTAGATGCAACCATTAGGACCTATAACACTTATACAAAGTGTATACATGTTCCTAATTGTGTTAACTTACTTTGTTAAGTTATTATGTGGCTAATTAGTTATATATATGCTTATTATATGATAACTAGGCTCGAACGTGGGTTTATACCCCTTTAATCAAGTCTCCGTTTGACACTTATACAAAGTGTATACAAGTCTCCGTTTGACACTTAGCACGGTACCCGATACATCAATTCAATCTACTCACCACAAGTGAGTTTATACCCCTTTAATCAACCTTTGAAATACTCTTAAATGTTTTAAATACTTTATGGGGGGGGGGAATACAAGTCAAATACTTATAGTTATTACATCAATCACATGTGATTGCATTAATCACATGTGATTAATAACTAGAAAACCAATGATTTTATCATTGTTCAACTGTTTATCAAACTGTTTCACTTCAAATGTTTTACAAATTCTTTTTACTTATCAAATGCTTTTATTAAACTTCGTTTTACTTCTTATAAATTGCATGCCCATTATGTGTATATATATATATATATATATATATATATATATATATATATATATAAGTAATGTTTAAAGGGCTTAGGAAGGCCATCCGCCCTATTTCCTTTTCGCGCACTGAGATGTGGTCTGGTGGGATTTCGGGTGACCATCCGAAGGTCGTTTCAATATTAGTTATATATCATATATACATGTATAGACATAAAAGTACTTCCATATTCATATTTATCAGTACATCAATAGTTAGTTACCATCAGGGTAACACAATACATATACTAGAACACTACATATACAATGATGCTAGAAACAATACATATACATATACTAGAAACAATACATATACAATGATGCTAGAAACAATACATATACATATACTAGAAACAATACATATACAATGATGCTAGAAACAATACATATACATATACTAGAAACAATACATATACAATGATGCTAGAAACAATACATATACATATACTAGAAACAATACATATACAATGATGCTAGAAACAATACATATACTAGAAACAATACATATACAATGATGCTAGAAACAATACATATACATATACTAGAAACAATACATATACAATGATGCTAGAAACAATACATATACAACTATACTAGAACGAGAAACAGTACATATACATGAATACTTTATTATTGTGATTTAAATCGGAGCATGACTTAACTGTCATGGCTCGAGTTGTAGCCAGAATTCTCTTGAAGGGAGAGCGTGAGTTTGCGTATAGATCTATACTGGATTGACAATCCTACACCTTGCTGGTAGCTACAGTCGGACCTGCAGGTCTGCGGGTGCCAAACGTCATTCCGTTATTACGACCATTCATTTGTCGTTGTTACTAGTCGATAGTATGGTGCAATTTATCACGTAATGCCTTAATATAAATCTGGTTTAAGGTAGTTAGTACAACAGTAGTTCTTATAATACAAGACTACAATACTACAATGATTTACCCATTACATATTTTTAGTGATAACCTCACTTAAACATTTATGTACAAACTATATTTTGTTAAATGATAGTTACATTTGGGAAATTACACACTTTTACATCAAACGAGCATACAAAACAGTTAAGCCTTGGTAGAAGGCTACTTTAATAGAAAATATAGGTTTTTCTGAGAGATTCAAACTTTTACAAACAATTGCAAACCTTTACATACATTTTACAAACTTATACTTTATACACGTTCAAACATTTTTGGATGACAAATACCGACACTAAAATACTTATGAACTCACCAGCTTAATGCTGATAAACTCTTTCAAAATAACTTGTATTCTCAGGTCATCAGTAGACAGGTACCGAGGCCAGCTTTTGAGAAGATGGAGCGTATTCAAGACTCATCTTATTATTTTGATATACGTTATTTTTGGTGTCTATAATGTACAGAACACGCTTGTATTAAAATTATATATTTAATGCAATGGATGATGTTGTTTTCTTATTTACATTTACTGTGTTGTGATACTTACATGACGTCCTCCGCCCCAGAACGTTTCCGCCGTTCTTGGTTTTGGGGTGTGACAGATTGGTATCAGAGCATTGTTTATAGTGAATCAAGTGTATCAACCCATAAAAGATATACTAAACTATAAACCCATTTGGGATTAAAACACTCTGACCAAGAGTCTATACTTAAAATACTAAAATATTTAAATAAGTATACAAGTCTACATTCATACTAAAACCAGTGTCACAACGAAAAGAACAAAAGTATTACGATTGTTAAATATCACAGGTAAGCTCGGGGATATATGGTCAGTCCTGGGAATGGCATAGCCTGATCAACTATGTTGGTCCGACGAGTGATTAGCATATGCCCTAGAATGGTTGTGATGTGTTAACAAGTCTAAAAACTTACCAACACTACCACAAGAAGATTGAAATAGAACCTAAACTTAAAATACTATAGGTGGATTTTGTACTACCAACTACTTGTATACCATATCTTTATACCTCTCTTCTCGCGTAGATTTAAATGGCTGGATTCCATCACGGCGACCCGTACTTTCCAAATGAAGGCAACGCAGGATGGCTCGAAGCAGAGTCTGACGATGAACACCCAATCCCGTTGGATGATCATCAAGCTGAAGGCTTCTCAGATGGATCAGACTCTGAGCCCGAAGTCAACAACCTACCTCCAGTAGGTCAAGCCCCGAACAACAACCCTCGAACAGCTTTTCTAGGTCCCACTCCCTTGTGGGTAGATAACTTGAATCGCTGGAGTGACAAACAAGGTCATCCCTTACCATACTTTGGGGACCGAACCTTTTACAACGTCAGCGATGGCGGCTATCCGTAGAATAGCTCGTAATGTTGAGCAAGGTCGAGCAGCCATCGACCGGGTCGTGGAGATTGATGCCAACTCTGGTGTCAACACAGTCCGCATTCACCGTCTCGAAGAAGATATGGAACGGACCCGGAGAACCAATGAAACTCTGCAGCAACGTCTAGTTGCCTCTCAAGCTGAAGTCATGGAACTTCGAGCTCGTCAAAGGGCTCATGAGCGACACCTTCAAGAGGTGTACGTCAAATGAGAGACCTCAGGGTTCTCCCGAGGAATACTCATCGCCGTTAGATGATGTCTAGTACATCATTATCTTTTGGGTTAAGGATTAGCCTTTTAACATCTGTGCTCTAAGTAGCACTTATCTGTAAAATATTCCTAACTTTCAGTACTTTAATTAGGAATCTAAGAACTGTCAAACTTTCCATATGGTATGATGTAAGACCTACTGTTAGGTCAATTTTCATTGAACTCATTACATCAGTAATACCAGTATTATTGACAACTACTTACACAGTGGGAAGAATCTTTACATTTGGGTTTTCCTACACATCTTTCTGGTTATGAACACAAACACTCATTCAATTGTTGGGCTATGGTTAGTTGGTCCATGTGTCATTCGCACATTTCTTACAAATTGATTCTTACCACTTTTCTCATCTTTATAAACTTATAGTTGAAAGATGCCTCCTCGCAAATCTACCCGGAATAACCCTACACCTCCACCACTTCCAGTCATTGATACAGCAGCCCTAAATGCTGCCGTAGCTGCAGCAGTGGCAACTGCCATGGCACAGTATCACTCTACTGATGCCAGCAGAGGTGGAACCCCGGTTAACTCCATTCTGGTTGAAACTCCTGTGCGCTCGAGAGAGTGCTCTTACAAGGATTTCACCAACTGTAAGCCGAAACCCTTCCATGGGACCGGCGGAGTCATTGCTCTCTCGCAATGGTTCAAGAAGACTGAATCAGTCTTCGAAATTTGTTCTTGCCCTGCTGCGAGCAAAGTCAAATATGTCGCATGCACCTTCGAAGGGAAGGCACTGACGTGGTGGAACAGCCACGTTAAATCTCTAACTCTCGTCGTGGCCAACGACATAGGCTGGGATACGATGAAAGACCTCATGATTGAGGAATACTGCCCGAGGGGCGAGATCCAGAAACTGGAACAGGAGCTTTGGAGCTTGACCATGAAGGGCACCAACATTATCGCTTACACTGCCCGGTTTAGCGAACTGGTGGCCCTCTGCCCTAATATGGTTCCCACTGAAGGGAAGAAGATTGAAAGGTACATATGGGGGCTAGTTCCTCTGTATCAGGGGAATGTTCTATCATCAAACCCCGCTACCTTCGACAGTGCCAAGCGACTGGCACAACGACTCATTGACCATGGTGTCAAAACCCCTACAACCACAACAACCCTAGCCATCTCAGAACCATCCAAACCCGCTGACACCAAGAGGAAGTTCTGGGATGACAAGAAGAGGCAGCGAGCTGCCAAGAAGCAGCAAATTGTGGCAGTACATGCCGCGGTAACCCCTGCTGCTACTGCTCCAACGAAGCAGTATGCTGGAAGTTTGCCGAAGTGCAACAAATGCAACTTCCACCACAACGGCCCCTGCCGTGAAATGTAGTGCTCTAACTGCAATAGGAAAGGACACACCGTCCGTTTCTGTAAATTCCCAGCGCAACCGATCACGCAAGTCCCTGGCTCTGGCGCGAGCCCAACTTGCTATGGATGTGGCGAAACAGGCCACTATAAGAGGGACTGCCCCAAAGCGAGAAATGCTGGAGGAGCAGGGAGGGTACTAGCTATAGGCCACGGGGAAGCAGTCGCTGACCCGACAGTGGTGACTGGTACGTTCCTCCTCGATAACTCCTATGCATGCATTCTGTTCGATAGTGGAGCGGAGCGAAGCTTCGTAAACCACAAATTTGCTCGCATGCTTAAACCACAACCACACGCACTTAAAGAACAATTCACAGTAGAAATGGCTAACGGCAAAACATAAAACACCAGTATCATATACTTAGGATGTATCCTAACCCTAGATAACCATTCATTCCCAATCGACCTCATGCCGGTCTCAATAAAAAGTTTCGACGTCATCATCGGCATGGATTGGTTGAGTCTTCATCGCGCCGACATCATGTGCTTCGAGAAAGCAGTCCGACTAAACCTTCCATCTAACGAAACTCTTATAGTCTACGGCGACAAACCTGGTGCGAGTCTTCGCATTATATCAAGTATTCAAGCACAGAAATATCTGCGTAAATAATACCACGCATTCCTTGCTCACGTCGTCGACACAAACCTCGAAACAAAAGAACTCAAGAACATTCCAGTAGTGAGCGACTTTCCCGACATTTTCCCAGAAGAACTACCTGGATTACCTCCGCAACGATAGGTCGAGTTCCGTATCGACTTAGTCCCAGGAGCTACCCCAGTAGCCAAGTCGCCCTACCGATTAGCACCAGCAGAGATGCAGGAATTATCTGGTCAACTTAACGAACTGCTCAGCAAGGCTTCATAAGACCAAGCTTCTCACCTTGGGGAGCACCGGTCTTGTTTGTTAAGAAGAAAGACGGATCATTCCGTATGTGTATCGACTACAGAGAACTCAACAAACTGACTGTCAAAAATCGTTACCCTCTACCTCGCATAGACGATCTATTTGACCAACTGCAAGGGGCGAACTATTTCTCCAAAATTGATCTAAGATCCGGATATCACCAGTTACGAGTGCTAGAGGAGGATGTTCCAAAGACAGCCTTCCGAACTCGTTACGGACACTACGAGTTCGTGGTGATGCCATTCGGATTGACCAATGCGCCAGCAGTCTTCATGGACCTGATGAACAGAGTATGTCGACCTTACTTGGATCAGTTCGTCATCGTTTTCATTGACAACATCCTGATCTACTCCCGAAGTAAGGAAGAGCATGGCGATCACCTACGACTAGTTTTAGGAACTTTACGAACGAAGAAAGTTTATGCGAAGTTCTCGAAATGTGAATTTTGGATCCGAAGAGTCGAATTCTTAGGACACGTGGTAAGCGAAGAGGGAATCCACGTGGACCCATCCAAAATTAAAGTCATTGAGAACTGGTCAGCACCCAAGACGCCGACGGAAATTCGTCAATTTCTAGGTCTTGCTGGCTACTACCGCAGATTCATTCATAACTTCTCCCGAATAGCGAAACCTCTTACAACCCTGACCCAGAAAGGCGTGGCCTTTGACTGGGAAGAGAAACAAGAGAGAGCATTCCAAACGCTCAAACGAGCCTTGTGCACCGCGCCAATACTATCTCTCCCCGAAGGGATAGAAGACTTCGTAGTCTATTGCGATGCATCTAACCAAGGGCTCGGGTGTGTTCTGATGCAACGAGGTAAGGTCATTGCCTACGCCTCCCGACAAATGAAGACACACGAAGTTAACTATACGACACACAATCTTGAACTGGGAGCAGTGGTGTTTGCTCTGAAGATCTGGAGACATTACTTGTATGGAACGAAGAGCACTATCTTTACCGACCACAAGAGTTTACAACACATATTCGATCAGAAGGAGCTCAACATGAGACAAAGACGGTGGGTCGAGCTACTCAGTGATTACGAATGTGATATTCGTTATCATCCGGGTAAAGCCAACGTAGTAGCAGACGCCCTGAGTCGGAAAGAATATTCTGGTCGCAAGATCAAGTCATTATCAATAACCATCCATTTACACTTGTCTAACCAAATTCAGGCGGCCCAACTTGAAGCCATGAAACCTGAAAATGTGACGAGTGAATCCCTTAGAAGAATGGACAAGAATTTAGAAGCCAAGGGTGATGGAGCCTTATACTTCATGAATCGGATCTGGACACCAAAACACGGTGGTTTCCGAGACTTAGTCATGACCGAGGCGCACAACACTCGGTATTCCGTCCACCCAGGTTCAGATAAGATGTATCTGGATCTTAAAAAGCTATACTGGTGGCCTAATATGAAAGCAGAGATTGCTACCTTCGTAAGTAAATGCCTTACTTGCGCAAAGGTAAAGGTCGAGTACCAGAAGCCCTCTAGTTTACTGCAACAACCAGAGATTCCAGAATGGAAGTGGGAGCGGATCACTATGGATTTCATAACCAAGTTGCCCAAGACAACGGGTGGACTTGATACCATATGGGTCATCGTTGATAGATTGACCAAGTCTGCACACTTCCTGCCTATCAAAGAAACCGACAAGATGGAGAAACTTACGAGAACATACATTAGGGAAATAGTACGACTACATGGTGTGCCTATATCCATTATCTCCGATAGAGATAGTAGGTTCACCTCAAGATTTTGGCAATCACTGCAACATTCCCTAGGAACAAGGCTGGACATGAGCACAGCCTACCATCCACAGACTGACGGACAGAGTGATAGGACAATCCAGACTTTAGAAGATATGTTGCGTGCTTGTGTAATTGACTTTGGAAAAGCGTGGGATACTCATTTGCCCCTCGTCGAATTTTCCTACAACAACAGTTATCACACGAGCATAAAAGCAGCACCATTTGAAGCTCTCTACGGCCGAAAGTGCAGATCCCCTCTGTGCTGGGCTGAGGTGGGTGATACCCAATTAACTAGAGGTCAAGCTTCCGACAGTACTCTCACTGGTCCGGAAATCATTCGGGAAACGACAGAGAAGATCGTTCATATTCATGAACGATTGAAATCCTCTAGAGACCGACAAAAGAGCTACGCTGATAAACGCAAAAAACCTTTGGAATTTCAGGTGGGAGACCGAGTCCTTCTCAAAGTCTCACCCTGGAAGGGCTTGATACGCTTCGGTAAGCGTGGGAAGCTTAATCCTAGGTACATAGGGCCTTTCGAGATTCTCGCAAGAGTCGGCCCCGTAGCTTACAAACTTGATCTACCCGACACACTTCGTAACGTACATTCTACATTCCACGTATCTAACTTGAAAAAGTGTCTGTCCGACGAGACTCTCGTAATCCCACTCGACGAGATCGAGATCAACGAGAGCCTCAACTTCGTGGAAGAACCTGTAGAGATCAACGAGAGCCTCAACTTCGTGGAAGAACCTGTAGAGATCATGGACCGTGAGGTCAAGCAGACGAAGCAAAGCCGTATCCCTATCGTGAAGGTTCGCTGGAACGCCAAGCGAGGACCAGAATTCACTTGGGAACGCGAGGATCAGATGAAACTGAAATATCCTCATCTTTTCGCTTAGTTATTTGTAACTTCTTATTTGCTTAAATTCTAATTTCGGGACGAAATTCCTTCTAACGGGGGGATGATGTGACAACCCGAAATTTCCATTTGTACGAACATTATCTATTCAATAGAAGCTAGTCCAATTTCTGTAAATTTCAGACTTGTCCGAACAAGTTTGTGTACATTAGGGTTTACGTTTCCGGACATATCCGGAGAATGGATGCTCCTGTAATCGTGAAACTTGAACATTGTAAGTTTCACAATGTTATAGTCCGACTTCCGGAATAAAAATATTTTCTATCAAAATATTCCAGGACTATATATAGATTTCTGAATTTAATAAATTCATTATTCACAATTCCAACTAGAGAAAAGCCAATTCTCTCTGACGGATCTTCGGGTTTTCATCCCGGATTGTGAGTCTACTTTCTTAAACGTGTTTTAATACTTGTTATATGCTTTATAACATCAATTACATGTCCAAAATACAAGATCCGTGAGTTTACCGCCCAAGAACGTTCTTGGGGAGTAAACTCCAAAATGGAACTTTAAGGCTTCCTAGTCCCGATTCCGTGTTAGACAACGTGTAAAGGACCTTGTGTATGATCTTTAGAGACTAGAAAGCATCCAAAATCAACAAGTTAGAGGAGTTTACGGCCAAGGAACTTCTTGGGCCGTAAACCCCTTTTTAAGGGTCAAACATGCCCTAACTTGCCTCCTTGAGCCTAAGGACTTCAACCACTAATGCTTGTGACTATTTTGGACACCAAAACACTTCAAGATCTTAGGGTTTTAGGAGTTTATGGCCAAGGAAAGATCTTGGGCCGTAAACCGCTTTTTCTTGTGTAAAATGCACCACAAACACCCCTAAGGCCTTAAGACAATTTAGCTTGAACACATGGGACTTGAATGGGGATCAAAAGACTTCATAATCACTCCTTAAAAGGAGTTTACGGCCAAGGAACATATCTTGGGCCGTAAACTCCAAGTGATGACCTAAATGTGTGCATCTTGTCCCCATTAGCCTTAGATAAAAGTATGGAAGCTATCCTACACATGCAACGGCCTCAAATGAATTAAAAGCCATCACCCATAAGAGTTTACGGCCGTAAACTCTAGGGTATATGGACTATAGGCCGTAAACTCCCCTATGGAGCATTCTAGGGCCTTAAACTACTTCATGTATTATTCCAACAAAGCTAGATGTGTTCTTGGATCAAGATAACACTTTAAAACACCCAAAACCACCATGTGAGGAGTTCACGGCCATAAACCCATGAGTTTACGGCCGTAAACTCCAAAGGGTGGGGTTTGTTGGGTGGTGAACTCTTATGAAAGGCCATTTGATTTTTCAAACCCTTTTGCCTTGTCCCGTATCAACTTAGATGCAACCATTAGGACCTATAACACTTATACAAAGTGTATACATGTTCCTAATTGTGTTAACTTACTTTGTTAAGTTATTATGTGGCTAATTAGTTATATATATGCTTATTATATGATAACTAGGCTCGAACGTGTGAACAAGTCTCCGTTTGACACTTAGCACGGTACCCGATACATCAATTCAATCTACTCACCACAAGTGAGTTTATACCCCTTTAATCAACCTTTGAAATACTTTTAAATGTTTTAAATACTTTATGGGGGGGAATACAAGTCAAATACTTATAGTTATTACATCAATCACATGTGATTGCATTAATCACATGTGATTAATAACTAGAAAACCAATGATTTTATCATTGTTCAACTGTTTATCAAACTGTTTCACTTCAAATGTTTTACAAACTCTTTTTACTTATCAAATGCTTTTATTAAACTTCGTTTTACTTCTTATAAATTGCATGCACATATATGTATATATATATATATATATATATAAGTAATGTTTAAAGGGCTTAGGAAGGCCATCCCCCCTATTTCCTTTTCGCGCACTGAGATGTGGTCTGGTGGGATTTCGGGTGACCATCCGAAGGTCGTTTCAACATTAGTTATATATCATATATACATGTATAGACATAAAAGTACTTCCATATTCATATTTATCAGTACATCAATAGTTAGTTACCATCGGGGTAACACAATACATATACTAGAACACTACATATACAATGATGCTAGAAACAATACATATACATATACTAGAAACAATACATATACAATGATGCTAGAAACAATACATATACATATACTAGAAACAATACATATACAATGATGCTAGAAACAATACATATACTAGAAACAATACATATACAATGATGCTAGAAACAATACATATACATATACTAGAAACAATACATATACAATGATGCTAGAAACAATACATATACAACTATACTAGAACGAGAAACAGTACATATACATGAATACTTTATTATTGTGATTTAAATCGGAGCATGACTTAACTGTCATGGCTCAAGTTGTAGCCAGAATTCTCTTGAAGGGAGAGCGTGAGTTTGCGTATACATCTATATTGGATTGACAATCCTACACCTTGCTGCTAGCTACAGCTGGACCTGCAGGTCTGCGGGTGCCAAACGTCATTTCGTTATTACGACCATTCATTTGTCGTTGTTACTAGTCGATAGTATGGTGCAATTTATCACGTAATGCCTTAATATAAATCCGGTTTAAGGTAGTTAGTACAACAGTAGTTCTTATAATACAAGACTACAATACTACAATGATTTACCCATTACATATTTTTAGTGATAATCTCACTTAAACGTTTATGTACAAACTATATTTTGTTAAGTGATAGTTACATTTGGGAAATTACACACTTTTACATCAAACGAGCATACAAAACAGTTAAGCCTTGGTAGAAGGCTACTTTAATAGAAAATATAGGTTTTTCTGAGAGATTCAAACTTTTACAAACAATTGCAAACCTTTACATACATTTTACAAACTTATACTTTATACACGTTCAAACATTTTTTGATGACAAATACCGACACTAAAATACTTATGAACTCACCAGCTTAATGCTGATAAACTCTTTCAAAATAACTTGTATTCTCAGGTCATCAGTAGACAGGTACCGAGGCCAGCTTTTGAGAAGATGGAGCGTATTCAAGACTCATCTTATTATTTTGATATATGTTATTTTTGGTGTCTATAATATACAGAACACGCTTGTATTAAAATTATATATTTAATGCAATGGATGATGTTGTTTTCTTATTTACATTTACTGTGTTGTGATACTTACATGACGTCCTCCGCCCCAGAACGTTTCCGCCGTTCTTGGTTTTGGGGTGTGACATTAGGACCGAAGGGTAGTCTGACACCCCAGATACGTCTGATAGTATGTGATGATATGTTTGCATGCTGGCTTGTTATGTTGTATGCGATAGGGGTAGTAGGAGGGGACTAGTCCCCGAGTTTGGTTGTTAGGACCGAAGGGTATTCAGCACCCCAGAATGGCTTGACACGGGTAGGTCAGCACCCCAGAATGGCCGCACGGGTAGTCGGCACCCCAAAATGGCCGTACCGGGTAGTCAGGCACCCCATAATAGCCTGGCAGTATGTATGTTATGTGTTGTATGGTATGTGGTATGATGGGGGAACTCACTAAGCTTTGTGCTTGCAGTTTACAGTTTTAGTTTCAGGTACCTCTTCATCGAAGGGGAAGGAGCTGGCTCGGTAGCGACACACCATGCACACACCTTGGTTTCTGCATTTACAAGATTTCCTTGGGATTTATACTCTGATGTTTCGATTGGTTGTATGATTTGACTTTTGAACATGGTTTATGTTGTGATGTAGTTTGGTCAAACAATGTTTTTTATCTATTAACATTTTCTAAAGTAATGTTTTAAAAACGAAATTTTTAGATGTAAAAATTGGGTCGTTACAAGTTGGTAGCAGAGCCCTGGTTTGAGGGATTCGGACACACCTTCGGGGGTGCTCGAACTCAAATCGAGGGATTAAAAGATTTTGGAAAGAGAAAATGTTTTCTAAAAGGGTTAAGTAAAGGGTTTTAAGAAAGAATAATGTGTGTGTGTTGTGCGCAACCGGCCAAGCTCAAGTAAGTATTCCCCAATGTACCCATACAAGTTTATTTATGTTTATCAGTTTCTGTAGAACAGCATGTTAGAATAGGACTAAGGATCTAGGAGTGATGCCTTATGTGCCTGCTTTATTTGCTTCAGTATATGAAAGACCTGCATGCTAGAGCTGAGTAGACAGCAGTAGGGTAGCATGTTTAGGTTATTCCTGATAGTACGAGTTTAGCATTGTATGCTAGTTCAGTTCTCTCTTCGAGGATAGAGTTGCTTGAGATTGTTTTTCTTACGTCCAAATGTTGTTTGCTTTGTGCTATGTGGGCCTTGAAGTGATGGGAGTTAACTGTTAGGTGAATATGTCTAAGTCACATGTGATCAGGGTTGAATAATCTCAGAGTGTTGGATTTGACTCTATTGTGTAGCTCTTGTTTGAGTCTTAATCGTTGTAGAGATGAGTCCCCTACTCGAAGGCTTATCCGAGCCTCAGCACATGTGATTGTATTCAGGTAATAGTTAATTGGCATCACCAAGAGGCCTTCAGCAGCTGAGGGCTGGAATGGGTGGAGTTAGAGGTTTTCTAGGGTAAGCCTAGGATAATGAGTAGCGGTGATCAGCAGTAGGGGAAGGGACTTGGTCGAGTCGAGGAAGTCTTTGGGGAAGGTACGGATAGATGTGGAAGGTAGTATGGGCTCGTACTACTGAAAGCAGAGGATCTGTACCCGAACCGAGGAAGGCTAAGATAAGACTAGGGAACTAGTAGTGGGTGGGATCCCACCAGGGGTATCAGTATCGCTAACAGTTGTTATTTCTTTGTATTTCAGAATGGTGGTACTACACCCGAGACCAGCAGTTGGCAGTTCAGGAGAGGGATCGGGTTCGGGATCAGGTTCCAAGCCAGTAGATGAGAGGCTACGCGAGTTCATCGCGTCAGAGATCACCAGAGGTATCCTTGAGTTGACCCCCATTATCTTCGGGTCGATCAAGGAAGGGATCATCGAGATGATGGAGGATCGCCTTAGGGCGTTCAGGAGCGACATGGCATCTAGCCAGTCGGGATCTCGCACACTATCCTTTAAGGACTTCAGGGGCAGCGGTGCGCCGGATTTCCACGGGGTGAAGGACCCCATTGTTGCCAGGCAGAGGATTGCAGACATCGAGTCTGCGCAGTTGAGTAGCTTCTGCCCTGAGGGATCGAAGGTGAGGTATGCAGCAGGGTGTTTATGAGACCGAGCTCGAGATTGGTGGGAGTCAGTGGGTGATTCTTTGGGAGCCTCAGCTATTGAGGCTATGACCTGGTCAGACTTTGTGACCAGGTTCAGGGTAGAGTTTGCACCGGCTGTCGAGCTTCAGTAGCTGGCCAGGGAGTTTTTGGATATGAGGCAGACAACAGAGACTGTGGCGGAGATTACCGCCAAGTTCCGGGAGATGGCATTGTTGGTGCCCCAGTACGCAGGAGATGAGGATATGAGGAGGACCCGCTACCATGACATGCTACGGGCTGATATCCGGGAGCACGTCAGTTTTTCAGCTTGCCCCACCCTGGACTCCATGATTGCCAGGGCGAGGGAGAAGGTGATAGATTTGGAGCACATCCGGAAACGGAAGTCAGAGGAGGGTCAGACAGGAGGGGCTTCGGGGAAGAAGCCCAAGGGATCAGACGGGAGGCCGAAAGGCCAGTCAACACTGAGCCGCTGCAGGAAATGCGGCAGGCCGCACGAGGGGGCATGCAGGTTGGGATCATCGGGTTGCTACAAGTGCGGAAAGTCTGGGCACTTTAGCAGGGATTGCACTGCTCCGGTAGTAGTTATTCAGACATCTGAGTTGTTGTGTTTCCACTGCAACCAGAGGGGCCACAAGAAGGCCAATTGCCCGCAGTTGATAGTTTCAGCGCCGGTGAAGGCGCCAGCTCCGGCATCCCTGCGGATCACGGATGGCCGGCAGGGCAAGGTAGAGGCTCCAGTGGTGAGGAGCCAAGCATTTTAGTTGACTACCGAGGAGGCACGCGCCGTACCCGATGTGGTGGCGGGTATGATTCTTTACCTCTATTTTATTTTTATGATGTTATGATATTGATATATGCCTGGTATACGTATATGTGTTAGGATCGTTCCATGTGAACAGTATCCCAGTTCAGGTGTTGTTCGACTCGGGTGCATCACGATCGTTTGTGTCCCTTGCGCTTAGCAAGAAGTTTCCCGAGTCTTCGGGCATGTTGGATTGCCCTTTGGAAGTAGAGATTGGTGATGATCGATCGGTGCGAGCATCGATGGTATTTTGGGATTGCGTGTTGCATTTGTTCGAGGAGCGCTACCTGGTGGATTTGGTTCCCATTCTGTTGCGTGGGAACAAGGTGATTATAGGCATGGACTGGTTGAGCCCTGATGGGGCGGTGATAGATTGTGCGCAGCAACTAGTGCGAGTCAGGACCCCAGGTGGGGGAGAGTTAGTGATCCACGGTGAGAGGCCACAACGCGGACCCGTTGTATGTTCAACAGCGAGGGCTAGACGTTACCTTCAGCAGGGATGCGCAGGATATGTCACGTACGTGATGGATACCCGGGAGGTGGGTAATGCGACCGTGAGCGAGGTTCCAATGGTGCAAGATTTCGCAGATGTTTTCCCAGAGGAGCTTCTGTTGGGTTATGAGCATTCTAACACTCCTAAGTGTACATGCAACCCTAAATACCTTGGATCTATGTTTTCTCTATTATACATGCAAATATGAACATCCAAGGTATTATCCTAATCTAGCATGCAAAACTATCAATCTAACAAGATAGAATACATACCTCTTTGATGTAGAATGTCTTCATGAAGCTTGAGTGCCTAGTGCCCCAAGTGTGACACCTCAAATGGTTCACACAACACCAAATACACTTGGAATAACTTGAGAGAATTCTACACTTCATGAAAATCAGCTAGCCCTCTCTAGAATAATACTAGTGTCGATTTTGTCAAGAATAATATCTTTATATAGTGTTACAATTAGGGCAAACCCTAATTGTCATGACTTTCCATTTCCTTGGATCCATGGGTTCAAATACACCATGGAGCATCCATGGAGCATCATATGGGTTTTGGCCTAACTAGATAATCCATGGAGCATTAGCCCACTATATAAGTATGGATGATTTACACAATCAACCCATATATTTAATTAGTCTTCATTTGATCACTTAATTAATCCTAGATTAATTCTTGATCTATACTAATTAAATAATCTTATTATTCTTATTACTAATATACTAGAACTTATAATTTATTAATAACCATAAGTGTCTTATTTCTCTCATTATAGTCTATCCAAGTGCATGATGCCATGCAACCCAAATGGACCATGCCGGGTCGAGTCAAGTCTTACCAATTATAGTTATGGACTTAGACATTAATCCAATAGTCTCCCACTTGGATAAGTCTAAAACTATTATTGCGTATGACTTCAAGAACCAACTGGCAATCGTAGCTCTCAAAAGCTTCTGTCGAACTCTGACCTTGTCGATAAACGCTGACCTTTATCAATGACTTGTCCATTAGATAAGGGATCATATATTCCTCCATTCTAGATATCATATGGACTGAGACATGGATTATAATAATTCTCTCTGTCCGTTTGTTGTTTCCCGATTTCCGATTTATGACGACTGACTAATTGAACAAATCAAATCAGTCCTGGCCCGGCCGAGCACTTCCATTTGTCATCATCAAATCATCGAGGGGCCCATGGATATCGCTTTTATCCCGAAGGTAAAAGGAATGGATAAACTTCGACTCATATGGCTTGTTCTACTACTTGTTGAATCATACACAAAGACACGTTTTATAGCACCGAGTTACCAAATGCGGTTTCGTGCAATCAATGTACAACCAACTCATAGTAACAACTCATATCTCTAGGTTTGAAGAATATAAGATATTATCGTCTCATGATCACTCGTGATAAAATCCATGAAGTGATTCCAATGAGCGCGGGTTGAATCCAATACTCAGAACTTATGAGCACTCATGAGTGTTGTAGCCCTTTGTCCAACACCTTAGACCTCTACAAGCCAACCCATGACAGTCTTAATTCATATCTACTTCCAACATATGACCGACTGTGGATGGTTTGAATAACTTAGTCATTCCAGAAGAATAACCTAGTTTATTCGGGAAGCAAAAACATGCAAAGTGAAACACAATAATAATTGAATCCAATATGGTATCAAAACCTATGAACATAAATAAAACACCTTTTATTTATCACCATATGATTACACATTATTCATTGTATACTGTTTCAGCTATCAACTTTATTCTTGAATTTAAAAACAATAGTTGTCCCATGCTCCAAGCATGTACACTATGTTTTCTAAACACTAGTCATGCCATACACCAAATATGCATACTATGTTTGTCTATGATCTTTACTTTGTGACCTAGATCAATTGTACATAACTTCAATGATTCTCTTTTCACACTCCCAAATCCTTACTGTAAATACAAGAATTCCAAATTCATGCCATTTACTGAAATCTGTTAGATTCTAAACTTATATGCATTGATCCTCTTGTAAGGATTATTCACAAATTCACAAAGACTTGGCAACAATCATTACAGAGTATTCCAAAGGAGATCAATTCCTTGGAAACATCCTTCTTGCATTAAGTTTCCTTAATCTTACACAGATTGAAATCTCTGACTTTGAAACATTTCCAGATTCCATTTTGACTTATCACTTCTGAACAAGAGTTGCCTCCTTACAGATTATGTCAATATGGTCCTTCCAGAATTATCACTATACTTCCAATTGTCCTTGAGAAACCAATCTTTGGTAAACCTTAGATTGTCCTCGACAATTGTTTAATCCTTTTAGTCATATCCAGTTCTAACCTTTTTTCCCTTCTTAATGCCCCAGGCATTTGGAAACTTTTAGAAAGGATGAATATAGCACATGTAATCGAACCTATATCTGAAGCATATGGGACACGATTCATGATGTCTCACATAAAGACTGAACCAGTCTTTTGCTATAACATTTCCATTTCTATTTGCCAAGTTCTCATAATTAGATTATGAAAAGGGATGCCGTAATCATAATTGAATTTAAGAACGCAAATAATGGACCCATATACAGAATTTCCTTATGTTGAGCCATTCCAACATGAAATTCATATATATTTCCTTGACTAAATGATTAAAACCTCACCATCTAAGCTTATAGATTTGAGATGAAGTACAATTTCCTCTCCCTTAATTATAGCAAAACAACTTTTTCCCAATTGAAACCTTTTGTTTTCTATAATTAACATTGCTAACTTGCAATACTTATCATAATTATCATGCTCCCACTAACATGATGATTATTAGCATAACACTTATGCTCCCACTAGCTTTGACATGTACTCAGAAATCAGCTGACTTTCTTACCAAAAATCAGATTTCTAATACTAGATTGTTTTGATAAAACTTTATCAAAAAAACATACACCTTCCCTTAGATAGCACACTTGTATGTCTAAACAATTATGAAGAGGGATGCCGTAATCATAATGGTTAGACCTTTTTGCCACTTCTCACAAGTCTAGGTTAGTGTGTCGGTAAACCACACACGCTCCACTAACGACTTTGAGAATGCAAATATCATAATTGCTATCTATCTAAAATCTACTTAGTGAAAGTGTTTCCTCACCATCATTTTCATGAATCGGAGAGAAACCTTATGACACTTAGATTTAATGGTGTATGTGTTCTTATCCATGTGAATTGTCAAAACCATAGTTGATATGTGTATTTTTATATATATTTATGTATAACATATCTTAATATTTTAGCCTTTAATATTATTATTTAGAACTAAAATATACTTAATATGCTTTGAAATATTTAATTACAGTTAAAATGGGAGATGGAATGCAAAAGAAAAAGAATGGAGCTGAAAAGATGCAAAAAGGATATTGTTGGCAGATTGACCCCTCTTCAGTGTTTCGGGTATATCTGATGACTCACAAGTCCAATTGATGAGATTCAAAATGTTCTGAAAACTAGACGAAATTTCCTACGACTTATGTGAGAGGGACTTTTGGCTAATTCGACACTTATCTTATCCAAAATCGGACTTGAAGATGAAGCATAAAAGTTGGACGGAAATTCCCTCCAAGTTACTTATTCCCCAAGCACCACTTTCCTTATCTTTATTTGCTTAATCCCTAAGCCACATTAGTTTCCTTATTCCAATCCAACTCTAATATTCCATATAATTCCATCTCCATCAACTATAAATACCCCATATCATTCCACCAATTTGAAGAATCTATGATAGTCCACTTCGACTTGTGCAACAAGAAAACTTCATAGTTGCCGTTTTGAGGGTCTAGAAAGCGGCCGGAAGGCCGTTAAGCTAACGGGAGCAGAGATCTGAAGGATTGGAGAGCGGATACATGTCGGTAATCATATGGATTGCTAACGTGACCATGTTTAGCACTTCCTTATGGTACTTTTTGTATTTAGTTTCTGATTTGGGTGTAAAAACCTTTTACTTTGTGTTTATGATTGAATGAAGTTTTGATTCTTAGACTAATTGTTATGTTAAATAATTTATTTGTGTTTAATTTATCTTGCCAAGCTTGTTCAAAGATCCTCATGTGTTAATGATGATTATTTGCTGTTAATTGTTAAGTGAATTAAGTTGTATGAAAACCTGCTTGATTTGCTTGTCTCTTATGATTTTTGATGACCATTGAGATTATAAGACTAGAAATAACGAATGTGAAACTAGGATTAACTTGGGAATAAGTAAGTTAATGTGTGAGCCTTGTTTGATGACCATCAACAAGAGGTTAATTAAATGTTTAAATTAACTAAATTTACAAGTCTTGCTTGATACGAACTGAACACTAGGAAGCATGTTAGTTTAATCAATTGATCATTGTTTGAATTGACTTGTTTGCTAAAGGATTAGTTATAGTGAACACGAATCTAATCAATTTAGGAATCGGTGAACATGAATAAATGAATTTGTGTATGCAACTGTTTATGTTTTCAAGGTGGAATTTATCTAAACCAAAGTACCTAAAGACATTTGTTTTCCTGTTAGTTTATCGAGGATGGTTAATTAATTATTAGTTTGAGATTTATTAAATTATTTCTTTTATTCTTTTCGTGTGACCTGTAACCTATAATTAAATATATTAAATTAATCCACCGTTCCCTGTGATCGACACCCGACTTACCTAAGCTATACTATAATCTGACTAGGTACACTGCCTATAAGTGCATAGTTAGTCTAAGTTTGTTAGGTTATAAATATTAAAATTAGTGGGTACTTTTGTGCACATCAATAGTCACAAGACAAGGATAATGACAAATCCGAACTCATATGGACTGAACTCCATATTACCTTCTTGCCACCTAGCAGCTCAAGGGCCTGCCATTGCTTCCAAGTTGTTGTGCAACACATTGAGAACTCTAAGAACTCATATGCAAAGCCAACTTTAACTGGAATGGGCACCGAATATGTCAACATGATAGGTTATAAACCTCAAGTTGTGTGCTAGTGAGGAACTTCAGGTTTCATTCTTGCTTAGTTCTTGAGACTTTCAAGAACTTTAAGACTCCTACTGTCCTCTTGACCTATAAGACTCCCTTGTCAAACATCCAAGAGATGGTGCGGATTCTAATCAAGACAAACACTACACACAATTGGCCTTAGTTGGTCTTTGTTTATATCCAAAACATCACAACTTACCAATTTCGAATGTACAAGAGTAGATAACTTTTACTCTTACATTTGACTTGTGTTTTTAAACCTTCTCTAAGACTTATCACTCAAATTACAATCTTGGAGTATGACTCTAAGACTTGTATTGGAACGAAGTATGACTCATCTTCTTGATTTAACCATTTCAACAATTCAAGATCCCTTCTTCTTAGTCATAAGAATGCATTAAGACTTCCTTAGAGAACTAATTTTGATATGGTTTCTTAATCATTAAGATGATCACAAAACTGATACTAAAGTACTCTCCCATCTTTTCAGATTTGAGGAACTTCTATCCTTCTGCCTAATTTGATTCTTCTTATTCGCTCTGCCATGCATTGGAACCTTTTCCAATGTCTCAGAGTTACACTTAAGCTTGTAAGTATAATCACATTTACTGAGCTTTAGTAAACTATGACGAATAGCCTTATATCTTTTGTGGTGGACTTAATCAGTGCACATGACTATGTACTCGATCCCTTAGTCCATTACTTGACTCACATATCCATGTGAACAAGTAATTAGTCTTAATTTTTCCAATACTTGAAAGTTCTCATTCATCATGCTATAGAACTTGCATGATTCCAAGTCCCGGTCCAATTGAGACTTTGGATGATGAGAATCTTTCCTTATTTGGTAAATTTAGACATTACCACAAATGAAGGAATCAATTTCATATTTCCACTCTTGCTATTAATGGAATCCTATAAGCAACAATTTTTCCTCAAATTCCATTGTAAGGATATTTTAAAATAAATAAAATCAAAAAATTTTCTTTTATTTTAAAACTATGCGGAAAAACTTATCCTTACAATCCATATGAAAACTTGTTGTTATCTATTCCTAAGCAATACCTCATAACTCCTAAGAAGTAGCTCAAGAATCCGATCTTCAAACTACGCGATAGAAATCCATCTATGCGATCAGATTCAGCATATTCTTTCTTTAAGTTCCTTCACTTTCTCTTTGATTCTTAAAACATCAACATGTGACCCAGTCACATCATGTAATAAGAATCTCAGAATAGAAACTTAGCAGAGTTAGATAGTGGACTTTACCTGAAGTAGAGTCAAACTTATTGACTTTAACATCCTTAGGTAAATTTGGCAGCTTCGCAACTAATGACCCTTTCTTTGGCAATATAAACATATGGACCCTTTGATAATGGTACACGGGACTATCACAGACTTAGCTTTTCTCTTTACCATTTGTTCAACCGAGTTGACTATGGCCGATCCCTTTCCATTGGGAAGAGAATGTTTTTCTGGATTTCCTGTGTCACTATTGTCAATGTCCATCAAGTTTTGAGGAAGTTGATCTTAACAAACAGATAAAATCATTAAGGGTCTTGTCATAGTCTGTTTCATAGGTGTTCCAAAAGAACTCACTATGTGACTTAGAAAGTGATTGAACCGCCAACTTTCTCAAGACTTTGACACCCAACTCTCCCGGCTTGTCAATATGTGACTACATTTCCAAGATGTGACCACACCAAGACCTTTACTTGCCAATAGGGCTCGAGTGACCTTAAACTTTTCAAAAACTTGTGGGGTAGGGAGAATAATTGGAGGAGGTGAAAGAATTATGATTTCCATTGGAACATCATCTTCATTTAGGAAAGCTAGTTTCAAGAGATTTGGGAAGATCATAAATGTCTAAACCAGACATGTTTTGGGAGATATTCAAGATAGTTGATCTTAAAGTCCTTAATATAACACCCAATATGAAATATTAAGGCTAGGACCCATCAAACTATTTTATAACTTAGAAGAGGTATGCCGTAATCCAAGCTATAAAACAATTTGAAGGTAGGTGAATGACGATTCACCAATTTCCACCAAGATAAACGAAATGTATTATTAGGTTTTAATTGGTTTTGAAACTCCTAGATCTTTTGAGATTCATTGAACTGTTCAATGGCATGTTTCAATCTCGAGTGTGCCCTTCAGGTTTTGTGATTGGGATGCCGAGGATCACAAAACAAGGTGTGAAGTAACCATGCAAATTACTTGGTACCCTTAAGTGTTTACCCCTCAATCAATGTGCCGGTTAACCACACACGCTCCATCGATACTATGATAAACATTAAGTTACCCTTTGCCTACCTTGTTAAATACGAGTTAGTGTGCCGGTTAACCACACACGCTCCACTAACCGACTTAAACAAAGTGCAAAGTGTAATTTCATGGATTAGCACCTTATTCACATTTTCCTAAGTAACTAAGATTGGGTATTATTAAGAGTTTAGTTACTTAGTATTTTTCATTAATACTTTTAATGAAGGGGAATTATAGTCCTGTCAAACCCGTTCGGCTAACAACCCTCCACCAGTCAAGCAAGCGGTGGGTGAGAGTGGACACCCATTAAGTTGCCATTTTATAGGCAACAACCTTATACCCACCTTATAGACCGGCTTCGTGAATGAGGCGTACTAGCGGTAAGACCGACTTTACTCTTATACATATATTTATATTATTAACTTATAATATTATAAAGTATAAGGGTTGAATTTTAACTTTTAAAATTCTAAGGGCTAACTTGGAATTAAAGTATTCATAAGAGAAAACTTTACAAATTCCAAAACTTGAGGGCAAGTTTTGAAACTATTCAAAACTAATTAATTCCATAACTTATGTGTTTAAAGTAGTTTTAATCCAAAAAAAACTCTTCAAGTTCCATAACTTATGGAAGACTTTAAACTAATAAAAGAATTAACTTTTCTTTATTTTTATAACTTATGGAATTAATTAAGGCTACACTTTTACTCTTTAATGAAGTGACTCTTGAACTTCCATAACTTAAGGACAAGTTATGGAGTCATAAAAAAAAATATTCGATGACACAAGACTCTTCATTTTGTAACCATTACCAACTTTTATGAGTTTTATGAGTCTTTAATGTGACTCTTCATGTAACTTGAGGACAAGTTACACAAACACATTTTACACTCAACTCTTAGACTAAAATGGATTGAAAGCAACTATTTCAATTAACTTTTCTATTAATCTAAGCAACTCATAAGAACAAGATAATTTAAATCAAACTTTTTCATGTAATTAGTGTAAACCTTAAACTAATACAAAACATGAATCTATTGACAATTATCTTTGAAAATGGATTAGCATGAACATTACCACATTAAAAAACAAGTTTATAAGTTCAAAAACAACTTAGGGTAATGTTCCTAGTCCATTTCTAGCCAAAAACCTCGAAAATATGCTATCTGGGGGTCCAACTCGTCGAGTGCATGAACCAACTCGGCGAGTTGGATCGAAATGATCACATTTTAGGCATGGAATCTCCGAGTCTCCTGATGGACTCGCCGAGTCTGATGATCAGACAGCAACAAATTCTTTTTTTTCAGCTTCTATTGCAGGTATAACAAGAAAACAAGCCTAGGCTCTGATACCACTGTTGGGTTATGAGCATTCTAACACTCCTAAGTGTACATGCAACCCTAAATACCTTGGATCTATGTTTTCTCTATTATACATGCAAATATGAACATCCAAGGTATTATCCTAATCTAGCATACAAAACTATCAATATAACAAGATAGAATAAATACCTCTTTGATGTAGAATGTCTTCATGAAGCTTAAGTGCCTAGTGCCCCAAGTGTGACACCTCAAATGGTTCACACAACACCAAATACACTTGGAATAACTTGATAGAATTCTACACTTCATGAAAATCGGCTAGCCCTCTCTAGAATAATACTAGTGCTGATTTTGTCAAGAATAATATCTTTATATAGTGTTACAATTAGGGCAAACCCTAATTGTCATGACTTTCCATTTCCTTGGATCCATGGGTTCAAATACACCATGGAGCATCCATGGAGCATCATATGGGTTTTGGCCCAACTAGATAATCCATGGAGCATTAGCCCACTATACAAGTATGGATGATTTACACAATCAACCCATATATTTAATTAGTCTTCTTTTGATCACTTAATTAATCCTAGATTAATTCTTGATCTATACTAATTAAATAATCTTATTATTCTTATTATTAATATACTATAACTTATAATATATTAATAACCATAAGTGTCTTATTTCTCTCATTATAGTCTATCCAAGTGCATGATGCCATGCAACCCAAATGGACCATGCCGGGTCGGGTCAAGTCTTACCAATTATAGTTATGGACTTAGACATTAATCCAACAGCTTCCTGGGATACCTCCGGAGCGACAGGTGGAGTTCAGGATTGACCTCGTTCCTGGTGCGGCACCGATAGCCAAGGCACCATATCGGCTGGCTCCTCCCGAGATGCAGGAGTTGTCTACGCAGCTGCAGGAGCTACTAGACAAGGGATTCATTAGACCGAGCAGTTCATCCTGGGGAGCCCCGATTCTGTTTGTCAAGAAGTAGGACGGGTCGCACCGGATGTGTATAGATTATCAGGAGTTGAATAAGGTAACGGTGAAGAACCGTTACCCACTCCCGAGGATTGATGATCTCTTTGATCAGCTTCAGGGAGCATCTTGGTTCTCCAAGATTGATTTGTGTTCGGGTTATCATCAGATGAGGGTCAGGGAGGAGGATACGCAAAAGACCGCGTTTCGGACGCGCTATGGCCATTATGAGTTCGTGGTGATGCCGTTTGGGCTTACCAATGCTCCTGCCGCGTTCATGGACCTCATGAACCGCGTATGCAGACCAATGTTGGATCGGTCTGTGATAGTCTTTATCGATGAGATCTTGGTTTATTCCAAGACGCAGGAGGAGCATGAGGAGCATCTGAGAGAGGTTTTGGAGACCCTGAGGAGGGAGAGCTTGTATGCCAAGTTCTCCAAGTGTGAGTTTTGGTTGCGCGAGGTGCAATTTCTCGGACACCTTGTCAACCAGAACAGGATTATGGTCGATCCGGCCAAGGTCGAGGCCATGATGAGATGGGAGGTTCCGAAGTCTCCATCTGAGATGCGGAGTTTCCTAGGATTGGCAGGCTGTTATCGGAGGTTCATTCAGGATTTCTCCAAGATAGTTGTACCCTTGACACGGTTTACGAAGAAAGCCGTGGTCTTTCGGTGGGGACCTGAGCAGCAAGCAACATTTGAGACACTGAGAAAGAGATTGTGCGAGGCGCCGATCTTAGCCCTGCCAGAGGGCGTAGACGATTTTGTGGTTTATTGTGACGCGTCTATTTCAGGGTTGGGCGCGGTATTGATGCAGAGAGGGCATGTCATTGCCTACGCTTCGAGGCAGCTCAAGCCTCACGAGGCGAACTACCCGACGCATGATTTGGATTTGGGGGCGGTGGTTTTCACCCTCAAGATTTGGCGGCATTACCTCTACGGGGTTCGGTGTACCATTTACACGGAACACAAGAGTTTGAGGTACCTCATGGATCAGCCAAATCTGAACATGAGGCAGCGTCGATATTTGAACGTGGTGAAGGATTATGATTGTGAGATCCTTTACCACCCGGGAAAGGCCAACGTGGTGGCCGATGCGCTTAGCCGTAAGGCGGCGCCGATCAGGGATATTTGCATGAGGATGAATGTGGTGACTCCCCTGTTGGAGCAGATTCGGGAGGCTCAACAGGAGGCTATCAAGGAGGAACATCGGAAGAGCGAACGTGTGGTGGGTAAGGTTTTCCTCCTTTGATTATGATAGTCGAGGACTATTGACACTACACCGCAGGGTGTGGGTGTCGTATCACGGAGGCGTGCGTCAGATCTTGATGGAGGAGGCGCACAAGTCCCGATTCTCTATTCATCCCGGGGCGACGAAGATGTATAGGGATCTTCATCTAGATTATTGGTGGCCCTGCATGAAACGGGATGTGGCATGGTACGTCGAGCGGTGCTTGACCTGCAGGAAGGTCAAGGCCGAACATCAGAGACCGCATGGGAAGATGCAGCCATTGGACATCCCGTTGTGGAAATAGGAAGACATCACGATGGATTTTATCACAAAGCTTCCCAGGACTATGCGCGAAGTAGATTCGATTTGGGTCATCGTGGATCGATTGACCAAGAGCGCCCATTTCATTCCGATCTAGGAGAGCATCTCGGTAGAGAATTTGGCCGATATCTACATCAGGGAGATAGTAGCGCGGCACGGGATGCCGGTATCAGTGATATCAGACCGAGATGTGCGATTCACTTCCAAATTTTGGAAGAAGTTTCATGACGAGTTAGGCACTCATTTGCATTTTAGCACCGCCTTTCACCCACAGACGGATGGTCAGAGCGAGCGGACCATCCAGACTTTGGAGGATATGTTGCGGGCATGTGTGTTAGATTTCGGTGGTAGCTGGGATACCTATCTTCCCTTGGCTGAGTTCTCATACAACAACAGCTACCACGCGAGTATTGACCGTCCCCCATTCGAGATGTTGTACGGGCGAAGGTGCAGAACCCCGATATGTTGGGGTGAAGTTGGTCAGAGGGTCATGAGGAGCACTGAGGTGGTGCGCGAGACGACCGAGAGGATCCAGCAGGTTCGAAGCAGACTTCAGACTGCTCAGAGTCGGCAAAAAAGTTACGCCGACAAGTGTCGATCCGACTTGGAGTTCCAAGTCGGGGATATGGTTCTCCTAAAAGTGTCGCCTTGGAAAGGCGTCATTCGATTCAGGAAGCGGGGCAAATTGGGCCCGAGATTTATCGGACCGTTCAGGGTTGTAGCTCGGGTGGGAAAGGTGGCGTATAGATTGGATCTGCCGGTCGAGCTCAGCCAAATCCACAACACTTTCCATGTTTCTCAGCTGCGGAAGTGCCTAGTGGACGATTCAGCAGTAGTGCCTTTGGAGGATATTCAGGTTGATGACAGCCTGAATTACATTGAGCGCCCAGTCGCAATCCTCGACAGGAAGTCGAAGGATTTGAGGAACAAGAGGGTGGAGCTTGTGAAGGTGCAATGGCAGCACCGCAAGGGCTCGGAATGGACTTGGGAGCCGGTGGATGAGATGATGGAGCATTACCCCGAGCTGTTCCAGGATTGAGCAGCAGACTTCGAGGACGAAGTCTAAAATAAGTGGGGGAGATTTGTAGCACATGGTTCCTGGTATGTAAATCTTAATTGAGTATTTTTCCTTTTTAAGCCTTGGACTCAGCGAGTCATAGGTCCGACTCACCGAGTAGGGACGGGACCTGGGACACGTTTAAGTTGGCGACTCGGCGAGTCCATATCCTGGACTCGGTGAGTCACCGCTGTTGGATGAAATCCTAAGTTTCAGGGGTTTGCACCCTATTTAAACAACACATCCGCCCCAGGCCAGCCCCCGTTCACCCCCAAAGCTCCCAACCCTCGTTTAAGCTTGTTCTTTGAAGAGTTTTTTTGGAAAGGGAACTTCCCTAACGAGGGTTTCCGGGCCAGCTTTCGCGCACCGAATACTCCCCCGCTGCAAACATAAACCTTTGCTTCATGCCCTGGAGTCACTGCCGGCGAACCTCCATGGCCACAAGGGCTGAGTGGTGCCAGGATTTGAACATGGGTCAATAGTTTATCCACCATATCTTTGAAGAGTTGAAGCATTTGTTGTGTGCTCTTGAAGGTTTTGAAGAAAAAGGGGAAGTAGATCCACAAGAAGGGAAGCCATCCAAGCACCATTATGTTCTCTTAGCAGTTCCATTGAGGTATATCCCATTTTTCCCCTGTTTCTATGCTTAAGGCTTCATTTAAGACATTCTTGAGCCATTCCCCAAGCTTGTATGTGCATAATATTTCGAAATAAGTTGATTAGTCTCTAGATCCAAGCATAGTTGAGCTCCAGGAGCTCAGATCCACTACCTTTATGAGCCTATATTTCATATAAAACTTAGATCTACTCTTTTGGTGCATTTTGAACCCTAAAAACCCCATATATGGATATTTACACGTAAAGTTGGAAACTTTACGTGTTATTCATGCTCTAGGAGCCCAGATCTACAAATGACATGGATTGGATTCGAGCAAAATCGCATTTTTAGCTCTTGCATGGAGCGGACTCGGCGAGTCGCTCATCTAACTCGGCGAGTCCAGTCGCGAGTCTCCGGGTTTGTCCCCTTTTGTTACGTCGAGTCGGGTGGTGATTCCAGGAGGGACTCAATGAGTTGGAAGCCATAACTCACCCATAGTGGAACTCGGCGAGTTCAAGGCAATCTCCTTAGATCAATATCAGACTCGACGAGTTGTTCATACAACTCGGCGAGTCACAGTATAACTTGTTCATCGGATGAAGATGAACTCGGCGAGTTGTTCATACAACTCGGCGAGTAGGATGAAGGACTTGAACATCAGTTTGGAAGGAGAACTCGTCGAGTCGATGCCTAACTCGACGAGTAGAAACAGAATTCAGGACAGTCGTTTAGACATGGACTCGGCGAGTTGGCGAGCTAACTCGGCGAGTCGGGTCAACTGGAAGTTGACTTTGACTTTGACTTAGGGCACGATCAGGGGTAAAATGGTCATTTTACCCAAAGGTCAGTTAGCAGTTTTTGACTAAGGGTTTGGTGGGAATACAGTCGGAGGATTTCCGGAACAGCAGCAGCAGTCAGACTATTCCTACGAAGATCAGCAGCTACTCCGAGGTGAGTTACCTTCCAGTAGCGGTGGGTCTAAGGCCACAATGCCGGCCTACCAGTAAGAGATGTATGATAAATTATTTTCTTTGTGATATCATCTAGGTTTGCTACTACCTGATATGTTATATGCTAGCATGATATGTTGTATGTGATAGTAGTAGAGTTCGGTTGTTAGGACCGAAGGGTAGTCAGACACCCCAGATACGTCTGACAGTATGTGATGATAAGTTTGCATGCTGGCTTGTTATGTTATATGCGATAGGGGTAGTAGGAGGGGACTAGTCCCTGAGTTCGGTTGTTAGGACCGAAGGGTAGTCAGCACCCCAGAATGGCTTGACACGGGTAGGTCAGCACCCCAGAATGGCTTGACACGGGTAGGACGGCACCCCAGAATGGCCGCACGGGTAGTCGGCACCCCAGAATGGCCGTACCGGGTAGTTAGGCACCCCATAATAGCCTGGCAGTATGTATGTTATGTGTTGTATGGTATGTGGTATGATGGGGGAACTCACTAAGCTTTGTGCTTACAGTTTACAGTTTTGGTTTCAGGTACCTCTTCATCGAAGGGGAAGGAGCTGGCTCGGTAGCGGCACACCATGCACACACCTTGGTTTCCGCATTTACTAGATTTCCTTGGGATTTATACTCTGATGTTTCGATTGGTTGTATGACTTGACTTTTGAACATGGTTTATGTTGTGATGTAGTTTGGTCAAACAATGTTTTTTATCTATTAACATTTTCTAAAGTAATGTTTTAAAAATGAAATTTTTGGACGTAAAAATTGGGTCGTTACAACAGTTTTAATTCATATCTACTTCCAACATATGACCGAATATGGATGGTTTGAATAACTTAGTCATCCAGAACAATGACCTAGTTATTCAGGAAGTTAAAACATGCAAAGTGAAACACAATAATAATTTAATCCAATATGGTATCAAAACATATGAACATAAATAAAACACCTTTTATTTATCACCATATGATTACGCATTATTCATTGTATACTGTTTCAGCTATCAACTTTATTCTTGAATTTAAAACAATAATTGTCCCATGCTCCAAGCATGTACACTATGTTTTCTAAACACTAGTCATTCCATACACCAAGTATGCATACTATGTTTGTCTATGATCTGTACTTTGTAAAATAGATCAATTGAACATAACTCCAATGATCCTCTTTTCACAGTCCCAAATCCTTATTGCAAATGCAAGAATTCCAAATTCATGCCATTTACTGAAATTTGTTAGATTCTAAACTTATATGCATTGATCCTCTTGTAATGATTATGCACAAAGTCAGAAAGACTTGACAACAACCATTACAGAGCATTCCAAAGGATATCAGCTCCTTGGAAGCATCCTTCTTGCATTAAGTTTCCTAATCTTACACATATTGAATCATTTCTAACTTTGAAACATTTCCAGATTCCATTTTGACTATCACTTTTGAACAAGAGTTGCCTCCTTACAGATTATGTCAATATGGTCCTTCTAGAATTATCACTATACTTCCAACTGTCCTTGAGCAACCAATCTTTGGTAAACCTTAGATTGTCCTCGACAATTGTTTAATCATTTTAGTCATATCAAATTCTAGACCTTTTCCCTTCTTAATGCCCCAGGCATTTGGAAAATTTTAAAAAGGATGATATAGCACATGTAATCAATCCTATATCCGAAGCATATGGGACACGATTCATGATATCACACATAAAGACTAAACCAAAATTTTGCTATAATATTTCCATTTCAATTTCCCAAGTTCTCATAACTCATATTATGAAAAGGGATGTCGTAATCATAATCGAATTTGAGAACGCAAATAATAGACCCATATATACAATTTCCTTATGTTGAGTCATTCCAACATGAAATTCATATATATATATATATATATATATATATATATATATATATATATATATCCTTGACTAAATATGATTAAAACCTCAATCTAAGCTTTTAGATTTGAGATGAAGTATAATTTCCTCTCCCTTATATATAGCAAAACAACTCTTTCCCAAATGAAACTTTTTGTTTTCTATAATTAACATTGCTAACTTGAAATACTTATCATAATTATCATGCTCCCACTAACATGATGATTATTAGCATAACACTTATGTTCCCACTAGCTTTGACATGTACTCAGAAATCAGCTGAACTTCTAGAAAAATAATACTTTATTGACTTTCTTACCAAAGTTCATTATTCTGATACTAGATTGCTTTGATAAAACTTTATCAATATCATACACCTTATCTTAAATAGCTCATAGATGTGTCTACACATTTTCAGATCTATGAAAAGGGATGTCGTAATCATAGTCTTGATTGTTTAGACCTTTGCCACTTCTCACAAGTCCATGTTAGTGTGCCGGTAAACCACACACGCTCCACTAACGACTTTGAGAATGCAAATATCACAATTGCTATCTAGGTAAAATCTACTTAGTGAAAGTGTATCCTCACCATCATTTTCATGAATAAGTGAGAAACCTTATGACACTTAGATTTTATGGTGTATGTGTTCTTATCCATGTGAATTTGACAAACCATAATCACAAGACTAGGTTAGTGACAAATCCTAACTCATATGGATTGAACTTGTGCAATCTTAAATTCTTGCCACCTGGCAGCTCAAGGGCCTGCCATTGCTTCCAAGTTGCTGTGCAACCAATTAGGAACTCTAAGAACTCATATGCAAAGCATCTTTAATTGGAATGGGCACAGAATATCTCAACACGATAGGTTATAAACCTCAAACCGTGTGCTAGTGAAGAACTTCAGGTTTTATTCTTGATTAGTTCTTGAGACTTTCAAGACCTTTAAGACTCCCATTGTACTCTTGACATATAAGACTCTCTTGTCAAATATTCAAGAGATAGTGTGGATTCTAATCAATACAAACTTCACACAATTGGCCTTAGTTGGTATTTGTTTTATCCAAAACATCACAACTTACCAATTTCAAATGTACAAGAGTATAAAACTTTTACTCTTACATTTGACAAGTGTTTTAAACCTTCTTTAAGACATGTCACTCATGTTACACTCTTATAACATAGCTCTAAGAATTGTTTTTGGAACGAAGTATGAATCATCTTCTTGATTTAACCACTTCAACAATTCATAGCTCCTATTCTTAGCTATCAGAATGCACTTAGAGGATGAATTGTGATATGGTTTCTTAATCATTAAGATGATCACAAAAACTGATACTAAAGTACTCTCCCATCTTTCCAGATTTGAGAAACTTTTATCCTTCTGCCTAATTTGATTCTTCTTATTCGCTCTGTCATACATTGGATTTTTTCCAATGTTTCAGAACTTATATTTAAGCTTGTAAGTATAACCATATTTACTAAACCTAAGTAAATAATGACAAATAGTCTTATCGATCTTTTGTAGTGAACTTAACCAGTGCACAAGAATGTGTACTCGATCCCTTAGTCCGTTACTTGACTCACACATCCATGTGAACAAGTAGTTAGTCTTAATTTTTTTTTTCAAATGCTTGAAAGTTCTCATTCATCATGCTATACAACTTGCATGATTCCAAGTTTCTATCCAACTGAAACTTGGGTGATGAAAATCTTTCCTTATTTGGTAAATTTAGACATTACCACAAATGAGAGAATCAAATTCACTTTCCAATATTACTATCAGTGGAATCTTATAAGCAACAATTTTCCACAAACGCCATTGTAAGGATACATAAAATAAATAAAATCTAAAAATTTCCTTTTATTTTAAAAACTTTGCGGAAAAACTTATCCTTACAATCCATACAAAAACTTGTTGTTTTCTATTCCTAAGCAATATCTCATAACTCCTAAGAAGTAGCTCAAGAATCCGATCTTCAAACTATGCGATAGAAATCCATCTACACGATCAGATTCAACATATTCTTTCTTTAAGTTCCTTCACTTTTCTTTGATTCTTAAAACATCACCTTGTGACCCAGTCACATCATGTATCAAGAATCTCATAATAGAAACTTAGCAGAGTTAGATAGTGGACTTTACCTGAAGTAGAGCCAAACTTATTGACTTTAACACCCTTAGGTAAATTGGCAGCTTCGCAACCAATGCCCCTTCCTTTGGCAATTTAACATATAGACGCTTTGGTAATGGAACATGGGACTATCACAGACTTAGCCTTTCTCTTTACCATTTGGTCAACCGAGCTAACTATGACTGATCCCTTTCTATTGGGAAGAGAGAGCTTTACTGGATATCCAATGTCATTATTGTCAATGTCCACAAGTTTTAGGAAGTTGATCTTAGCAAATAGATAAGATCATTAAGGGTCTTGTCATAGTCTATTTCATAGGAGTCCCAAAGGAACTCACTATGTGACTTAGAAAGTAGTTGAGCCACCAACTTTCTGAAAACTTTGGCACCCAACTCTCCCGGCTTGTCAATATGTGACTACATCTCCAAGATGTGACCACACATAGACCTTTGCTTGCCAATAGGGCTTGAATGACATTAAACTTTATCAAGAACTTGTAGGTTAGGGAGAATAATTGGAGGAGGTGAAAGAAGTATGATTTCCACGGGACATCATCTTCATTTAGGAAAGCTTGTTTCAAGAGATTTGAGAAGATCACAAATGTCTAAACCAGACATCTTTTGGGAGATATTCAAGATATTTGATTTAAAGTCCCTAATATAACACCCAATATGAAATATTAAGGCTAGGACCCAACACAATACTTTTATAACTTGGAAGAGGGATGTCGTAATCCAAGCTATACAATATTTGAAGGTAGCTGAAAAACAATTCACCAATTCCTACCAAGATAAACGAAATGTATTATTAGGTTTTAATTGGTTTTGAAACTCCTAGATCTTTGAGATTCATTGAACTTTTCAACGGCATGTTTCAATATCGAGTGTGCCCTTCAGGTTTTGTGACTGGGATGCCGAGGATCACAAAACAAGGTGTGAAGTAACCATGAAAATATACTGGGTACCCTTAATATTTACCCCTTAATCAATGTGTCGGTTAACCACACACGCTCCAACGATACTACGATAAATATTAAGTTACCCTTTGCCTACCTTGTTAAGTCGAGGTTAGTGTGTCGGTTAACCACACACACTCCACTAACCGACTTAAACAAATTGCAAAGTGTAATTTCATGGATTAGCACCTTATTCACTTTTTCCTAAGTAACTAAGATTGGGTATTTATAAAAGGTTTAGTTACTTAGTATTTATCATTAATACTTTTAATAAAGGGAGAATTCTAGTCCTTGTCCTACCCGTTCGGCTAACGACCCTCCACCGGTCAAGGAAGCGGTGGGTGAGAGTGGACACCTATTAAACTACCATTTTATAGGCAGTAACCTTATACCCCCCTTATAGACCGGCTTCGTGAATGATGCTGAAACAACCCCAAAAAATACAACCCAAAAATTTCGTTTTTCGATATAATCAAAACCGTAATCAGAGTGTCATATAATAAAACCATACGTGATGTATTCCAACAAAATAGAAAACAATGTGCGGAAACTGTATCATACTACAGCAAATCAAAACAAACTAAATCAATCCCAGGCTAAAAGCTAAAGCTGTGGTGTGTGCGATGCCGTCACCCCGAGCTCTTCCCTTTGCTTGTGGAAGTACCTGAAACCAAAACTGAAACTGTAAGCACGAAGCTTAGTGAGCTCCCCCAAACTACCACATACCATACAATAACATATAAACACATATTGGGCCTTGCCCACTGCATCGGGCCGAAGCCCGGAAACTGCATCGGACCGAAGTCCGGAACTGACCGGGACCTTGTCCCCTGCATCGGACCGAAGTCCGGAACTAACTGCATCGGACCGAAGTCCGGAACTGACTGGGACCTTGTCCCCTGCATCGGACCGAACTCCGAAACTAACTGCATCGGACCAATGTCCGGAACTAACTGCATCGGGCCGAAGTCCGGAACTGACTGACTTAACATGGCATAGCATAACACATCAACTAGCATAAACACATATACGACATACTACATCGGGCCGTAGCCCGGAACACATAATACTTAACACATAAAACATAGCACACAAATCATGTTCGAGCCACGAAGGCATCGAACATACTAGCTACTGCATCGGACCTAAATCCGGAAACTACTGCTAACTGAACGGGCCGGCATTGTGGCCTTAGACCCGTTCCTACTGGAAGGAAACTCACCTCGTAAGCTGGCTGCTGAGTGTGTGGCTCGGAAAGCTAACGGCTGCTGCTCCTGAATCTCCTCGGCTACAAGTCCATAAACACACTCAATCAAATACTAAACACTGCGCTTGGGGTAGAATGACTCTTTTACCCTTGGTCAAAGTCAACTCTCTTTTGGGCTGACTCGCCGAGTTGGGCCACCCAACTCGCCGAGTCCTACTCTCACTTTTCACTCTTACTCGCTGCTACTCGTCGAGTCTGGCATCGACTCGACGAGTACCCTCTTGATCCAAGGACTCAGACAATCTTCATCCGACTCGCCGAGCCGGATGAACAAACTCGACGAGTTGTTCTTGATCTTTAAGAAGATTGCCTTGGACTCGCCGAGTTGATGAACAACTCGCCGAGTCTCTCCATCACTGAGTCTACTCTCAACTCGCTGAGTCCACTCCCTAACTCACCTCGACCACTCGACACTGATAAAACTGAAGAACTCGGGACTCGTGACCCAACTCGTCGAGTCGTTCTTCCGACTCGCCGAGTTGCCGCCATGCAACTGATTTTTACTTGATTTTGTTTGAATCCAATGCATACAATTGATAGATCTAAGTCCAATAAGTTGATTTACCACGTAAAGTTTCCAACTTTACGTGTACAACCTCATGAATAAAGGAAATAAGGCTAAAAGATGCACAAAATGGGTAGATCTATGGTTAACATGCAATATAACTCCAAAAAGACAGTAGATCTGGGCTCTACAACACCCCAACATTCATATCCATAGATATTTCGACTTAATAAGACGTTCATGCAAGTGCAAGGCTTGGAACAAGCATCAACTAGCTCTTAGGAGAGCTCTAATGGAAGTTAAAGCATATAACAAGATGGAACTCCGAAAATACCTCAATTAACTCTGATTTGGCCTTGGATCTTTGCACTACAACACTTCTCCTTGCTTCTTCCTTCTTCTCCTTCTTCACACCTTCACAAAATGGCACCAAGACACATATAAGCTCTTCAAGGGAGGATTAGGGTTCTATCACTGTGTTCTCAGGGTGAGGGAGGCGAGAATGGGGGCTATAAGGTGGTTTAAATAGTGGGCAACCCGGGGAATTTAGGGTTTCACCCAGACAGATGGACTCGCCGAGTCAGGGATATGGACTCGCCGAGTCCCCGGCTCACGCGTGCCCTCAGACGCGACCCTACTCGGCGAGTCAGGCTAGAACTCGCCGAGTCCCTCTTGAAAACTTACAACAATTGCTAATGAATTAACGTACCGGGAACGGGTCGTTACAGATGCCTACTAACGGTAAGACTGACTTGCTCTTATGCATACACATATACATATATATATATATATATATACATATATATATATATATATATATATATATATTATTAACCTATAATATTATAAAGTATAAGGGTTGAATTTTCACTTTTAAAATTCTAAGGGCTAACTTGGAATTAAAGTATTTATAAGTGAAAACTTTTCAAATTCCAAAACTTGAAGGCAAGTTTTGAAACTATTCTAAACTAATTAATTTCATAACTTATGAGTTTGAAGTAGTTTTAATTAAAAGACTCTTCAAGTTCCATAACTTGAGGACAAGTTATGGGAGACTTTAAACTAATAAAAGAATGTAACTTTTCTTTATTTTGTAACTTATTGAATTAATTAAGGTTACACATTTTGTTACTTAATGAAGTGACTTGATGTGCACGGTAGTACCCACTAATTTTAATATTTGTAACCTAACAAACTTAGACTAACTATGCACTTGTAGGCAGTGTACCTAGTCAGATTACAGTATAATTTAGGTAAGTCGGGTGTCGATCACAGGAAACGGTGTTATTAATTAATCTATTCACTACTAAATTAATCTAACTATTAATAAGCTAAAAGGGGTTTTTATCTAGTTTTGCAAGATCAGACTAACGTAACTCAAATTCAATCAATAATTAAAAACACTCCTATCTAGTTCAAATCCACTCCATCCTTATGGCTAGCTAATGATTATGGATTATTAAGTTGGTTGTTATTATATTAGTAATTTAGGTCTAAATTTACCAATAGTTAACTAATTCATGTATAACTACGTATGGTCACACACAATTAAACACAGAACCAATTATGTTATGAATATGTTATGTAAGATTTATCATGCAAACACAATTATGGTCATCATTTATGTTCTCTAGCACAACAAATTTAATTACTTCAATTACTAATTAAGATTACGGTTGATGCTAGCTCTAGCAATTCAATATTCATTAAATTACTAGGTTATCATGTTCATGCAGTTAATGGTCACTATGCTACACACAACATGAATTAAGGCAACTTAAAGTAATAACATAAGCATGCTAGGTAACAATAAATCGAACACAAACAATTCACCAACTAAATAAATCCATATAAAATTATGCTATTCATAAGTTAGAAGCTTCATCTAGCTAGATTCAGCTGCTCATAGTAGCAACTAACACATAAACACAATTTAAATAAGAAAACATGATCATAAGTATTAAACAAGTAAACAAATTATGAACTTTTACTCTTTTGGTGTTGAAAACTCTTTTCCAGAACCTTTCTTCTGATGTAAATTGCCTCATGGAACCTCTTCTTTCAGCCAAAAGTCTTTTAAATCGTAATGGAGAAGGGTATATATATCTTCTGGAAAATCATTGTCCACGTCGTGAGAATTAAAAACTCACGTTGTGAACTCGAAGTTATCGTGATCGCCAAGGATTCCTCTCCCCGAATGCTTATCTTCTAACTTTTTATACTCACGTCGTGAACCATCAACTGTTCACATCGTGAGTACGTCCTTTTTTTGGGTGTTTTTCTTGTCTTTCAAGCCTTCAACCTCCAAAGTTCCATCCTTTAACGCTTTTAGTCCCTTTCTTCAAAATGCCTTCTTTTTTGCTGCAAAATATAATTTAACCTAATATGTATCATTATTCTATGCAAATGACCAAAATATGTATAAAAATGCACTTAAATATTGCCTAAAAATATGTATAAATATGGAAATATCAAAATACCCCACACTTAGGCTTTGCTTTCCCTCAAGCAAATCTACTTATTTAAACTCAAACTTTCAGCACTAACATTTCATAGAATAATCCAATTTCGGCTCAGCCATTATACCAAGACCTCAACGCATGCATTTGTGCCTAAATTTTTCATAAAGTACCCCCCCATACTTTAAATACTCACAATCTTCATAAACACTCGTCCACTTCTTCCGAATAATGCTCATTTTATGCTTCCCTCCGAATCCATCCACATAACACCTCCTAACCTCAAGGTATTTTTGGTTGGGCAACCCAAGCATACATAATCTAGACAATTATAATTTTTGATACTACTATGGAGCTCTTTTGGAATTCTTCACTTCTTTGATATTTGATCTTCGATTTTTGGGTATCTTCAACTTTTGAATTTCTTTGTAATTTTTTTATCTTTGATCTTCATACTTTGACTTTGATGCTCCAAAAATTCTTCAAACTTTTTCTTGTAATTCTCTCTCACTTTTTTTTTAACATGTAACTCACTTTTTTTCTTACTCAAAACCCTACATGCTTAAGTAGGGGCACTCAACTTCAACCTTAATTGCTTAAAGATAATAATTTTCCTAGATACATTTCTGGTACACGATGCTAAACATATTGCATCCTTCAAACTAAGCAAGGTTATGTTTTTGTTCCATGATTTCACTAAAATAAGGGAGGCCACAAATGCACTATAACGTGTATTGGCTCAACTAAACATTTGAGCTCTTATCGGATCATCCCATATAACACTAGCAACTACAGTTCAAATTATTATTACTAGATTTAATTATTAAAAATTTCAAAATTTACCAAATTATCTAACAATTTACTTTTTCTACCCCCTACCCCACACTTATTTCATACAATGCCCTCGTTGTATGCTTAAATTAATATAAAAATTAAGAGAAAGGAGAAAAAGGAACAGACTCCCCTAGGATAGTGGCGTGATCATCTCCAAAAGTGTGGAAAAAAAATGTGCAGCTTGAATACAGACTTTGAGAAATAGAAACTTGGATCTTAAACACGCGAGATAAGTAATGTACCAACAAAATATGGAATCGAATCTTCAATCTTCAACAAATGTGGTGGAGAAAAATGTGCAAAATGAGCAGAACAATGTGGGAAAGCATACGCCACATTGCATGGTAGAGAAATTGAGTCATGATTATCTTCATAATAATCCCAAAAAGAATGGTGGTGAACCCCATAATGAATATGGAAAAATAAAACTCCTTTGTGAAAACGGTAAAGTTACGACGTGCGTTTATGAAGATTCACGTCGTGAATTTGATTGGAAGCGGGTTCTGGAAAGTCACTGGACACTGACTCACGAGGTGAATAACAAAGGGATCACGACGTGAAAACTGGTATCCCAAAAATATTTTTCTTTCAATTCTTAAATTCAACCCCATGTCTTAATAGATTAAGACTCTTCTAACCCTATCAATTTCGACTCTTCTCTCTAACTTTCTTCTCGCTTGACTCACCCCACACTTAATTTAAATTATGGGTCTCGACTCTCGACTTTAAACACTCCCGGCTAAACACATATGCACTCATATCTCGACATCCTTTGCATGTACTCCTAGCAATGCTAAAAAATAACAACCAAGAAAGAGAAAAGAAAGTAACATAATATCTTACTAGTTTTACAATCCAAACAAATAAAAATAAAAACAAAATAAAACTAAAATAATAAAACGAAAAGAAACAATCAATCACCCTCTTCATCCTCGTTCACCCCGCTAGTACCCGCTCCGTCGCCTCCATGTCCTCGATACTTTGTCTACCTCGGGCAAATTGGGTAATGATACCCAAGGTTAGGCGGCTGATCCACATGGAAATGTTGAACCATGTTCTCCATAGTACCCCCAATTTAGTTGACGCTCAATGATAAATGGTCAAAATACCCAGCCATATCGTCCCTAATTTGGGATCCTACCATAGGAGCGGGTGGATGCATTGGTTGCCACCTTTCACCTCTTCCTCTCACGTTTCTGCGCATCATACGTGGATGTGGTTGCTATTTTGGATGTGTATCAGGATGCTCATCACCATCATTACCCTCATCATCGGAAGGTACTATCCCCAATACGAACGAAAGTTTCTGACACCCCGCATGGTCTCCAAATACCCCATGTCAAAATCATGCTCATCCACACAAGTCATAGAACGAGTAATATCAGGGACAAACAAATGATATGAGCGTGCCAGACACGTAATAAATTTCCCTCCACAAATAGGGCTCCCCGGGTGAGAACTAGCTGCTGACCCGGCCAGAAAACATGCAAAAAATAAGGATTGTTGCAACACACTCCTGGATGCAAGATACACCATAGGAAGAATAGATCTTGCTTGGTTACTTTATCTCCATGTATCCTATGATTGATGGAGAATGTGATGAAACGGTGGATTAAACGGTGGATAGGGGACCGAATACTACTCTCAAGAGACACCCTGGAATTAAAAATCATGGATGCAATACCATGCCATAAAGCATATCAAGTGACACCCTCCATGTACCCTCTAGCTGCCTCACTCAAGAACATACCAAATTTGGGAGTCATTGCCTCTCGTCGATCATATATTCCAACCCTCTAAGCTAATTCAACGAGGCTGCACTCTCGATACTCACCCCCTAACCGGAATACCAAAGCTTGTGGCCAATGCGAGTCTTGGACAGTCTCCTGGAATGTTACTGTTGAGAAAACTCAACACAAAATTCCTTATACACGTGCTCTTGGATCCGAAACATGTTGCGCCATCCAGAACAAGTGAGTGAATACCCATTTCCAATAAACATTTTCGTCAAAAACGGGGACAGCCTGTCCATGAGCCCGACTTCCCTCAACCGCGTCGAATTAATTGTTGGAGCAACTGCAATTTATCGGTTGTAAAGCCACTGTAATTTGTTGTTCCATCGTGTTAAGATGTCGCGTTGCGGGAAAATTGTAAAACGGGTGTAAACTCGCCACTCCAAGAGGCGTCTCCCTTCTAGGACTCATATCTGCAAAAACAAACAAGCAACAAACGCAAAACCAAATATCCAATAATTTAGATAGCCACAGAAAAGTTTTGTTGTTTGCACAGGACTCACGTCGTGAGTCATATGAAACTCACGTCGTGAGTTCGCGATACACAGTAAGGAATGGACTCTAAAATCAGAATTCGGGACTTAATTTTGTTGTTAGGGTTTACTCATAAACCATTTTTAAGCACAATCAAGTAACATATGATGGATTAATAACACAAATTGGGCCAAATTCCGACATTGACACATATGAAAAAATCTAACCCCTAAATCAACAATTTAGTGACAATCAACCAAAAGAAATAAGAGACAATTACCTTTGTGATGAAGATTACGTAAGCAAAAGGATTGAGTTAAATAAAATTTTATCAAAATCGGGTGGGGGGACCAGAAAACTATCGTCACTTCGTGAGGTTGGGGAAGTGGTTTGGTCAAAGTGATGGCTTATCTTTTAATCTGTGGTCCCAAATAATTCCCAACTCACGTCGTGAATCTGGAATGGTTCACTTCGTGAGTTTTGTATGGACTGAAAAATTGGGCCAATTAAAGTGGGCTAAGGAATATAGTGGGTAAATGAAATTTGGGCAGACTTTCAAAATTATAGTTATCAAACAAACAACCTTCCCCGTATTTTATCTAAATTCACGTCGTGAATTCTATCTGACCATGAAATTCATTAATTTATCCAATTTTAATTTTTGTAAGATATGTAATAAGTGTTAACACTTTATTTTAACGACTCCCTAGGCAGATAATAATTCGGATGGCATGATCGACTTCCTAAGAACTAAAACACGCTACAAACTAAAAATAAAAAGAAAGAAAATGGAAACCAACCTCGGGTTGCCTCCCGAGAAGCGCTTCTTTTTTAGGAGTCTTAAGCTGGAATCTGTGCCTCCTACGTTGAATCATCTGAAGAGTCCACCACTAGGAGCTTTTGTTCCTTCAAACGCCTTTTGTAAGCTTGAACTCGTCTATTGTACGCCTTTTTAGAATTTTCCTTTTTAGCTTTTACCTCGTCTCCATCAAGTTTGCGTTTGGTACCTTTAGTCTGTACCTTACACTACACAGCATCCTTCTCTTCTTTCACCACTAAATTTTTTACTTTTCAAGTAACCTCCTCTTCATCACTCGTCATCTCATCATCTTCCTTGATCACCCAAGAAGTTGGACTCATGTAGGCAATGACTTCAACTAAATATGGAACAAATGCTCTTGGTTTTGTTCTTTTAACTTGATGAGTTGTCTTGATTTCTTCTTCCATGAGCTTCTCTAATTCTTCAAGTTCATTCTCTTCATCAATGTTGAAAACCTCTTCTTGAGCATGATCCCCTTGAAAGCCATTTTCTATCCCAAAAATTTCCATTTTACTACCAACCCTCAAGGTGAGCTTAGACTCGCGTATATCAACAAGGGCTCCAGCTGTGTTAAGTAACGGGCGACCAAGAATAATCGATACATTGGGATCTTCCTTCATATCCAATACCACAAAGTCTATTGGAAAAACAAATTTCCCAATTTTTACTAAAATATCTTCCACAATTCCCCTGGGTTGTGTCACTGAACGGTTCGCCTTGTGAATAGTCATCCTTGTAGCCTTCAACTTCTGAATATCCAACTTCTGATAAAATAAATAAGGCATCAAATTTATGTTAGCCCCAAAATCAGCTAAAGTATAAACCTTCATGTTGTTCCCAAACTCACATGGCAGAGTGAGTCGTCCAGGATCCCCCATCTTCTTAGGTATGTCTCCCAATACAACCCTTGAACTTTGCACACGTAGAATAACTTTAGAATTCTTCTTTAGTTGCTGATGAGTGTCTATCAAGTCTTGTAAAAAATTTTCATATTCGGGAATTTTGGATAACGACTCGACAAAGGGAGTATTAATCGGGATACCCTTCACGTGCTTAATAAACTCTATATGCTCTCTTTCCAGTGGACTAAGGGTAGCTCGGGAAGGAAACGACAAAATTGGTTGATAAGCTGAAACAAAGATGGAATTTTTCTGTTCAGACAGAGCCCACGACGTGAGCATTGCGGGCTCACGTCATGAACTGTGTGTTCCAGCAGCTTCTTTATTTTCGAGTCTTGGCTTCTTTGGCTTTGGATCGGGCTGTTATGGCTCCACTTCTAATGATTCTAGGAACTCAGAGATGGCCTCTTCTTCAGTATCTATGGCCATTACGTGAGATTGGGTCTTCTTTTCAGGATTTTTCGGGGACATCTTCTCATGAACCAAAGTGGTCAGTTGACCAAGTTACACTTCAAGATTATTGATAGAGGCTTGTTGATTTTTTATTAAAGCTTGTTGTTCTATCATCAATGCGTGATTATTCTTCATTAAAGCTCTTTGTTCATCAATAGCATAATCAGTAGCCTCGTTTCTCTTTTCTGAAGCTTCCATAAACTTAACTAACATGGTCTCTAGATCGGGTTTCTTCTTAGTTGGTGGTTGTTCTTTTTGGTAGAAGCCTCTGCCAGTTTGTCTATATTTTTCTTCCTTTTGCTTCCTGTATTCATCATAGGACAGCCACTCTTTCTTTGGTTTCCTATAATCTTCATTATACTTGTCCCCACTCGAATAGCAAACTTGAGCTTTCTTGTTTCCATATTCATCAAAGTTGCAATCTTTTGTCAAATGTGGGCCACTGCATCTCTCGCAACCAACTCTAATTGCATGAATTGATTGGTCCATTTGTGTCAATATCCTTTCCATAGTGTTAAGAATTGCCATCACATCAACCATCTCTTTAGGTTGTACACCCCCAACTCCTTTAATGCCTTCATTCCTTGGACTATGATATTCACGAGAGTGTTTTGCAAATTCTTCGACCAATTCCTTGACTTCGCCCATATTTTTCTTTGTAAGTGGTCCTTGAGAATCAAGGAGTTGTCTTGTCATCACATTGAACCCGTTATAGAATATCGACACCTATTGTTGAATGTTAAGGTCATGTTGCATGCAATTCCTTAACAACCCTTTGTAACGTTCCCAAGCTTTGTAAAGTGACTCCCCCGAGTTTTGCTCAAAATTGGTTATTACCTTTTTGAGTTTAGCAATCTTGGATGGTGGGCAGAATTGGTCTAGAAAGTGCTCACGCATTTGAGCCCAAGTATTTACTGTACCGGTTGGGAGTGTTTTTAACCAATCATTTGCAGCTCCTTTAAAGGTAACGGGAAGCATCCTTAGCAAGACGGTGTCTCTGTTAACATTTGGGACATTGAAGTAATCAGCAATATCGATCACTTCATCTAAGTGCTTGAACGCATCCTCATGATCCTTTCCATAGAATAGGATATCCTTTAGTGCGGAAAGGATATGTCCCTTCAGCTCGAATGTGGCAGTGGCAGGGATTGTAGGTTGTACTAATCCTGGACCAACATCATCTCGAATTCTCTTTTTGTAAGCTCCCATGGACATTTCTTCAATATTTTCCATCTCGTGCCTTGGCTCATTCTCGGGTTCACTTGTATGTTCTTCAAATTCAGGCTCGGTATCGTATTCGGATTCGGTTTGGACGGGTATTTGATCCAAGTGTTCAAGCTTTCTCTTGTGCTTTGAAGATGAACTTGACTCCCCTGTTTTATTCCCTAATTTCTTTGAGAACACTGATTTGAATTCTTGTAAAGGTGTCTTATTTGGTGTTTGATCTTCTTTCACGCTCTTGTCCTTGTTTTTTTTGTGAATTGCTGACTCGGAATCTTCAAGTGGTATCACCAAAGGGGTGTTAGAGCCTCTGGTCATGAACTCCTGTAAAAAAAACGTAAAATTGAACTAAGAAAAACGGACTAAAATAAGCAAAACTAAGGACTTCAGAATTCACGTCGTGAATATAAAAGGTTCACGTCGTGAATCCTGTAATGCAGAGAATAAAAAAAATAAAACAGAAAAGTAACTTCTTACAGGTTTTACACTACAAAAAGGATCGATTAATTTAAGGCAAACAAACTAATAATTAACTAATCCGTTCCCCGACAACGGTGCCAAAAACTTGATGTGCATGGTAGTACCCACTAATTTTAATAATTATAACCTAACAAACTTAGACTAACTATGCACTTGTAGGCAGTGTACCTAGTCAGATTACAGTATAATTTAGGTAAGTCGGGTGTCGATCACTGGAAACGGTGTTATTAATTAATCTATTCACTACTAAATTAATCTAATTATTAATAAGCTAAAAGGGGTTTTTATTTAGTTTTGCAAGATCAGACTAACTTAACTCAAATTCAATCAATAATTAAAAACACTCCTATCTAGTTCGAATCCACTCTGTCCTTATGGCTAGCTAATGATTATGGATTATTAAGTTGGTTGTTATTATATTAGTAATTTAGGTCTAAATTTACCAATAGTTAATTAATTCATGTATAACTATGTATGGTCACACACAATTAAACACATAACCAATTATGCTACGAATATGCTATGTAAGATTTATCATGCAAACACAATTATGGTCATCATTTATGTTCTCTAGTACATCAAAGTTAATTACTTCAATTATTAACTAAGATTACGGTTGATCCTACCTCTAGCAATTCAATGTTCATTAAATTACTAGGTTATCATGTTCATGCAGTTAATGGTCACTATGCTACACACAACATGAATTAAGGCAACTTAAAGTAATAACATAAGCATGCTAGGTAACAATAAATCGAACACAAACAATTCACCAACTAAATAAATCCATATAAAATCATGCTATTCATAAGTTAGAAGCTTCATCTAGCTAGATAAGAGTAGCTAGATTTAGCTGCTCATAGTAGCAACTAACACATAAACACAATTTAAATAAGAAAACATGTTCATAAGTATTAAACAAGTAAACAAATTATGAACTTTTACTCTTTTGGTGTTGAAAACCCTTTTCCAGAACCTTTCTTCTGATTTAAATCGCCTCATGGAACCTCTTCCTTCAGCCAAAAGTCTTTTTAATCGTAATGGAGAAGGGTATATATATCTTTTGGAAAATCACTGTCCACGTCATGAACTCGAAGTTATCGTGATCGCCAAGGATTCCTCTCCCCGGATACTTATCTTCTAACTTTTTATACTCACGTCGTGAACCATCAACTATTCACGTCGTGAGCACGTCTTTTTTTGGGTGTTTTTCTTGTCTTTCAAGCCTTCAACCTCCAAAGTTCCATCCTTCAACGCTTTTAGTCCCTTTCTTCAAAATGCCTTCTTTTTTGCTGCAAAATATAATTTAACCTTATAAGTATCATTATTCTATGCAAATGACCAAAATATGTATAAAAATGCACTTAAATATTGCCTAAAAATATGTATAAATATGGCAATATCATGACTCTTGAACCTCCATAACTTGAGGACACAACTCTTCATTTTTGTAACCATTGCCAGTTTTTATGAGTTTTATGAAACTTAAATGTGACTTTTCATATAACTTGAGGACAAGTTACAAAAACACATTTTATAATCAACTCTTAGATTAAAATGGATTGAAAACACATAATCAATTAACTTATCTATTAATCTAAGCAACTCATATGAACAAAGATAATTCACATCAAACATTTTCATGTAATTAGCATAACTTTTAAACTAATACAAAATATGAATCTATTGACAATTATCCTTGAAATTGGATTAGCATGAACATTACCACATCAAAAACAAGTTTATAAGGTCAAAAACAGCTTAGGGTAATGTTCCTAGTCCAATTCCAGCCAAAAGAGCAAACAACAAGCTGTTAGCACCCAAAACTCGTCGAGTTCATGCCTAAAATGATGAAATCGTCGAGTTTTTTTGCATAAAATCATCGAGTTTTATGGTTTGGACATATTTAACTTTGAAAAAAACACATTTGCATCAAGTATAAGAGAACGCAAGCCTAAGCTTTGATACCATTGTTGGGTTTTGAGCATTCTAACACTCCTAAGTGTAAATGCAACCCTAAGTACCTTGGATCTATGTTTTCTCTATTATACATGCATATATGAACTTTCCAAGGTATTCATCCTAACTATCATAATAACATTGATTCAAATGAATATATCAAGTTAGAATTACATACCTCTTTGATGTAGATTGTCTTCATGAATCTTGAGTGCCTAGTGCCCCAAGTGTGACACCTCAAATGGTTCACACAACACCAAATACACTTGGAGTAACTTGAGAGAACATACACACTTCATGAAATCGACTAGCCCTTTCTCTCACACATAATGGCCAATTTTCTCCAAGAATAAGATCATTATATAGTTAGGGTTACACCATGTAAACCCTAATTGTCATGGCCTTTCATTTCCATGATCCATGGGTACAAATACACCATGGAGCATCTTATGGGTTTTAGCCCAAATTGACAATCCATGGAGCATTAGCCTACTATATAAGTATGGATGATTTACACAATCAACCTATATTTAATTAGTCTTCTTTTGTTCACTTAATTAATCCTAGATTAATTCTTGATCACTACTAATTAAATAATCTTATTAATATATTAAAACTTATAATATATTAACCAACCTTAAGTGTTATTTCTCTCATTATAGTCTATCCAAATGCATGATGCCATGCAACCCAAATGGACCATGTCGGGTCGGGTTAGGTATTACCAGTTATAGTTATGGACTTAGACATTAATCCAATAGAAGTTGTGTTCCACTTCCAGATCATTTGAGGTAAAAAACTCTAATCTTGACTTCCATTTGTTGGATCCTCTTTAGTGCTTGAATCTTGTCATTTTTGGGATATTTCTAAGTCACATTCGGGTCTAGAGCATGGTATAGAGTAATGACTTCAGATCTTGAACCTAGGAGGGTTTTCATGGCATAAAGGTGCCACCTTTACTACCATGAGAGCCCCATGCATCTCTTAAACCCCATTTTAGGGCCTTTTGAGCTAAATGGCCCATGCATGGACGTAAAGTTTGTGTATAATAGACCCTATCAGGTCAGATATATTTTTGGATGTAATAAGACCAACTGAAATCGATCATATGGTTGTGGACATAGAGGGACTCGGCGAGTCACTCGTGTGACTCGGCGACTCAGCTCGTAGTTCTCACCAAATCTCTCCTAATAACATACAAGGTGTTAAGTTAGAAGAACACTCAATCAGTTGGACTTATTGTGGAGCTGAAAATCATGGGACTCACCGAGTGTATGAACGAACTCGGAGAGTTCAAGGCTATGTCCCAAGAATATGAAGATGGACTCGGCGAGTCCAACACTAAGAGCATCACCTTGCATGAAGGTGGAATCAACGAGTTCATGAGGAACTCGACGAGTTAATGCCTAAACGTCCAAACCTTGACCTAAGTTGACCATGAAATGGTAACTAAGGAAGATGATTATGTGTAGGATTTGAGAGGAGTTGATCCTGACACCGAGGACAAATTCGACAATCAGCTTTACGAGGCGAGTTACCTTCCAGTAGAAGTGGGTCGAAGGCACCACGGCCGACCCACTAGTAAGAGTTATAGTAGAGATAATTGTCTTTGTGATAATTATCTGGTATGTTGCTATCTGTTATGATTATGTGCTAATATGCTATGATGTTATGTGATATGTGATAGGAGGGGTATGTTAGACCCCATTATCGGTCGAAAGGACCGAATGGGTAGTTAGTACCCAGTTATGTTAGACAAATTTTGACATATTTGCTATGATATTATGTGGTAGTGGTAGGGGGTGAAATAGTCCCCGGATACCAGTCGAAAGGATCGAAAGGGGAGGCTAGCACCATGATATGCTAGGCAAGATACCGGTCAACAGGACCGAAGTGGAGGCCAGCACCCTGATATGCTAGGCAATGTATCGGTCGACAGGATCGAATGGGTAGTTAGTACCTAGTTATGCTATGCATTATGTGTTATGTATGGTATGTGATATGACGGGGGAACTCACTAAGCTTCGTGCTTACAGTTTTCAGTTTTGTTTCCAAGTGCCTCTACATCGAAGGGGAAGGAGGTGGCATAATAGCAGTGCATCACACACATATGATTTCTGCATTTCGAGGTGGGAGAGAGATAAATAAAGTGAGATAGAGAGTTGTTAGAACGAGGACACGCATACACACACTAATATATTCTTAAATTACACAACTTTTTTTCAAATAGAACTTGAACACTCAACCTGTAACGTCCCAATTTTAAGAATAAATTTTAAAATTTTAAAATTGGCATAAACACTCATTTTCATAAATGTAGACTCAAAGCAAAACCATTTTTTCATAAATTGAAATCCATAAATCAAAATTATAATGAAAGTATTATGAAATATCAACTCGTAAAACTGTTGATGTGTGTGTATAGTTACACCTTCGGTTCCTCATAAACTAATAAAGTACCCGAAAACCATTTAATCCACAACTGTAAACACAAACCTTAGTGAGTTCCCCAAAGTATCACACACAACACAACATTGTAAAATATACAAAACAACATTGGGTTATCAGCAACCCTATGGACTATCAACAACCCTGAGTTATTAACAACTCAAATACAACAAATTTGGTTATCAACAACCGCGGGCTATCAGTAGCTCACATACAACAAATTGGGTGATCATCAACTCCAAGGTATCACATACAACACAACATTGCAAATATATATAAAATAACCATGGGTTATCAACAATCCTATGGACTATCAGCAACCCTAAGTTATCAATAATTCAAATACAATAAATTGGGTTATCAACAACCTCAGGCTATCATAGCTCACATACAACAAATTAGGTTATCAGCAACCCCAAACTATCAACAGTTCGCATACAACCAATTGGGTTATCATCAAACCCAAGCTATCAACAGGTCACATACAACATATAATATAAGTAACACAGTAAGAAAACTCATATGAGCTAAACAACATAAGCTCTATAACAATCTCAACGATAAAAATAGCTACACAACCTACCTAAAGGCAAACCGGAACTAGTCATTAGCTAAACACTAAATTGTACCAAAGTTTAACCAAAAGTCAAATTGGTCAAAAGTCAACGGTCAAAGTCAAGTTAACTCTCTAAACCACCACGTCGTGGTCTAGCTCAAGCAGATCACAACGGATTGGACCACTATGTCGTGGCAACACTGCCAAATCCAAAACTTCATTGAGCCCTTAATACTTTAAGCTACCCATTCTAACTTTCTAGAAGGCTTCATTGCATCCAAGTGATTCATAAAAATCCTAACTTTATGTCCAATGCATGTCCTCCCCTAAACTTAGGTTAAAAAGTAGAAAATGGAGTCAAAACCCCATGCATGGCATCAAACAAGTGATTTACTAATATATGATTATATAGCGACCTCATAAAGTGATAAAGTTGCCAACTTTATCAATTTCAATCTTTCAAGAGTTACATAACACTAGGAAACCTGCTCACTTTTTAGATCTAAAGGAAATGAAACATAAACGTAGAGTTTTAAATGCTTACCAAAGTGCAGGATTAAAGAGGAAGTTGAACACTTACTGGATCTAACTTGCTTGCACCTCAACACCTTGATCCTTCCACTAAAATATACCAAAATGCCAAGATTCCCACAAAACACTAAAGAGGGGATATGGTTTGCTTATAAGGAAAGGGATGCTGGAAATGAGGTGAAACCCTAGCCAACATGTTGCTTAAATAGGGCATAAAGCATGAAGTCTAGAGCTTAGGTACCTGTCGCCGCCACGCCGTGGTGAACACTCGACCATATTGTGGTTAATGCTCAAACGTGTTCATCATATAGATGATGTGGCCACGTCGTCACCAACATCCTGCCACATCGTGGCATAAGGTTTTCCCCAAAACTTTATCTTTGAAATCTTTAAGTCTTCAACCGATCAAATCAGGAAAACGGGTGTTACACAACCACTTGAATGAAAGGACACCTCACCACCCAGAGAGAGAGAGAGAGAGAGAGAGAGAGAGAGAGATTCGACACCCATCTCCAGTAAAGACAACCATCATAACACCTACATACCATCACCGCCGTCTGTAAACGGTCTTTTTGGGTGCCTATCATCATTTATTGTGAAAGGACTAGTGATTCTTCCCCGTGCATACAAGAGCCAACACCTTCAAACAAGAGTCCTTACTAGTGTTTTTTCAAAAAGTGAAACGTAAACGTATGTTATGTTTTAATTGAAACTTTCATTTGAAAATTCTTGTATTTTCACATATATTTAATTTCTAATTTGAACTATGATTTTATATTTAAAAGAACAAATAAATATTTTGAATTAAAATAATGGAAACTTATTTCGGACCACACAAACATATTTCATTTATTTTGACAAGTAAAGAAAATAAGATTACGGAAGCGAAAAGCAAGAAAAAGATAAGAAAATGGAACGAAAAGGCGGCAAGGCCGGTGCCACTGTCACCGGATTTTTGCCTCAAATTCAACTTTTTTTTAATTTTCTTTTCAACAGGCTTCATAATTGTTCCTCGTATATACGCCCTTTCGATCGCCATTGATGTATTCATACCCAAGAACTTGAAGCTTTTCTTCAAATCTCAAATCCTCAAAAAGTTGGAGAGAGAAAAAGCCCCCACCCCCACGTCAAGAATTAAAGAAAATAAAAATTCAGAAAACCAACCCATAAATCCAATTATTAACTTTCTTTTTTGCACTCCTTCCTCTTTCTCTCTCTATAATACTTTGCCAGCTCCGTTTTCGTCTTTCTGTCCTTCTGCCGTTTCATTCTCTCTAAAACCCAGTTCCTGATACTCTTTTTGAAGCCGGAAGCAGTCGAGATCTGAACACAGGTATGTTTGCTGTAATCGATTACTTAACCAACTGATTTCGCCCTAGATTTTCACTCCAGTTACTTAGATCTCTCGCTTTGTGTACTTAATTTTGCCATCAACTTATTTTCCTATTGTTTGGATCTTAAATTGATGATCCTCAACTTGAATTAACAGTTTGAGGGTCTCTTTGGCATGAATTATAGTTCGAATTGGGGGAATGATTTCTCTGTTGTTTTGATCTAGTGAGTTTTCTTCTTCTCGATATCGGCGCTTAAGATTTTCGATGGTTGATTAACATAATTGGTTGGATCTATCGATAGGTGCCAGAGAATTAGTATTTTATTATCGAACTATGTTTTCGAATGCACGATATCTTCTAGGGTATAAAGTTGGTACATACATTTCGAAATCAAAATTTTTCTTCAGATGGGTTATGGTGTTGACTATGCTGTGGACTCGTTCTTGATTTCTGGAAGATAAGTTTTTGAATAGTAATTCCATGGAATCACGGAAAATTTGTTGCAGATAGAGTTGGATATCAAGCATGAAACTTTTTGGATAATTTACCCCGATCTTTTTATAGGAATGGAGTGTTAAACATGCCCAATATCTGAAGGGTTCGACAAATTCAAGAACATTTGGAGATTTTGATTAATTGAATCATCGAATGTGACAGTAGCTGGGCTTATGTGTTAGCTTGTTAATGATGATTTTTGAATCTTACATTCTTTAGTTACTTTACTCTTGTTCGAATTATCAAGTATGCTGTTGCATCTTATTGATGATATGCAATAGATACATTAAGATAATTATGGACATTAATGTGGAAAGTACAATGTGTAGAGAGAGAATAATGGCTTAAAGTTTTAGTTCTCATATCATAGGCTTACATAATCTAAAATTAATTATATTGCATATATTCAAATGAACTGCTTAAGCATCCTTTTGCATTATGTGATTAAGTGCCAGAAGGTTATATAAACAATGTTTGTTGATTAATTTGATAAATCCTTATATAGTTTTTAAACCTAACATATTTGTTTAAGTTTTAAATATTCCAGACAAGTTATCCATTTCTTTTTCGTTCCCACCACCTAAACATTTTTATTAACATCACATTTCGGCATTATATATTTATTTTAGTTCAACTCAATTCAATGTAAGAAATTTACATAATCATATACATTACAACAAATAACAAAAAGTAGTCTCTAGAACATTTTTAAATTAACTTAAATTATTACAAACTCGTAACTAATAAACGAGCTTACGCTAAAAATACAATAAACCTAAGAGAATGACTTTACAAAATCGGCATACAATTTCCTTAAAAGTATATTGTTGTAAGAAACATCATTTTGAATTTGATATGAAAACTCAACATTCCATATATTATAATTTTTAATCTATCATTACCCGAGCAAACACAGCTTCTTATACTAAAGGAAAGAAATACTTTTTTAATAAATTCAGTGTTGCTTTACCTTCATTTTACAAGTATGCTAATGGTTTTTCTATTTTCCTTAGATCTTTGCAGTGATTTATTTATAAAGATTACATCAGTGGACTCTTGTCTTTGTTTAAAGAAGATACAATCTTCAACTTTCCACCATGTCTGGCTCTGCAAAAACTCTTGAACCTGCATTTCAAGGAGTTGGTCAAAGAGTGTATCCTTCTTCAATTTTTTTTTTCTAAAACATTAAAAGAAGCATTTACATTACCTAAAAAAAGAAAATTTTGTATTGAATGTTCACTTAACACTTTATAGAGGAACTGAAATATGGAGAATTGAAAACTTTCAGCCAGTACCTTTACCAAAGTCCAATTATGGAAAATTCTACTCTGGTGATTCATACATTGTATTGCAGGTGCTAATAATATCCAAAACTCTTGTTATTTTCCTTATATATATTTTTATCTCAAAAAGTTTGTTTTTTTTTTTTTTTTTTTTTACAACTTCGTATATTTGTAGACTACTTCTGGGAAGGGAGGTGCTTATAATTATGACATACATTTCTGGTTGGGAAAAGATACTAGCCAGGTAAGTTATAAGTTATAAGTTATAAGTACACCTGCTATTTTTTGAATGATATAATGTTTTGTTAATTGGTGTTAATTTATGAAATAAATAAATCAGGATGAAGCTGGAACTGCAGCAATAAAAACGGTTGAACTTGATGCATGTCTAGGTGGTCGTGCAGTTCAATATAGGGAGCTTCAAGGTCATGAATCTGATAAATTTTTATCATATTTTAAACCATGTATTATACCACTTGAGGGAGGTGTTGCATCTGGTTTTAAAGAGGTTGAAGAAGAAGAGTTTCAGACACGATTGTACACTTGTAAAGGAAAACGTGTTGTCAGATTGAAACAGGTCTGTAAAATTACCAAACTACCCTTGTATGTATTTGATATTATCATTGAATTTGATTTTGATGATGGTTGTTTATTCAGGTTCCTTTCTCTCGATCCACATTGAACCATGATGATGTGTTTATCTTGGACACTAAAGATAAAATCTTTCAATTCAATGGGGCGAATTCGAATATACAAGAAAGGGCAAAAGCATTGGAAGTTATTCAGTTTTTGAAAGATAAATATCATGAAGGGACATGTGAGGTTGCAATTGTTGGTAAGTCAACATTAAATGGTTATTAAATTAACATATATTCATTTTATGTCATATGTTATTGATAAATTAATAACATTTTTAGATGATGGAAAGCTACAAGCAGAAGGGGACTCTGGTGAATTTTGGGTTATTTTTGGTGGGTTTGCTCCAATTGGCAAAAAGGTTGCAAGTGAAGATGATATAATTCCAGAAAAGACTTCTCCAAAACTTTATTGGTATAATTATAATATATATGATTAATGGATTAAATGGCATACATTATGCTTGTTTTTTTAATCGTCTTTTTTGCAGCATAAGTGAAGGTCAAACTAAGGATGTAGATGGTGAACTTTCCAAATCATTATTGGAAAACAACAAATGTTATCTGCTGGATTGTGGTGCAGAGGTGTTTGTGTGGGTTGGAAGAGTAACACAAGTGGAGGAAAGAAAAACTGCCATGCAAGCTGCTGAGGTAAATCTAAATCTTTAAATTCAATTACTTTTTGTTTTTTAAATTTATATATCACATTATTTGAAACATTTTTAGGAGTTTATTGTGAGCCAAAATCGGCCCAAAGCAACCCGTGTAACTCGACTTATTCAAGGGTACGAGACACATTCGTTCAAGTCAAACTTTGACTCATGGCCATCTGGTTCAGCACCTTCTGCTCCTGAAGAAAGTAGAGGAAAAGTAGCAGGTAAATAAAATAAGCATATTCTTTGTTCACAATCTGTTATAACACTAGTTGTAGTTATGGTGTTATTTTTGTATATTACTAGCTTTGTTAAAGCAACAAGGAGTTGGGCTGAAAGGGTTGGCTAAAAGTTCTACTGCAACCGAAGAAGTCCCACCTTTGCTTGAAGAAAATGGGAAAATTGAGGTGTGGAGGATTAATGGCAATGCTAAAACCACAGTACCCAAAGAAGACATTGGTAAATTCTACAGTGGAGATTGCTACATTGTTCTTTACACTTACCATTCTAATGAAAAGAAAGAAGATTACTATTTGTGCTGTTGGATTGGCAAAGATAGCATCGAGGTATCCCTTGAAAACATTCAATTCAATTCATTTCTTCTTCTTCTTCTTTCTGTGTACTTGTGTTAAAGTGTTGATACAAGCAAATGTTGTAACATCAGGAGGACCAAAACATTGCTGCTCGATTGGCTACCACAATGTTTAATTCACTCAAGGGAAGACCAGTTCAGGGTCGTGTATTTCAAGGGAAAGAGCCTCCACAGTTTGTCGCCATCTTTCAGCCTATGGTTGTGTTAAAGGTAGGTACATTTTTAGCTTTTTCAAATATTTTGTCGTGATATTTAGATTCAGATGGAAAATGTTGTGCTGTTAGGGTGGATTGAGCTCTGGATACAAGAACTCCATTGCAGACAAAGGATTGAATGATGAAACCTACACTTCAGATGGTGTAGCCCTAATTCAGATATCGGGAACTTCACCCCATAATAATAAAGCCGTTCAAGTAGATGCGGTATGATTATGAGCCCCTTTTGGAATTGCGTGCGACTTGTTAAAAATTAGGGCTGATGAAATTTGTTTGTTTCAGGTGGCGACCTCATTGAATACCTATGAATGCTTTCTTCTTCAATCTGGTTCTTCATTGTTCACCTGGCATGGAAACCAGAGCAGTGTCGAGCAGCACAGCATAGCTGCAAAAATCGCTGAATTTTTGAAGGTATGATATTGATAAGTTTGAATCGTATCGTATCTTGTTTTTGGTTGACTTTGAACTTTATTTTGTCGTCTTGTCCAGCCTGGCGCCACTGTAAAATTTGCTAAAGAAGGAACTGAAAACTCAACTTTCTGGTTTGCCCTTGGAGGGAAACAAGGCTACACCAGTAAAAAAGCAGCGCAGGAATCCGTCAGAGATCCCCATTTGTTTTCATTCTCTTTCCATAAAGGAAAGTTTGAGGTGAATTCTCAACTGTTCATTTCATTTCATATACAACACTCGTTTCGAAATGAAGATCTAAATCGCGGTTTCTTTCTTTCTCTCTTCCAGATTGAGGAGATCTACAATTTCTCACAAGACGATCTGTTGACAGAAGATGTGCTCATCTTAGACACACACTCCGAGGTGTTCATATGGGTTGGTCAATCCGTTGACTCCAAAGAAAAGCAAAATGCGTTTGAAATTGGGCAGAAATACATCGACTTGGCTGCATCTCTTGATGGATTATCTCCATGTGTACCCTTATACAGAGTTACAGAAGGAAACGAACCTACCTTCTTCACAACATTCTTCTCATGGGACTCTGCAAAAGCTAATGTTCGTCTTGCTATTTTTCCATTGTAATATAATATTTTCTATTTAATAAACAATTAATTTGGATGCTGTCTTGCCTTCTCCCTAGACTCATGGGAACTCCTTCCAGAAGAAGGTTTTGCTACTGTTTGGATTTGGGGGAGGCCATGCTTCTGCTTCTGAGGTAAATGAATCAAACTCATCCTAGTTGTTGTTTATGGTTTTGTTTAAGGTATTGTTTTTGATATTTTATCTATCACAGGGTCAAGATAGGTCAAACGGGGGTCAAAGTGGGCCCACTCAAAGAGCTTCAGCATTAGCAGCATTAAACTCTGCTTTCAAATCATCTCCAACAAGCGCCAAATCATCATCAGCTTCACCAAAGGTACCGAGTCGGGGTTCACAGAGAGCAGCTGCTGTTGCTGCTTTATCCTCTGTTCTTACAGCTGAAAAGAAGGGTGCATCTGATGGTTCACCTGTCCGGCCCACCAGAAGTCCACCATCTGAAGGCGGCTCAGCCACCAAGGCTGAAGAAGGTTCTGATGGTTTGGAGAGTAATGAAGGTTCAGAAGTTACAATGGAAACATCCGAACCAGTTCAAGTTCAAGAAACCAATGGAGGAGAAGATTCAGCACCAAAGAATGATGAAAACGAATGCGAGAGTGTAGACAGTCAAAGCACTTTCAGTTATGAACAATTGAGGGCTAAATCCGAGAACCCGGTGACTGGTATCGACTTTAAGAGAAGAGAGGTTAGTTTTGTAATTTCACACAACTGTAAAGTCTGTTACGGGAATAAGTAACATTATTGGTTGGTTATTGGTTGTTTGGTTTAGGCTTATCTGTCAGGTGAAGAGTTTGAGGGTGTGTTTGGAATGGCAAAAGAGGCGTTCTACAAGATACCAAAATGGAAGCAGGATATGCTGAAGAAGAAGGTGGATTTGTTCTAGGAATTGAAAACATTGGTGGGGAGATGATGAATATGATATGATTCTTTCAATTCTTAGTTTTTGGTTGTGTTGGTGTTGTTATCAGTTATCAGTTATGATGCTGGTGGTTATAGGAGGAGTTAGTGATATAATGGCCTTGAGTAAAGAGTGATTTTTTTGCCTCTCTTTTGATGTTATGATATATGGTTTGATTGCTGGTTGTTAGATTTGATTGGGTATGTAATGTAATCTGGGTTTGAGTTTGTTTGTGGGATTACTTGCTATTTAATATTTATTGTTGGAGAAAAAGTAAGACTGTAAATGTGTTGTCATGTCATGTGCTGTGATTGTTTGTATTTTGAATTCAGATATTAAGGGTTAAAAAAGTTTGTTGTTTGATATTTATCATATCATGTATGTCCTTTCTATTTGTCCTGTGTACTTTTGGCATTTTGACACAATTTAATAACAGGATTTACACATGAATCTGTTTTTTAGACTTGGCAAACATAATAATGGGTTAACATTTAATATGGACATTTATTATGACATCTACCATGTACCTATTTATTATTATTTTTTCCACTGTTGAAACCGATGAATATTGTTTGTTGAAATTTTAGAATAAAACTGTCGTTGTCTAACCCACCTAGGAGAACATCATGTTGGTGTCTAAAGTACCACCGACCCATTACTTCATAACATATGCAAAAACAAAACCTCACAAGTCACATCCATTACTATCACATAAAACCTAACTCATATTTTCATATGATTTGAGACCATATGTTTTTATCTCATCAATCTTGATGTGTTTTATGTAAAATTGCATTATAAGGAATGTTAAGTTGTTATATAATTAATCATGACGATCACTACAAGCATGAAATCATAAACCAAAACACAGAGAATATGGATGGAAACCTTTGTGGGAAAAACCAAAAGGCACAAAAACCTGTAAATAAAATCGACAATGAGAAAGGTATTACATTGCATAAAAGTTAAATTTTGATAACTTTGAATTCATTAATCATTAGGTAAGTCGCATCCCACCCATGGGCCATGGCCCCTTCACCACTATACAAAGCCCAAGCTTTTAAAATTAAAAATAGATGGTAAAACCGTCATTTTTACAAAAAAAATTAACGTATTTTTTAAATAGTAGGTGTTAAAAAAAAACACTTCAAGAGACAGGAAAACATTCAAATTCCATGAAATGACTAAATCCGAAATTTTCATCAAATCAGCAACATGATGAAAACTTTAACTTACAAAGGAACAAAATGGCAAATCAAAATGTATAAAATTAAAGGAATTTTTTAAAACCTTTTGACTATAATTAAAGTTTTTATTATTGTGTAACAGTTTTATTTTTCTACGCTTGATGATAAAAAAAAGAAAATGGGAACAGTTTCTTTTGTGGTATTACGATTTACGCATGCACTCTTTTGACTATTCCTTTGTAGTGGACCACGTAGGAAACTTCTCTATAGTGGACTCTTAAACCTTTCCAATTTTCTAAAACAATTTAGAATTTGAATAATTGTATTTTTTTTAGATAGATGAAACAATAAAAACCACAAAACGCAAATAAGGTGTACACCATAAAATTCTAATCTCCAAATCAACTCATTTTATTTCATTATAGTAAGTGATACATATTATAATTTAATACATATCGTCTTCGGTGTTTAGTTCACATATGATACTATATATATTTATAAAAACTATGTCTTGTTTGTGGGAATGGTGCCAAATATTTGGTTTGTTATTTGTTAAAAGAAATTGTTTATATCTCTTTACTTCATTCGTAAATTTATGTCTGCAACAACATATTACCACTTTGCTTATTATTGGAAAAAAATATAGCTAATGTTCATTTTATAAGATTTAGCGATAAAAATTTAGTTTCTCTAATATTAAATTGTAGTTCAAAAAATGTACACGTAAAAGCGAGAAAGAGGCAGCTTCATAGAAGCACGAGAAAGGCTAAAATTAAACTTAATGCAGAAGCGGAAGCAGAAGCACAACCCCAACAAGAAAAGAAAGTTGTTCCACGTGCTTCTACTCATTCATATCATTTATTTCGGAATCAAGTTAAATAACTTTACATATATATTCCATTCACCCACAATCATATATGTACATTAATAATAAAAGTTATTTAAATTCATTCACTTTATTAAGTTTATTTTTTTCTAGCTTTGTGGAGTTTATTTGATTTAAATAATGATATTTTTAACAGTTTACCTGTAACATCCGATTTCAGGTATTTTCATTTTAGCCCTTGACCTATTTTAAGTTTGCACTATTGGTCCCTTGTTTCTAAAAGATTTGCACTTCAGCCCCTACGTTGGACGTACATGAGGTACGCGCAATGTACTTGTGAGAGACCTGGATCACAAAAGCCATGTTAGTACGTTGGGCGTACGTGGGGCGTACTAGCTTAGCCTCTAAACCCTAATTTTAAGGGTTTGCTCCCTATTTAATCCACCTTATACCTCCCTTGGACATTCCTTATCGGGTTCCTCTCCTTTCAAAACCCTAATCTCGAGCCTAATCCTTGTGTGTGAGGATTTTGAAGTTTGTTAGTGATTTTGGTGTTTTTTTGTTGAAGAAGACGGCTATTGAATAAGGTGGTGTTGTTTGCAAGCTTGTAGATCAAGAAACTACCTCACTTTGTGCATCTTTTGAAGGTATAAAGTTTATACCTTGATGTGGTTCTTTCTAGATCTCCATAGATGAGTTTTTATGAACTTTTGTCCCAAAACTTGGACCTTTGTGAGTATGAAGTACCCCAGAGCATATTGGCTATCCTTTTAGACATGTTAAGGTACTTAAAGTCATAAAAATGGTTGCTTGATCATTTCCCTTGGCCTATGCATGAGTTAAGTGACTTAGAGTGTGATGGAAGTTAGAGTTTTATGTATTGATCCCTTTCTAGCCATGCAAAGGATTAAAGTCAGTGACTTTATGGGTTAAGGCATTCTATAATGGTCAGATATAAAGTTGGGATAGGTATCTTAATGGATTAAGACATAAAACTTGTTAAGTATGGACCAGGCAGAGTACGTGGGGCGTACTCCTGGCTACTCCCTGCGTAGTCAGGCCCGTTCCCGTTGGTCACTGATTTCAGTTATATGCCCCACGTAAGAAGGATTACGCCCACCGTACTCGCTGGATAGTTGAATTTTGCTGACTTTTGACTTATGGTCAAAATTTAAGGTTTGGACAATTGACGGGGAAAATGGTCTTTTTTTTTCCCCTTAAAGGGATTAGTTGTGGAATTTGGACTTGTAAGTTGGGTTGAGGACCTTAATTATTAATTAGGGTTAATTGTTGTGTTATTATACGAAGTCTAGTTCTGACAGTTCGGGTGTAGGATTAATCTATCATCAATATCAGGTGAGTCTCCTCATTTAATCTTACCTATGTGGTAGAATAGTTATATTTGTGATGATCAACTGGATCTAACTGTTATTATTGTGTTATGCTGTTTATGTGTGACTGAGACTGCATATAGTCTCCAGGGTTGCTGATAACCTATCGAACGTGCAGTTTGCCCACTGGGACTACTGATAGTTCACAGGGTTGCTGATAATCCATAACTGATTAATTATGATGTGTTGTATGTGGTATATTGGGGAACTCACTAAACTTCGTGCTTACAGTTATTGATTATATGTGTTTCAGGTACTTCTGAGGATCGCAGAAAGGCAACTGTCTGATTGTACACACTCATTGGAAGATTTGTTACTGATGCATTCTGTGATACTCTGATATTTTGTGATGATGATTTGTATTTGACACTTATGTTTTTCAATGACTTGGTTTATGAACAATATTTTCGGTAATTTAAAAATGAAATTTTGATTTAAAATTTAAGGTATTATATAAATGAATTTTACAACATTTGTCTTTACTAGAAAAATAATCTTTTAGTAATTTATGATATTAGCCCCTTTATTTAGTTATATGTCAATGCACATTTTGTTCTATGTTTATTATTTAAAATAAATATTTATTCATCTTACTAAGATCATTTATATATAAATGAATTTTAAAACCATATACAACTTTCAATAGAATAACACTAAACTTATACAAACTTACTCCAAAATACAAAGTCGGAAATAACAATTTTACCTTTTTGACACACGATTTTGTTAAAATTACTTTTTACATTTATGATGAATATTTAACAATCTTATAAATGGATGTGAATATGATAAAGAGTAAAATAATATTAAATGGTAATATTCTATCAAATTTGTGAAAATGGAGGAGTATTACAATTTAGTGATTTACAGGAGGCGTAACAAAGCATGCACCAACGAGCAACCAGCCAATCAATGCAAGAGGACGTTAATGTTTTGCTGGCAAAATCATTATTTCACGGGCCAAGAATAAGATTTCTCTTATTATATATATTACATATTATATTAATATATAACATTTTTAATGTATATTTATATGCTAAATGTTAGAAAAAAAATAATTTGTACCTTTTCATATAGTCTCTATTCACCAAAATAGTCAACAATCCGTGTAGACAGTGGAATCTATGGGAAATGAACAAATGTGCTTCATAATAACTGACTCAATTATATCCGTGTCGTTATTTTCACGCCATAAAATCGTCCGATTTGTCATTGCCGACTCAGTGAGTGACCTAGCTTCCCGTATTGACTCGGATGACGTCACCAGACGAATTGTCTTGAGGATAAACTCGTTCATGGCGAGACGACTGAGCATACCTGACTCGGTGACTGAGTTCTTTCTTTTATTGTGTGGCTTGTTTGTGGTAGCTCTGACAATCTCCGTCAGCATTGCGGCGGACAACCGTCGGACTCCACGAACTCCACCCATTATGACGGCGGTGTTGATTGTATTTGTTTTTTGATGGGTATTCTCTGAGTTCTTAGGGCGGTGTCTGGCTGAAAGAGGTGGTAATGGTGGCGGTGTTGATTGCAAGAAGACTGACTCGGGACTCTGATTTTTGACTCGGCTGAGCGGGTCTCCGAGTAGTAAAGCTTTCTTTACGTCAACCAGCATCACGTGCTTATAACTCCGGCGAACCCGCCCCAATATCATTGGATAAGACGCCCATCTTCGGAGACTCATCGGAACGTGGTCTACGAACCCGGATAACGAGTTTTCCGGATCAAGCTCGCCGACACCAAAGCCTACAACCGATCCATAACTTATCCGAGTTGACTCGATATGATCAGTTTCACCACAATCATGTAAACTTGAATTATTCGTCTTCACTTTTCCACCCCAGATTGGCTCTCCTTTCTCCCTTACCTTCTTGCCGGATTTCACGAACTGAGTCAGGTCGAAGCTCGCCGGAAAATCCAAAACTTTACTTCCTTTGCACATTTCTGCTTTGTACCTTCCGATGATTTTCAGGAAGAAGTCGTTCTCTTCCAGAATCACATTGTCAAAAGACTGTGGTGTTGAAATCGATGGGAATATAAATACAAGGTCGGAATTTGAAGCTAAACCAGACCTGTGAAATGCTCTCAAGAACAATTTAAGATCTTTCGTTGTCACAGACTCTGTAACGTGGCAGAGTAGGAGGTTGTTCATGGCGATTGTTCCGCGTGTATACAGAGTGCCCAATCCTTGTAATGCACGCGAATTTGATCGGAGTGTAGTGTGAGAGTTGGGAAGACGAGATGATATGAAGTTGTTGTTGGGTTCGAAAGTTGAGAGAGTGAAGAGGAGGAGCATCAAGAAGATGAGCAGAGCACAAATGGAGATGGTGGATTGAGCTCTTCTGAGAATTTGACTGGAATTCATGCGTTTGAAAAGGGTGTTAACTGTGGGAAATCTGAATGGTGATAATGACGATGAAGGTGTGGAGGAGCTTAAATCTTGTTGATGTTCTTCAGGGAAGAAAACCAGGAATATATCCATTCCCCATCCCTCACCACCACCACCACCACCACCGACGCCGCCGCCGTCATTTTTCTTCTTGATTTTTCCGGTCAATACCATTTTCTCTAGATTCCGATACTCCTCTGTTTTGTAGAATTGGGTAGTTCTTTCTGATCCCCTCCGTGTGTCTTTATGTGATTTGAATGTGTTGGTTTCTGTGGAATAGAGTTTGTGTTATCTTCATGATTCTTTTCTCATTTTGGCATGAAATACCGACAAAGGATAGTAAGTGTCAACTTACCAAATTTAGTACAAGGTAAAATACTAAAATTCAATTTCCATTAAACAACGGGTCGTAGGTCCAACTGTTGCACGGGGAGTTATTGACAATGTGTTGAGAGCGGGCAAAAGATGCAATGCACATTAAAGTTTATTTAGTACTTTTATGTAAAAACATGTGAATAGTTGTTACACAACTTTTTTGTTATCATTATATATCACTTTTTTTTATAATAAAAATAAAACAATGAATGTGACAAGGAAAAGTTGAGATTTTATGCTTAATAACAACTCCTATATCTAAAATATATAGCAACTAATATGATTTTAGTTTCATTTGTGACGTGCTAACGATCCGATTGAATGGCCAAGCACAATTATAAAGCACACAAAGTAAAAACAAAAGTTCAATGTGAATATTCTATAATAAAATTCAATACCCTCTAAAAGCAAATTGTATGGGAAATTTTTAAAGGAAAAGAAAACAAGCTTCTTTCTATAACAGTGTGATACGAAATTGATTAAGATAAGATCCATAAAAAATTAAATATATCAAACAATAGTAGTAAAAACATAAGCCAATAAAATAATAAAAAACTAAAAAAATGTGAGAAAAATCTACTAGAAAACTTGAATAAAGTCTTTGTCTCCCAGTTACATCTTAACATCTTGGCACCATATCCTCATCCAGTCCACCACCTTAGGACAACCCACCAAACCCATATAAGAGGTAAAATTGTTGGCTCTCTATACATGTCCATTAGTGAGCCAAATGTTTGTTGAGATGCAATCATTATAAGCTTTAGCCATCATCGAGGGAAGTTGAACACTCTTTCGAGACATTGATTGTCAATGACTACTTGATTCGCACGAGGTATGGGTACATCCACTCACATTGTTTTAAAACAAGGTCGGATAACATCTTCATTCCATTTAAATAAAATGTGCTGGCACAACACTATACAAAAATAAAATAAGTAGAGTTAGGACGTGAAACGAATGCCAACTCTTTTATAGTTACGCCAATATAGTTTTGTACCACTTGGTTTATATGAAAACGTATGTCTAACTTGTATTATACATACGACAAAAATCATTATGCATAATCAAACATGAACTCACTAAGTCGTAGACTCAACAAATTCAATTTCTATGCAACCAAGAGATTTAACATGGCTTGTAGTGACCTTAAGGGTAATGGCGAGCCGGTGCATTTGGGGTTCTAGAGATGGCCATTAGTTATGCAACACCATAATGGAAAATTTCCTACTTTGGATATATATATATATATATATATATATATATATATATATATATATATATATATATATATATATATATATATATATATATATATATATATATATATATGCACTTTATTTATGAAATATTAAGACTATGATTCAATGACTTATGAGTTGATGATATTTATCATAACTTGTTTAAAATCCGAAATATAATCTCAATTTAGAATTGATCTTTAGAGATTTATCATTATTTTTGGAAAATAAAACTTGATATTTTACATGTATTGAATACATTAATTTAAAAGTTGTTATATTTGAATATATAATAAAATTACTACTTTTTATTTTCTGTTTTATTTTATTTTTTGTATCGGTTTTGGAGAAAGGGGAAAAAAGAGAGCTTATTAAAGAAAAAGTGAAAATAGCAGGGTGTGAAGGTTAATATGTGTTTTCACGTGGGTGATTATATAAAAAATATTTGAAGATTAATTTCTGTATGGGTTTTGGGCCTTTTGGCCTTTCGGGTCCTTTCGGTTTACCGTTTGACTGTGAATAATAAATGATAAATGAATAATAATAGAGAGGTAAAATTGTACAAATACGTGTGCTAAGGGTACAGGTCTCGTGATGCATCGTCGGTGGGTGAGTAGAATTCCATCAAAAAATCTTGATAACTTATCATAGATTTTTTTAAACAACTTATTAATTATATTGACAATAAATAAATTGACATTGCAAGATTCAATAATAAGCAAACGATGTTCTCGAACTAGAAGTTAGTGATTAGATTAAGGTGTCAAAGGATTAATGATGTCATCTTAATTTACAAATGTGATAGATGTTGAATATCTTATAAACAATTAATGGAAAATCATTTTTATATATATTGAGAATTTATTAGAAACACAAAACAGAAAATTTAATTTGGATATATGATGAAACACGACAAATAACTATTTATTTATTTATTTATTTTGGGTGGATTGTGTATTATGATTTGATATTTTTCCTAGCATTTTTATCTAGTTATGATTAAGGAACTGTTTTGTTTTAAAACTATTAGTCATGGACCGATTGATAATGACGCTTAAAGATGATATTTATTCGTATACTTATGATTGAGGATGTTGGCATACAAAGTTGATTATTTGCTATAATGCATTAATGCTACACTTAAATAATTGAAATATGGACATATGCATTATTTTAATGTCGGTTTTTTGTCACTTTGTTGAATATATACGATTTGTATATTTATTATAATTTAAAAAGATGGTAACCAGAAGTCTTCTCTTCTATGATGGTAATTGGTAAATAATATAGCTATGAGTCTTACTGCCAAGGCCCACAATTTGTGTACAAGCAAGGTCTAGAATCTAATTACATGTATACAAAGTGTTTATTGTTGAAAATTACATTGTTGAATATATATAATTTTGATCTTAAGTTTTAGAAGTTTTCAATACTCTTTTAGGATATTGCACTTATTGCAAGACTCTTCCTATTTGTGAACTATTTGTGAGACTAGCTGAAAAATATTTAGATATATAACTAAAAAATTTAGATATATAACTAAAAGAATACTAAATATAATTAAAGACATATTTAAAATATTTTTGTAAAAAGGTTTTTAATGTTATCAAAAACTATCTCAAAATAATTTATCAAAAACTAACTTATTAGTTAGTTCACAAACTAAAATAAATTACTTTTATAGTTTTATCAAATAAAAAATTATTATAAAACTTACAAACAAAACTTAAATGAAAATTTTATTTTTTATTTTTTATTTTTAATTTTGATTTGATTTTTTTTTTTTTTTTCAAAAGGTAATAAACATAGTAGCTTCATAACTATAACAACTATACAAACTTGTCTTTTTTTCTTTTTAACAAAAATAGAGAAAATTAAGTAATAGTTTCGAACTTTGGTTCCATGTCGAGACCCTACCCAATCAGGAACCACCCCTTGTCAACGTCAAAGCTAAACGTTCACAACACTATTGCTCCAAAAGGTTTTACTTCTTTGATTTTTTTTTTTTTTTTTGTTTGTTTTTTTAAAAAGAAAAAACGCGGAAGATATATTCTAAAGGTTGATTAATTCCTCTGGATTTCTTTCATCCAACAATGCCAAGATATATACAACGAGATCCGGATATTTTTTGGGAAGGATATACGATCAAATATACATCAATAATTAGAGTTCTTCTATAATTTTCTTCTGTTTATCTTTCTACCAATGTTAGATGGTAACAATTGGATTAAAACATTATTAAGAAAAATTAAATATGACAAATATCATTATTTGACATGGATAGAATAATGGTACGAAGAAATTTTAGAAGAATATTTAATTTCTCATAAATAAATACAATATATTGCTAAGAAAGTACGTTCAAAATAAGATAAGTTTAAACAATATATCATCGAAGATAAATTAAATAACCCTTTACTTTTTGTGTATACTATCTTTCTATCTATTTTAGATGGTGATAAGTAGGGATGTGCATTTGACCCGAAAATCCGAACTGAACTGAACCAAATTAGGCCCGAATAAACAATTCGATTCGGTTTTTGGGTATCTATATGAAAATTATTTGGTTTTCGGGTTATTCGGTTCGGATTACCAGAATAAGGGCTTATTCGGGCCAAAATGACCAAATTTGAAAAGTCACAATTTTTATTTTGTTTCAGCATCTTTACAAATTTTTAGCCAACTATGAAGTGTTATAATGTCTTCGTTATTTGTCTGATTAGCCTGATTTTTTTCATGCTTATAGTTCACAATTTAAACTACAATTTACACTATTTAAACACGTTATTTGGTTGTATATTCAGTGAGATACAGGTATCTAAACATGGGGTATTAAAGCTAGGTTTTTCTGTTTCAGCATGTTAGCAAATTTTTAGCCAACTTTGAAGTGTCATAACGTCTTCGTATTTGTCCAATAGACCGATTTTTTTTCTATCTTGTAGTTTACAATTTAAACTACGTTTTATACTATTTAAATGCATTATTTGGTTGTATATTAAATGAGATACAAACTCCTAAATAAAGGGTATTCAATCTGTTTTTTTTTTAAATAGTAACATTTACTTTATTATAATAGATCGTACGAGATGGTTTGACTCCCGCAAAAGAAGATTTTAATATTTGTAGAGCTATGGTTGGATTTCTCGAGAAATTCAAGGTGAAAACCGACATAGTATCGACGTCAATAAAACCGATGCCACATCGTTTTTTGGAGAAATATGTGATGTGTACAAACACAAATTCTAACTCCTTTTGCACCTTTGAAACAATTATATATACTTTGTATTATTTTTAATTAACAAATTTGTTTATTTAAAAGATTTGTTATGAAATCATAAGCTACAAAAGTCATACAAAATAAAATATTTATAATCGCATTGTAAATATTATTTGGGTTCTTCGGGTTATTCAGATTATACAATTATAATACGGTTTATTCGATTCTTTTCGGTTATAATAGATCCTTAATCATCTTGTACATGTTTATTTGGGTTATTCGGATCGGAATCGAACCGAACCGAACCCGTATTGCTTATTTGGTTCGGTTTTCAGTTCATACAATTACCCTTATTCGGTTCTCGGTTTATTCAAATTCGGGTTGGTTCAGTTCGGTTCTGGCCCAAATAACATCCTTAGTGACAAGTGTCATTTAATTTAATTTAAAATTGATTGATATGTTAAATTTATACAATTATCATCATCTTAAATAGATAGAAAGAAAAGTAAAAATAAAATGTAGGAAGATATTTAAAATGTAGGAAGATATTTAATTTACTTCTAAATAAGCACATATGTTTCCACCGAGACTTGAACCTAGGAATGAGCATCGGAACCCGGTACCCTTTTTTGGAATCGGAACCGCCTCGGAACTGCCGTTTTCTGGAACTGGAACTGCCTTAAGCGGTTCCGGTTCCTAAAGTTATGGAATCGCTTAAGGCGGTTCCGGTTCCAATTCTTATTTTTTCGGAACCGCTACCTGCTGGGTACCCGCCGAAATCGGTTTCATATAAATATGTGTGTTACTTAGACCGGTTTACAATATATTGGTTCGATTCTGTCCCTCTTTGATCCGAATTGATACGATTTGGATCGAACTAAGTTGTGGTTTTATCGACAAAAATTAACAAAATTAATGTAACCGGGTTACCCACTCCCGGAATCGGAACCGCCGGTTCCAGGACCGGTTCCAAAAATTTAAGAACTACCTAGAGCGGTTCCGATTCCGGTTCTAACTTTCTCGAAACTGCCGGTTCTGGTTCTCGCCAAATGAGGCGGGTACCCGACTATGCTCATCCCTATTTAAATTCATGACCTCTCGTATGAGAAGATCACTTCTTACTGCTATCCCATTTAGTTAATTACTTAATTGAACCTAAAAAATTATAGATTTGTTTTGCTTTTTAACCGTCTAATTGAAATGGAAGTCTGACTTGTGACAAACCATAATTCTAAAATTAGTATTAATGATTCATCATCAATTATGCCATAGCCAACCTACACAAAATAATTCATTATTCACACTGCCGCACATTTTTAAACCTTAATTTCACATCTCAACAATTAAATTGTTAATATATTGTGTACTTATGTTTATCATTGTTAAATATACATGCCTGCTTCTTTACAATGTGATTTGCAATGTATAAAAAACTCTAAAACAATACAAACAAAAAATAAGAGAGTTAACGTTGATACTAGACACTAAATAGAAAATTTATCTTCATATAATAACTAAATTTTTTAAGTTGTAAAATATTAGTAATATTTTGTTATTGATTCAACTAGTCTTTATGACCGATGATAATATATTGACCATTTTGAATAAAAATTAATAAATTCAATGAGTATTTATAACTTAAATGAGTTTAATATGTAAATAAACACAAATTCAATAATTCATTGCCTAATTTCAACCTTAGCCCAATATTCCTAATTAACAAACTATCAAAATTCCAAAGCTTTGTTAACATTGTTCTTTGTCCGTTTGTCCCAAACCCAACATATTTCCGTTATGGCTTGTCAAAACGTTCAGGTGTCCGTCAATTGACATTTGGGTTAGTTGGGGTATCGTCCGATTCGAACCTGATGGCTACAACTGCGCAGGTGGCCAACAGCGTCGGAATCGGAATCGGAATCGGCATTGACGTCGGAAAAAATAGTCTCGGTAGCCGACCGACCTCTACTAGGTCCAGTCCCTCAACAATCGCTAACGGAATCTTTTTCGGATTGAACAGCCAACGCGCTAGCTCTCTTCGGTATGATTCGGTCGCTGCCATCGGTGGCCGGTTCCCAAATTACCACCGTTCTCAGCCACCGTCGTTATCAGTAACCGTTAAGGCTTACTCTGCTGATCAACCTACTTCTCCAGGTTTCTACTTATTATTTTTAAAATCATTTACGTATGTATCCATGTGTATGTTTAAACCTCAAAACCAAACAAATCGAAGTAGAAAGAGGATGTGCTTTGCATTGATCTGAAGGAAACTTTGAGCGTCTAACCAGTATTCCATGGAATGCTTTCAGGTGTTGAAAATTTGGTGATTATAGGTTCAGGACCTGCTGGTTACACAGCAGCAATCTACGCAGGTCGTGCCAATTTGAAGCCTGTAGTGTTTGAGGGATATCAAGTAGGCGGTGTTCCAGGTGGACAATTGATGACCACCACAGAAGTCGAGAACTTTCCAGGGTTTCCAGAAGGTATCACTGGTCCAGACCTGATGGATAGGATGCGAAGTCAAGCCGAGCGTTGGGGAGCAGAGCTTTTTCAAGAAGATGTTGAATTTGTTGATGTGAACACCAGTCCTTTCACTGTACAAAGTAGTGATCGCATAGTAAAGTGTAACAGTATCATAGTGGCCACAGGGGCGACTGCCAAAAGGCTTAAATTACCTCGTGAAGATGAGTTCTGGAGTAGGGGAATCAGTGCCTGTGCAATCTGTGATGGAGCTTCACCAATTTTTAAGGGTCAAGTTCTTGCTGTTGTTGGAGGAGGTGATACAGCAACCGAGGAAGCAATCTATTTGACTAAATATGCAAGACATGTACATTTACTTGTACGCAGGGATCAGTTAAAGGCATCACGAGCTATGCAGGACAGGTTAGAAAATATATGATCATATCATATCCATGTCTTCATGGAAGTAGTTAAAAGACTGGGATTCTTTCTTCTTTGTATAACAGGTTGATTATGGCGAATGTTTCAGAGTTTTTGATAATCCAAATATCACGGTGCATTTCAACACAGAGACAGTTGATGTTGTGAGCAATAGTAAAGGGCAGATGTCTGGTGTTTTGACCAAAAGACTTGATACAGGAGAGGAATCAGTATTAGAGGTCAAAGGATTGTTTTATGGAATTGGTCATTCTCCAAATAGTCAATTGCTGGAAGGTCAAGTCAAACTTGATGATACTGGATATATTTTGGTTGAAGAAGGCACTGCAAAGACTTCAACTGAAGGAGTGTTTGTTGCAGGAGATGTTCAGGTAAATTGAATTTACTAAAGACCAATTCAACCTTATATTTTATTTTTTATATTATATGATGATTTATATCCAATATTTTTTTTATACATATAGGATCATGAATGGAGGCAAGCCATAACTGCAGCTGGATCAGGGTGCATTGCTGCTTTGTCAGTGGAGAGATATCTTGTCAGCAATAATCTTCTTGTTGAATTTCATCAGGTATTTTTTTTTTTTTTTTTCTTCACATTCCTATTATATATATGCATAAAATGCGACATAAGCTTGCAATTTACTCACAGCACCATGGTGAAGAAGGTGAACAAGAGCTCACAACAAGTGATGAAAAAGAAGGATTTGACATTACACTTACAAAGCACAAGGGACAGGTATTTGACATTTATACCCTTATTTTTTGACAAGATATTTTTTCTTCTTATTATTTTTTTAAATAACAGTATGCAGTGCGTAAATTGTACCATGAAAGTCCGAGGTTGATTTGTGTGTTATACACAGCACCCTCATGTGGTCCATGTAGGACATTGAAGCCAATCCTCAGCAAGGTCATTCATTCATTCAAATTAATGTTATTTCATCTTTTTAACTTGAAATTAAGAAAGAAACTTTGGCTAAATTCCATTAATAATTGGTTGATGAATGAAAATGAAACAGGTGATAGATGAATTTGAGGAGAATGTCCATTATGTTGAGATTGATATAGAAGAAGATCAGGAAGTTGCTGAAGCAGCAAACATCATGGGTACGCCATGTGTCCAGTTCTTCAAGCATAAAGAAATGATCAGGTAGGTTACTAAATCTTTTAATTCTTTTCCTTCTTAATTTCCTATTTTAGAAACTCTTTTCACTCTAACAATGGAATTGAGATATTATGATATATTATTATGCAGGAGTGTATCCGGGGTCAAAATGAAGAAAGAATATAGGGAGTTTATCAAAGCAAACAAGTAAGTTTTTTCTCTTCACTTTCCTAGATGCCAGCATTTTTGTGATACAATTTTGATACGTTTAAACTTGTTGCTTGCACAATATATGCCTCTTATTTATATGATGTTTAAAGTATTTAATATTTTGGATTTAATTCAGCATCCCTATGTTATGTAATATACAATGTTGTCAAAATCGTTGAAGGGAGAACAAGTTTTTGGGCCAATTGTTAATTGTAGAACCCATGGAGTTTCCATACTTCAATATCATCATAATAATATGGCTATACTATTAACTTTATTTTTGTTCAGTTAGATGTTGAGATTCATGCATTATCGTCCCTCACCTTCTGTTTTCTATATAATTTTTCCATGTATACACTCGTTTTAATCAATAATCAATGAGTGAAATTCTTACTTAAATTTGATATGGTATAAGAGCAAAGAAATACACTATGAGATTTTTCAAATACATTTATAAATTATAACATGTTCCAACTAATTCGTCTTGACTGTGGGAAACACATGTAATCGGAAGGCTTATTAAAATCTGAAGCCGTAAAAAATCAACAAACTGGAAGCCAGTGACAAGACATAATTCCCTCTTTCCAAAGGTCAACTCATACTCTCTGATCTCAAAAACCAATTCCTCGAGGCTTTGTGACTACTTCTTTTGTAGAATATGTAATGTAAAAGCAAAGCATCACTTTCTATCATAACATGAATATCTAACCACTTACCAAAACATGTTTGTTGGAATATAGCCTTGCGTGACGGTTAGATTTTGGTTTTAACAAGAATATCCACAACAATGACAAGTTTGCACCACATTGTAAGATAAGAATAAAAAATGCGGTCATGCTGAAAAACAAAAAAAAAAAGTTAGTTTCAAACTAGTTACACACTGTTCTAAACATTCCAAACTTATTTTCCGTGTTATGGAATACATTTATTTTGGATTTATTTAAGGCAAATGTTATTGTTAACCATTATTTACACATTAAGGCAAATTTATTTTGGATTTACCTTAAGGCAAATTTATTGTTCTAATCTTATGCGTCCTTAGCAAGACTGAATAACTTTCTACCTAAGGCACATGCTATCAATTATTTACACATTCCGGAATTGTTTTGCTTGTTCTAGACAAGTTCTATGTGTTCCAGAATTATAGTTTTAAAGTTATAATTAAAAATTTAACAAATACAAGTAAATGAGTGAAGAACAAACTTATAAAACTCCGGTCCCGTTTGATAGTTGTTGACTGAGAAAGTGCTGATTGAGAAATATATGTCCGAGTAAGAAATTCTGACTGAGTAAGAAACCATGTTGTTTGATTGTACATCTGACTGAATGTGCTAATTGATGCAATATAACCATTTGATCTTGATGCTCTATACATTTCTATGAAATAATAATAATAATAATAATAATAATAATAATAATAATAATATATAAAATATATAAAATGTTTGAGCAACTATAACAAAAAAAACTTCTAATTTAATGGTAAATATGATGGTTTATGAGTGTGAGGTGATGGGTTCGACTCCCATCATCCTCTTTTCCACTGATCGAGTTAGACACCTAAATTTTGTTTATCGAACAGCTTCAGCTGACTGAGTCAGCCAAAAATGTCTGACCTGACTCGGTCAGACACATATCTAACAGAGCCAAGATTTTTTGACATACATTCCCAAATGGCTTATGTACTGACTGTTAAGCCTGGAACCCAATACGAAATGGGCTGGGCCAAATGGTCTTTTCCAGAGTAGACCTGCACGAACCGGTTTTTATTCAAACAGAACTGGTTCAGAAAACCGGTTCGGTTCTAATCACTATAGTCAAAACCGGTTCATCCGAACCTATATAAATCGGTTCATTTTTTCATAAACCGGTTCTTCAAACCGGTCCGATGGGCCACCCGTGTTTTGGCTTTGCTTTTGGGTTAAAGAGTCTAATATAGGATTTTTTTTTTTAATTATTTTTTTTGTCAATATGCTTTAGTTTTGGTGTTTCACACACACAAAAAAAAAATGTGGGCATATCCCACATTTGATGCATATATGGCCATGGGATTGAACTGAGATGCATATGGCTTCAAAAAAACCCACGTCTCCAATTATTTTATTTTTTTTTTTATTTTTTTGTGTGTGTGTTTGTAAAGAATGTATTATAAGGAAGGGGTATTTTTTTTTGGTTGAATTAACTCAAAATGAGTGCATTCCCACTTAGAAAAAAGGACAGTGGCATGTTTGTGTGTATGTATGCACAAATTGAGAAACTTAGAATTAACACATTTCTTTGGAGCAATTTTCAGATATATATATATATATATATATATATATATATATATATATATATATATATATATATATATATATATATATATATATATATATATATATATATATATATATATATATATATATATATATATATAATACAACTTTAAACATTAAAACACAAAACATTCAAACTGTCATACTAATACATCTTCAAACATAAACACAAAACATCCAAATTGTTTTATTATTATTATTTGGATTTATTCATCATCTGCCATGTCATTGTGCAATGTTCTCTCGTACTCGAGCTCTTGTACGGTGAGTGACACTCACAATCCCATAGCTACTTCTTCATCATGAAATGCTTTGCCCTCTAGTAGTTCAACGTCTTATATCCATTCTACGCCATCGAGGTAGAATTTCAAGCAGATGCATACTTCCACCGACAAAGGGGCGAATTTTGTTCTTTTTGGTGATATAACCCTACCACTAACAGAAAAAGCCGATTCCGAAGCTATTGTAGAAGCTTGGGCGCTTAATAGATCACGGGCCATGGCGGCTAGAATCGGAAATTGGGTTTCCTTTTCTTTCCATCAAGCCAAAATATCAAACTCTTGCACACTCATTGGTACCAAAAAATCGGAACCAATGTACCTTCCGAACTCGCTACTAGAGGTGTTAGATCGAGCTTGTTTGGAATTTTCATTCCTAAAAGTATTAAAGAGCTGAATTGTTTCGTTATTTTGGTGAGAAGTGGATCCGGATGCCCCTGTACCTCGCATCATGTCAAGAATGTTTGTTTAACCATACTTTGTTAAATAAACTTCAAACAAACTTTGTTAAATTTTGAAATCTCCCTTGATGCATACTTTATGTCATCATCCAATAAACCAAAATCGTAACAAATATTTTCAAGTAAAGTCTCAACCCCCAACATTTAGAGTCGAACTCAAAGCGACGAAACAAGTTATAACCCCGCCGGGGGGGGGGGGGGGGGGGGGGGCATATTTTCAAAATATTTTTTCAACTTTGCTTTCATCGGATAATCATATTAGCAAACATTGTACATCTCATTTATTTTTGCTCACATTAAAAATATTTGGTTTAAAACTAAACAACTTGTAGGATAATAAACCCCTGATAAAAAATAGTTTCTTTTTTAAAAACTCCAAGCATTTTTGTAACAAATTTGATAGTATCCCAACTTGATTCCTTATAAGTCGTAACTCGATTACGTTCCGCAAGGTGGTCATCAAACATTTTTAAAGTATCTTTTTGATATAATGCATATTCAAACATGTTGCAAGTGGAGTTCCATTGGGTAGGCATTTCCCAATTCGGACCTAAACAATGGGCATTCGCATCGACACAAAACTTCATATAATTATGATATCGAGCATTACTAGAACTATAAATATCTTTTAGCATTTGTTTGAAACCATCTTTTATAAGTTCAATGCTAGTTAGTCCATCTTGCACAACCAAATTAATGATATATGCAACACATCGACTGCAGAAGAAAACACAGTCATAAATTGGTTTATATTTTAATTTTAGTTGTCCAACCGCGACGATGTTGTTCGATGAATTATCAAAAGATATAGAAAAAACATTTTCTTCAAGTTTATAAGTTTTGATGACAAAATCTAACATTTTAAATAAATTTATACCGGTATGCAGCACCTCAAACAATTCAAACACAATCGTACGTTTCATCATGAATCAATTATTTGGATTTATCCAATGAACGGTAACACAAAGGAACGAATCTGGTGAACTGTGAGGTGCCCTCCAAACATCACAAGTTAAATTTACACCGGTTTCTAAAGCTTCAAATCCTAAAATCATTTCATTTTTTTGCAAGTTTCCACATTTCAATACAATCGCGTCTAAGGGAAGTACAACTCACATGACAGTATCACGGTCGAAGAGTATCTTGGATGTGTGAAATCAATCGTTTGTTATCGAAGTGGTCAAAAGGTAAACATTCTTGAATCACGAACTTCGCCTTCCTATCCCAAACTTTAGCCGCTTCGTAATTCCACAATGTAGTATCTTTCATCATTGTTATTTGATTATGATCCGGCCCAAATTTCACCGCGGGGCATCTCTTATTCATATGAGGTTTCAATACCGAATTCTCATCTTCATTGAAAAAGCACCACATTTTTTGCATCGCGCTTTTCTTGGACCGCTCGACATTACACAAAAAATCAAAATTGCACCAAATAGCCGGATTTCTATTTGTTTTTTTGATGCTAACAGCCGTAACATTGTTTGATGAATCTCCAACATCAGCGGAAGCCGAATCCATTACTTAACTTGAGAGTGTTTCTTTGATCAAAGAGAAGTTTTTTGAGGTTTGGTTAAGCTAAACTTGAGATCTAAAAATCTAATATATATATATATATATATATATATATATATATATATATATATATATATATATATATATATACACTATAAGGAATGGTTAATATGGACAAATAGGAGCCAAAATCGGCCTTACACACCCTCAAATGGCTATATAGCCGATAGGAAAAAACAAAAAATGGCCATATCCAAAACCGATTCAGCCGAAATCGGTCCAGACGGTCGAAAACTTGGATTGGTATGATCTGTTGGTTTGGTATTGCGCCGGTTCGGTTTGAGGCTGGATCGGTTCAGTGGTGAACCGGTTTTTGGTTCAGACACCGGTTCGGATCCTGAGCCGGTTTTTTGCCCACGTCTATTCCAGAGTACGTGATTATTTTCCAAAAAAAAGTTTGTTAGTTTGTTCAAATTGTCTAAACATTTGGTTAGATTACTCAATTTCCCTTTGTTTCTACTTTACATGTTTTATTAATATCAACTAATTACTATATATTCTAGGGTATTTTTAAATTAGATTAACCTCATCAACAATTGTCATGATGACTCTAGCTATATCTATAGCACGTCTGTTTATAGGACCTAAAAATAAATAATGCCACAACTTTCTTAATATCTGTATGTTATATATGCAAATCATTTGTAATTTGATTTATTCAACCCACTGTATATTTTGTTTACAGATAAGAGGAAAATAGTCATCTCCAGCGGTTGACTTTGGTTTGTTTTAAACTCAATTAAGCCATATGAATCAACTTTAACCACCTCTATACCAAATAATAAAACAAGACTAATGTCTAATGTACAACTTAAAGTTGGGACTTAAATTATTCCTTACTTATTAGAGAGGAGAGGTGGTACTAAAGATAAAGAAAAAAGAAAAGAAATGTGCTATGGTTTTGTTTTGTGTGATTATTCCTTACGTACATATTAAACTAAAAAAAGAACAAGACATGGAACCAAATCTTGAATAATCAGGACTTTGAGAAAACAATGTCCACATTACAATATCATAGGTAATTTTTATTAACCGATGTTTAAAACATTCATAAAATTTCTTCAATTATGTATCTTGTTGATATAAAACAATTTCATATTACAAGGGACAAATAGGGAACTTTGTTGGAAAATTAAAATATTATGAGAAACCAAAGTTAAAAAGTTCACTAATTTCTTCTCTGAATTACTCTGAATTACAAAAAGTGATGAAAAATTAAAAATCTAAAAGATAAACAAACGTACATAAAATAAAAAGGAATCCTGCTAAGTTTCGTGAATTTGGTACACATACATTCTTTTTCTTTGCTATAAATTAACAAGATAGGGTGTATAAAACATGATTATTGTAAAGAGAGAAATATATAATTATAATGGAGTCAGTACTTGAAGTACCTGAACATAAACATCCGTTAAAACTCATTGATTTGCAGCTACAATATGAAGAAGAGGAAGAAGAAGAAGATGAGGATGGTTATCCCATTATGAAAGATGGCTTTCATGGTGTCACATGTAGAAGGTGTGAGGAAGAAATCCATGTGTACCACAGGTATTACTACACATGTTGTTCATCATCATGTGATGATAAGAAGGTCTTCTCACTTCACAAATTTTGTGCTGAGCTCCCCATAAGGTTAGACCACGCATCACACCCACAACATACTCTTTACCTGTATCCATATTCAAATTCATTTTCATATTTATATAGATATGCATATTATGATTTGATATGCAAACTTTGTAAGAGAGAGCACGAACCTGGAGCACTGTTTTACCGATGTAATAAATGTTATTTCTGCATTGATCTCAAGTGTGCGTTAGAAGTAGGAAAAAATGTCATCCATCATCCTTGCCACCCTCACCTGCTAATGTCCGCTATCCTTAAGCCAATTTCATGTGAGTGTAGTGCTTGTGGGAAGGAACATAAAGGCATCTTCTATCAATGTACCATTTGTACTAACTTCGCCATACACAGTAAATGTGCTTTCCTACCAGAAAGTTTGCTAATCCAAGAAAGAACACATGATGCTTTTTATCATCCTCATGCACTCACCATTGCATATTCATTCCCACAGATAGATCAAAAGCTAAACATGATCCTAGATGCAGAGTGTGTAGACATGATTTTGTAGGTAAGGAGGATCATTGGATTTACAAATGCGATAAATGTCTGTACTATGTCCATCTGGATTGTGCAATTAGTTTGCCGCCTCCTGCTGGTAATTAAATCATTTTTACCTTTACAATCCTTTTGCTTTGCTTTCCTTAATCAATTACATCTAATAATTAAATTGTTTTGAATGATATATATACCTGCTAATTCCCATTTATGACCAGGCTTTGAGAAAACCATTAAAAATTATGAAGATGTTGACCATCCTGGTCTTCTCCATCTCCCGTTCCCCGATGAAACATACAGCCTACCAAAACACTATTTGTTTTTCCAACAATCAAGTACTGATCATCGTCATCATAAGATTAAGGTGAATGATCACCTAACACATGACAGTCATCAACACCCTCTGATTCTAGTTGATGGTGAGACACAAATTGATACCAAAGGCAAAACCTCCTCAAAGTTTAATCTTTCATCATCAATTTGTCACGACCCGATGAAAAAGACCCAACTGTTATGCAATGGATGTCTCAGACCAATCATGTCCACCATGCCTTTTTACATTTGTGCTAATGCTAATGCTAATGCTAATGCTAATGATGATGAGATTCAGATTCAGATTCACGGGGTTTGCAATAAATTTGCTCTCCACTACTCCCCCCAATAATAGAAAACCACCCAGGCCACCCACAACATACCCTTCATTTCATCTGCTCAAATATCCCTGGTTGCCTTTTCGGTTTGTTCAGGTGTAACTTTTGTGACCTGCTTTGCAATGGATTTGCGTATGGCTGTTTCAAATGCGAATATTTTGTTGATGTTACTTGTGGGATTATACCTAGAGAAATCACACACAAAGCTCACCCAAATCACCTTCTTTCAATAGTTCAAGTAGAAGATGGGTATACTTCTTGTCTTATATGTCTTAAATATCCTACTAAAGGTCACCATTCATTCCATTGCAACACATGCAATATGTATATACATCCCGATTGTGCTTTGTTATTAGCCGAGACAATCAGGCACAAGTATGACAAGAACCATCCCATGAAGCTAAGTTACCTCCCGATTGAGAACCACAAGAGTGAATACTTCTGTGAAATTTGTGAGGAGGATTTGAACCCCCATGCATCTTTCTATCATTGTAAAGATTGTGCATTGTCTGTACATACTAATTGTGCTCCGTTAATTCTTCAATGCGAGACAGAGGCCTATAACAGGTCTAAGAGAAGTACTCATGTTTTCGTGAATATAAAGTTTGGAGGCATTTATAAGACTGATAGTCACCCACACCCTCTCTCATTTGCTCAAGGTATTGTGTTGGATGGCTACTGTTGTATATGTCATGAGCGAGTACAATATAAAATGATCTTTAAATGCCTTGAGTGTAAACTTGCATTTGATCACATCTGTTGTGAGCGTTTTCTTTTTGACAATAGTTTAGCTCATCCCTATGATCTGATGTGAGCGTATCCATTTTTGCAATCGTTTTGCTCTGCTCATCCCTTGTAAGTCAAATATCTATTTATTAATAACTTAATCACACTAGTTTACCATTTATTTTCTTTATTGTTTATTATATTGAAATGGAAATCGAATACATTTGCAAATTGTATAATATTTTTTCTGTAATCTAAAATGTATACGATTTCGAATAATTAAGAGTAGTGCGTCTACTTTTGCATGTAGTCTTTTAAACTCTCTGATTTCTGAATATTTAGAGGTGTGTTAGATAACTTGGGAGCACTTCATAAATGAACATATATTGCTATCATTTAAATTTAAGGTTATTATGATAAGAATATAACTCTTGATGGGATGATTTTATTAAATATTATGCTAGCATTACTGCGAGTATTTGCACAATCTTCTGCCAATAGTTTTAAATAGTTACTCCAACCATAATTTCGATATTTACTCAAAAGATTAAATTTGCAATAATTAAATATTACATGCCAAAATTAACCATACAAGTTGAAGATTAAAATAACTAGCTAATTTAACAGAGCAACTTCATATGCCATTAAAACAAGATTTAAATTGAGATTTAAACACAAATTCAACTTTGTCCATATATAATAAGGTTATAAGAAACACAAAGATACACCTTCATCAACAAGAACATATATAAAAGAGTGTTCTATCAGTGTACCATTTGTGACGGGTTAACCATACATAGTGATTATGCTTTCCTATCAGAAAAATTTGTCATGTAACAAATAGTGTTTTTTATCATTACCCATCTCCACACCATTTCACATTCCTTCTCCTTATAGATCAACAAGCTAAACATTGGCCTAGATGTATATTATGTAGTTAAGGGTTTTCAGGTACGAAGGATCTTGGGATTTACAGATAGGGAAATCTCAAGAAAAGTCCTAAAATTTTGCCCTAATTTACGAAAATATCAAACTAAAATTTGTTTATGAAAAAGCATGAATTACCGGTAAAAATGGCGATTCGACCCATTTTTTCTGGTTACCGGTTTTATTACTTACATGTTTCACTAAAGTCCCATTATTTTACCATAATTTGTGAATAAGTCCCAAAATAAAATTTACTGATGATTTGACCATTTTCTTCATTGAACATATATTTTATTGGTTTCATTGCTGAATTAGACACCTAGTTATTAAATTAGTTGATAAGATGAGTACAAGGGGTTATATAATGTCACAATTACTATAAAACTTGATACACATCTCATCAGCTCATTTATGACTATGTATCTACGTCAGCAATAAAACCAATAAAATGTGTGTTTCTAAGAAAAATGGCCAGAAAATGAGTTGATGTCTGATGAGATGGATATATTGGGTTACATAAGATTAGATTATGAATTTGATATTTCTTATAAACATCCAAAATAATGCAATTGTTGTTAGTTTATGTAATTATTGTAGTCTTCGTTGGATGCATTTTTTTTCCAAAAAGATATACAATATATCAGGATATCAAATTTTATGCTAAACATAGCATTATAAAATCAACATATTCATCTCATCATCTCATTTAATAACTAGGCATCCGGGTTAGCAATGAAACCGGTAAAATGTATGTTACATAGTGAAAAGGGCCAAATCATCAGTAAATTTTATTTTGGGACTTATTTGCAAATTAGGGTAAAATAATGCGACTTTAGTGAAACAGATAAGTAACCAGTAAACCGGAAAAAAGGGGTTAAATTGCCATTTTTACCGGTAATTCATGCTTTTTCGTAAACAAAATTTAGTTTGGGATTTTTTCGTAAATTAGGGTAAACTTTTAGGACTTTTCTGGAGATTTCTCTTACAAATACGATAAATGTCTACTAAGCCCATCTGGGTTGCGTTAGAATGTCTCCTTATGCTGGCCAATTAATTTTATATTTACAATTTCTTTGTTTTCCTTCATATATATATATATATATATATATATATATATATATATATATATATATATATATATATATATATATATATATATATATATATATATATATATATATATATGGTAAAGTGAATATACCTAACAACCTTATATAAGCTCAGATACCTAACCTCATCAAACTACGTCATTTTGCATTAAATTTTCATTGCAATCATCCAAGGTTCTTAAACTTCATCCCTAAACTTGATTTACTTCAAAATATTTTGGAAATTCATCATTATATTTCTCCTACATCCTTTCATTTGTAGCGGTTGGTATTCGATAGAAAGACATGATGTAAAAGAAAGATATTGTTGAAAGTCCAAATATTTTGGAAGTAATCAAGTTATGGGGTTGAAGTTAAAAAACCTTAGGCAATTACAATGTAAATATGATACAAACCGATGTAGTATTATGGAGTTAGGTACCTAAGCTTATATAAGGTTGTTAGGTATATTCACTTTATCCTTATATATATATATATTAGCTATTTCCCTATTTGTTAGACTTGCCAAAACCATCAAATATTACAAAGATGTTGACTATCCTTGTCTTCTCCATCTCCTATTCGTTGATGAAACTAATAGCCTACCAAAACACCTGTTTTTCCAAGAAAGTTATGATCATCACAAGGTAGATTAACTGAAACACGACAATCATTAAAACCCTTTGATTCTTGTAACACTCAAAAATCACAATAATTTAAAATTTTTGAAACCAACCATTCATCATCATTGTTTACAAAAATAGTCATTTGAAACTTCCCAAAAATACGATCCAAAAGTTCCGTTTTATAATATAAATAAAAACCATAATTTTCATTCATCGAATAAAATCATAAGTCGTGTATCTCAACCATAATTGTCATTCATCGAATAAAAACCATAACTATCAATATATCAAAATCATGTGACAAAACATCAGAGTAAATCATCCCAGGCTAAAAGTTGTGGTGTGTGCCTTGCAGTCATTCTGAGTTATTCCCCTTGCTAGCGGAAATACCTAAAACCAAAACTAAGAACTGTAAGCACAAAGCTTAGTGAGTTTCCCCAAACTACCAGATACCATACACATAATGTGACAACCGTCAATTTCCGGTCAAGTCAAAGTCAACCGAAGTAAACAAGTCAAACCGTTCGACTCATTTTGCACGTGGGTACTAGAGTTTATGTTAGGTAAATACTAAAAAACTCGCTATTCTAATGAGAGATCATAAATCAAAAAGTGCGAACATCTAGATCTCCTTAACTTAAAACTTTGGTACATGGAGAGCCAAACCGATAAAACAATGTTGCATACGCATCGGGAGTGTGTAAGATCCTTAAACAAGGCTTAACAGGGTTACGGACTTTGCGTGGCGAAGCCGGACACTCACAAATGCCACACACGAAACCTCTCTCAATCGTTTTCACTCTATCTCTCACTTTGTATGAGAAATCTCTCCAAGAATGTGAAATCTCTCCCAAAACTCTCTTTGTATGTGAAATCTCTCCGAGAATGTGAAATCTCTCCCAAATCTCTCTTTGTATGAGAAATATCTCCAAGAATGTGAAATCTCTCCCAAAACTCTCTTTGTATGAGAAATCTCTCCAAGAATGTGAAATCTCTCCCAAATCTCTCTTTGTATGAGAAATCTCTCCAATAATGTGAAATCTCTCTAAGTATGTGAAATATCTCCCAAAACTCTCTTTGTATGAGAAATCTCTCCAAGAATGTGAAATCTCTCCCAACTCTCTCTTTGTATAAGAAATCTCTCAAAGAATGTGAAATCTCTCACAAATCTCTCCTAAATCTCTCTCAAAAGTTCCTTAAACTTTTTATAGTCTTTCGTGCCATCCCGACCCTTAACCGGGTCAAAAACAGCTTAAAACGGGGTAAAAACGAGAAAAACGGACTTGAGGAGCCGAAACCCCTCTCAAGGAACCAAAACCTCTCATGGAACCGAAACCCTAAGAAGCCGAAGCCCGGAGCAGCCGAAAACCTATGTAGCCGAGACCGAAACCGAGACCTGGAAGCCTCTCGAACCGAATCTAGGAAGAGGCGAAGCCTCTCGGGGCGAAACTGGAATGGGGCGAGGTCTCTCGGGCCAAACCTCACTCTCGGTTCCCTTATCCTCTCGGTCCTTCCCTTATCCTCTCGGTCATTCTCTTCTCCTCTCGGTCTTCTTTCTCTCCTCTCAGTTCCTTGCCCTCTCTCGGTCCTTCCCTTCCTTCTCTCGGTCCTTCTTTTGGCCCATTTTCAATATTTTACACATTTTGAGCCCGTTTCTCGAGATTTTAACGCGGGATTTTCTCACAAACTCATATTTTAATATAATAAACCCTAAATAATCATAATTTAATCATATTTTCATGAAAATCCTTAATTAAATAATAAAATCTAGTGGGTGAATAATTAAGGTGGAGTGTTGACTTTGCTTTATCTTATGACATAAGCAACCACTCCCATACCCACTCCATGTCACTATTCACCATCAGCCTTTACCTAGTCACTTCATTGTACTTTTCCCACCTTTTTCCAACCTCACAATTGGTCAAAGGCTAGAAAAGTCTCCTCTCTCCTCACACTTCATTCATTCTCTCCCTTTTCCACCAAGAACCACACTCCAAACTCTCTCATGTTTCTCTCTCAAATTCGAGAACTTCAAGACATACTCCAAGACTTTACTCCTTCATTTAGTAAGTATCGTCATCTTTCTTATGATTATTACACATCCTCCTACTCAAAATCATAAATTGCTTACACAAACATCATCACATTCTTGTTAGATCTTCGAATCTTCAAGTGATTCTTCAAGTGTTCTTGAGTTGAACACTTCTCTTCTTCAACACTCATCTACTGAAATCACTCAAGGTGAGTTCATACCCCTACATTTTCATGTTTTCTCAAGTTTTCAGGGGGGAATACAAGTTAAAACACCAAGAACATAACTAAACTTTTCTAACAGCCTTCATCAGAAAAGTTAAACTCCATTCACGGACTGTTTTGGGAAACTTAAACATTTTTGTTTTCAAAACTATACAAGGTGCAAGTAGTTCAAGTTCTTAGATTTTAAATGACTACTTGCACATCTCCATACGATTTTTCTACAATTTATGGTGATTTTTACAAAACTGCCTATCATTTAAAACACCAATCCGGACCAGTCTGTCATTATGGACATTTTCACCCAAGTTGGAAGTCATTAAAAATTATGATAAAAATTATGAGTAAACTAGACACATTTTGGGAACTCTCAGAATTTACAGATTTAGTTTTCGACTTCGTATGATTTTTCTATGACGTTTTTAAAACAACGTAAAAAGATTAAAGTTAGTTAACAACATATAAATTTCATAACACTTTGTATTATGTTGAGCAAAGCGTATAATCATAAGTTCTAATTATTGAATGTGTTTCCTTGTTAGTTTATCATCGTAAACTGAAACTAAGTCATTCATGATAAGATTATTCATTCATTTAGAACACGTATATTAAGCTATACTAATCATAGTTTAATGGATTCATAACACTAATGCATTACCATAAAAGAGTTCTTATATATTACAAACGTTTTGAATAAACTATAATAGGTATAGTTTATGATACATCACATAACACACTCGTACATAAAGGGTACATTCATACAGAAAGGTTTTACACTCACGCACACTACACGTAAACTTGTTAACCTAAATTGTGAGACAATCTCTTTCGTACGTCCGAGGTCGGGATATAATTCCTGGTAGTTATAATCAGAGTCTCCTGGAGGGAGAACGTGATAGTTGTGTATAGATCTATATTGGGTTTGACACCCCACACCTTGCTGCTAGCTACAGTGGGACCTGCAGGTCTACGGGTGACAAATGTCATTTCAGTTTTGCGACGCCTGAGAAACGTCGTGGCAGGTTCATTCAGTTATAGTATGATTATAGCGACTCACATAGGGATATAACAATACATAAAGTTTACGGGATTTTTATAAAACCTAAATGAGTTTTATGTCGATTTAAAATCACTTTTTATCTCAATAAGTACAAATATTACTGTACACTTTCGGTTTTGGTAATTATGACTACACATCATTTGAAACCACATTTATATCTTGAAGTATGGCCAAATTATTGTTATTTCTCGGTCCTGGGATTTAGGACTACATATACATAAAGTATTAACAAATATAAGAATTTACAGGAATTTCATTTAATTCAAGCGCACTTATGTCGATTTAAAAACATATCATTTTCTAATAGTAAGAGAGGTTACTTATACATTTTGGTCTTCGGTTATAAGACTACATTACACAGATTTTAAAGAAAATATCGGATTTTCTGGATACATATTCTAACGCTTTTACAAGGAAAACAGTTTACTTCTCTAACGAAATCTCTTATGAACTCACCAACCTTTGTGTTGAAACTTTTTCAAAACTACTTGTATTCTCAGGAATTCAGTGAAACAGGAAATCAACAACGTTTTGAGAATGGGACGATAATTCGTCAAACTGTTCATTTTGTATCATAATGTAATTGATGTGAATCATGTAAACATATACTTCGATGTAACGTTTTCAATTATATTTGTGATGGTTGTATTTACTTTGAGCACTATTATACTCGTTGTTGTGATACTCTACATGAAGTCCTCCACCCCCGGATGTTTCCACCATCCTTGGTTTGGGGGTGTGACACATAATCACATAGTAGCATACATTGGGCCTTGCTCACTACATTAGACCCCACCCGACATCGGACCGAAGTCCGGTATACGCATAACATATCAACAAGCATATAACATAAACATATAAGCTAAACATTCATCGGGCTTGCCTCAACATCGGAGCGAAGCCCAGAACATATAATATACACATGCAAGAATTACGAAGATTTTAAACATACAAACATTCCTCAGGCTTGCCTTGGCATCAGACTGAAGTACGGAAACATATAATCTATATCGGCCTAACCCGACATCAGAACGAAGTCCGGCATACGCTAACACACATAAACAGGATGATATTAGTGCCTTTGACCCGTTCCTACCGGAGGAAAACTCCTCACAAAGCTAGTTGCTGAATCTCTCGGTAAGGAATCTCTATCGGCTGCTTCTGCGACTCTTTGGCTATCATTACCAAATAACACTTAGTCAAAATCCAAACAATTCTTCTTAGGGTAAAATGACTATTTTACCCCTAATCTAAATAAACCCATGACCTAGGCCCAAATCCATAACATGAAAGCCCAAATCCATCAAGCCCACTTATGGCCCAACTTCCCAAATGGGCCTTCCCTCAAATCCAATATACAATAAAGTCCATTAACAACCCAATAGAATAATCCATTAAGGCTCATAATCAACTAGTCCAAGGAAATGGCCCAAATAGGCCCACTTTTGCAATGAACGCAGGGTGTTCACTTGTGGAACGATGGACGTTCCTCTTTAGTTCAGATTGCGAGCCCCAGTGGGAACGCAACGCGTTCCCAAGACCTACGCAAGGCGTTTGAGTCATAAAGATCCATTCTTGGGGACTAAAAAGGTCCAAAACATCATTACACTAGATCTAAGTATACTTGAGGAAAGTTGTGAACTTTATACCTTCAATGAGTCCCAAATGATGATGTTATCTCGGATCTATGAGCTCAAGATACTCAAGTTCCTCTTCGCTAGCTTCTCCTTCCTTCTTCCAAACTTATAAGCTCCAAAACAAACTTCGTAGGGCCAAACATATACAAGAATGAGAAAAGGAGGCTATCTAGGGTTTTCTGAGGTTGATAGGCTGGTAAGGAGGCCAAGGTTTGAGTCATAATGTTGTTTATATAGGTCCTAAACCTTAAAAATTAGGGTTTGCGTTCAGCTCGGGAACACAGTGCATTCCTCAGGGGAACGCCCCACGTTTGGGCTCCGCCTCCAAAATCCAAAGTTGGCATAAATGGTCTCTCCTTCTTCCAAATTCCATAATAACAAGGTCCAAAAGCAGAAAATCAATATATAAGGGACCAAAAATGTAATTAATATCTGAACTGTGTGTTACATCATTGTTTCAAAAGTATTATTTCAATTCAGAGTTTTCTCCAAGATCGAGTGACATAAACAGGAAGTTGTGTATGAAGTACCTACAATGATAAACTAAAAACTGTAAACCAAAGCTTAGTGAGTTCCCCCAAAGTACCAGCGCACACACATATAACAACATATATCGGGTCCATAACTAGAAAGACTAGATTAATCTCGAGCCCACAGTATGAGTTTGGCATGCCATTCGGGCCCTAAGTTCATATCTGGAATGTTCACAGGTTTGTTGGCTACAACACAAAGCAGTACAACATCAACCTAACCCAATATGTCGACATATGTAACAGATAAACATAAACACGTAATCAACAAATACGGATAATGTAACAACCCGTTATTTCAAATCAATGTAATAGTCTAGGTCAACTTGTAACTCGTTTTAAAGTAATAAAGATATAATAAATTAAAATAAAATTTTAGATAAACCTAATATCTAAGAAGAAAGTCGTAGTGGTCATGACAAGGATTCTGTTAATATAAAGAACACCAAAATCTGAGCTATAATGAAGAAGTTACGACATATCAAAGTTTCGCGATAGAACAAGCACGACGCTGTGTGTCGTAAAAAGTGAGTTTACAATAAAATATTTTTTAGCCTTAGCAATCTAAATGAAAATCGTAGTATACGTTAAACTGAGAATGCACATAAAAATAACGTCCAAATTTGAATTCGTATGACGAAGTTATGAATTTTCTAAGATTTGACATAGCAGTGTGCAACCATCATTCAAATTTTAGATTGAGCGATTTTTAGCCGACACAACCTAAACGAGAATTGAAGATCTTGTCAATAGTAGTTCAAAGGTAAAAGACAGATGAAAACGGACGTCATATGAAGAAGTTATAAATTTTTAACGAACTCTTCCAATTCCAGCCTGTTAAAAATATAACTTTAAAAATAAATTCAAAATTTGCCAACGGAGTCTAAATGAAAGTTGTAGAGTACGGTCTCACCTACACGTTGATATAAAGAACGTCAATAACGGAGTTCGTGTACGAAATTTATGAAATTTTGAAGTTCGAGGCACAAATTTCGAGGGTGTCAATGAATGCTGTTGGAGCATTGGTTAGTCCAAATAACATAACCAAAACTCATAGTGTCCATATCTTGTTCTGAATGCAGTTTTCTCAATATCCTGCTCTCTTACCTTTAATTGATGATTGACTGACTTAAGATTGATTTTTGAGAAATAGCTCGAACCTTGGAGCTGATCGAATAGGTCATCAATCATTGGCAATGGATACTTGTTCTTCACCGTTGCCTTGTTTAGCTCTCGGTAGTCTATATACATTCTCATGCTTCCATCCTTATTTTTCACGAATAACACCAGAGCTCCCTAGGGTGATGAACTAGGTCGAATGAAACCATTGTCCAACAACTCCTAAAGTTATGTCATAAGCTCCTTCATCTTTGTCGGTGATAATCGGTACGGTGCTTTTGCTATTGGTGTCATTCATGGTAACAAGTCTATTCGGAACTCAACTTGTTTATCAGGCAGTAATCAATGAAGATCTTCGGGAAAGACCTCTGGATAGTCACACACCAATGGTATACTTTGCATCTCCTTTTTCTCATTTTTAGCATCGATCACGAATGCCAAGTATGATGTGCATCCCTTGGACAAACATTTTCTGGCTTTCATGATGGAGATGAATCCAGAATTTACTCTGCATTTGTCCTCGTATACCATAAATGACTCCTTGCCGGGTTGGTTTACCCTTACTATCTTCTTCCTGCAAACGTAGGCGGATACAATGTAGAGCCCGGAGTAACCCGAGATACCCCTCGAAAAAAATTTCGGTAGTGTAATTTTTCTAGGAAAATTTCGTTTTATATAGTGTATATATACATTTTGCTTCACCTATAAACACAAACAAACATGTGGTTAGTTGGATAAGGTGCTAATATATTGAAGTAGAGGTCTTAGGATCAAATCTCCCTCCTTACATGTTCTTTGTTTACCTTTTATTTTTATTTTTCTAGCTATTCTATCCCACATCGCCAAACACATGTACTTTCAAACATTTTCATCTATTATATTAACCTGATATCCTCATACTTCACTTAATATCTACTTTTATTCCTACATCGATTCAAGTAACAAAATATACTTAAATTTCATGTTTATATAACAAGACTTGAGGTTAGCTAATAAAACCGAACCGGGGAAACCCAAGCACCTCGGAAAAAAATTTAGGCCACCCAAAAAAAATTCGGGATACCCCTTTACTTTGACCCGGGCTCCACCACTTCCTGCAAAGTATCTTAGCGTCGTTGGCGCTAAGCCAATCCATTTCCAGATGGATGTCGAAACCGTTCAACTCTATAGGTAACAACTCTTCGTGGAATTCGTTTCCATTTAGGTTGATGACGATGTTCTTAATACGGTCACTAAATGGTACGAAGTTGCCACTGGTAACTTCCACAACTAGGGAATTATCAAGTTTTTCTACAGGCAATGCTAGTTTCCCACCAAATTTATGCGATACAAAGGAGTAGTTTGCTCCCGAATCAAACAGTACATTGGCAGACAATCCATTTACAAGAAAGGTACCTAAAGCGACATCTGCTGCATCCTTTGTGGCTTCCAGGGTCATCTGGAATGCTCTGACTTTTGGCCTCGATGGAACCTTGGGCCTTTCTACCTCCTTCTTTTTCAGGCAGTCCCGCGAAATATGCCCTTCTTCATTACACCCATAACATACTTTCTTGCTGAGGGTGCATTCATTGGCATAGTGCCCAGGCTTTCCACACTTAAAACAAGTGACCTCTCCGTCACATTTCCCATGGTGCTTCTTCTTTCACTTTTTGCACCACTTCGCTTCGCTTCACCTCCTCCTCCTCCTCCGAGTTTCTTAGAACTAGAACTTGATAATTTTCTTTTCTTGTTGGAACTTGAAGATCCATCAAACTTCCTATTCTCTCCTACCTCAGATCTCTCCAGACCTTTCTCCCTTTAACTGGGTCGCTACATTTTTGGTTGCTCTAATGATTGTCTTCAAAGTAGTTGCCATTTTGACCATTGGGCCAAAGTCTGCTGACAATCCATTATCAAACCTCTCTACCTTTGAGAGTTGAGTAGGCTCCAAGTAGAAGTTTGAGACGAGAATATTAAGATAGGGAAAGCTTTATTTATGATAAACGTTTAAACTTATCATTCCGAAAGGTTACATGCCAGTTCTAATATCGTAGTCGAACGTATAGAAATCCAAAAAAATAAAGTTTCCAGATCTGGTCGGCAATAGACCATAGATCCGAACAAATAATAGCATATAAGGCATTTAGCACATAAAAGCATTTTAGACATCTTTCCTAAAATAAACTAGTGCTTGTGTAACACTGTAAATTTTCGAATAAAAATTAAAATCATAATATTCTCATAAAACATTTCACAAAAATCTTGTTTATTTAATCTACAAATCACGACTTCATAATTGTTTGATTAAAACCAAGAATCCCCGAAACATAACTCTATATCTGGTGTGTACAATCAAGCTGGTGCCTTTCCGTGGTCCTGAGAAAACCTGAAATACATAACACACAACACGGTAAGCACGAAGCGTAGTGAGTTCCTCAAACTACCACATACACAACTCATTAGCCACTCGAGGCTATATCACTGTAAGACACTCCGGTCAATGTGTCTCAGTAGGACCCTCCGGTCCCATACTCGAGTGGACACTCCATTGTAACTCAATAAACTCAGCATAATACACAACATAAATCACAAAGAAACAATGCAGGATATCACAATACACAATATAAGCATATAAGACCCTCTGGTCACACATAGATTACCTACTCAAGGTATGTATAGTGAGAAGACTCACCTCGAAGCAAGCAAGTAGTTATCCTAATACTCGAATCTCGAACTAGCCACCACCTAACACATAAGGTAAGTATATCTAATCAATACTCAAATTCTCAACTCTAAGTAAACAAAAGGTTAATATTTCTCTCTCTACTCGGGAAGTGGGTAAAAGACCATTTTATCCCTCCATGGTCTCCACTACTCACGATTGACCCAACCCTAAAGTAAACATAATTTAGACTCGAGTCAACAGTCCTTGTTTGACCCGACTCATCGAGTGCACTCGTGCAACTCGTCGAGTCCACTCGTATCCTCAGAAGTCTCGTAAAGGTTCCACTCAGCTCGTTGAGTTGACCCCCAACTCAACGAGTTATCGCTTGGCTGCGAACACCGAGATGGACTCGAACTGACTCAATCAAATTTCCCATTCAGACGTTCAAAGTCAGATCCATTACTCCAAACCCTAGATCTAGCCTCCTAAGGTCCAAAAGTCACGTAAAGTTTTGATCTTTATGACCAAGCATAGCATATATTGCTCTAAATGCCATCATAACTCAAACAAGGGCACCAAAACACAATAACTCTTTAAGTGACTGAACAAAGCTTGAGCCTTTGGACCTTATGGACCTCACAAGGTCTAGATCTGAAATCTAGACCTAGAAAGGGACTCCATGTACGCGTATCTCAACAAAAAGGTGATAGAAATCCCTATTCATCAAAAACATGAGATCTATAACCACAAGGAGAAAGGTGAGAACTTTTTACCTTCTCTAGAAGCTTTTAGACGAAATAACACTGATCCACTGGCCCCCTTCTTGTTCCTTGAAGAATCCTTCCCTTCCTCTTCAAAAGATTGTACCAAAAGACCCCAAATTAGCTCCTTTCACACTCTCTAGCTCAAAAGGATGTTAGGCTTTACTCTCAGTGAAAGTGGGCCGCAAATGAGGCTATAAGTGCCCTTAAATAGGTCCCAATCCTGGGGATTTAGGGTTTCACCACTCAGCGTCTACTCAACGTGTCGACTCTCGGACTCGTCGAGTAGACCACTAATCCCATGTGGTCAACTCGGACCTACTCGACGAGTTAGACTCTCAACTCGTTGAGTCTCTCATTTAATCTCAAAATAAACACATAATTAACATACATGGGATTCTGGATTTTACAACTTGTGTCTAAAAGATAGTAGACACTCATCTTACAATCATCTCTTAGCATTCTAAGTTTAAGTCTAGAAATCCTAGAAATTCCTAGTTCGCTTAAACTAACGCTCTGATACCAACTGTGACATCCCCATTTTCATGGTCAGAAAAGACCGATTTGTTTATGCTTTGTTTGAAAATCAGAGTAACATTTTAAAGAAAAGCGTTGCGGAATTTTCTCCCAAAATAAAATATGATAAACATTTATCAAAGCATTTCCGAAGAAATATATTTCATTATATTAAAACCTCAGGATGTCATGTTCGATACAGATCAAAAGCATAAACAGAACATTATAATCCTTACAACATTTATTTATATGTATTGGCCCATAATCCATAATCTCTCATCAAGTTATCCAACTATGCTCTTGTGTCACTACCCGTAATACAAGAAACTGAGTGGGTTAGGCTTGGGAGTCTGGTGAGCACGTAGGATCTTCAACCCACAATAAATAGTTTATTTGTTTTATCACATCAATCAACCCAATTGACTGTTCCCGTTATCCTCACTTTACGTCCCTAAAACACCTATCTATCATAAGGGACCTAGCCTAAGGATCATCATCGGGATGGACACTACTACTAAGGGGGTTCCTTAACAATAAATGTCCGTAAGGCAACCATAGGGGATGGAGTACTGATATGTGCATATTTAGTCATATATTTTGTATAGAATATTAATACGTTTGGTTATTTTATTGCAAATATAGAACAAAAGGTGCTTAATCACGTTTAAATAATATTTTCAGTCTAGAAGAAGTGCTCAGAAGCAAAAGGAAGCAGAAATAACAATCGGGAGCTCGAGAAGTAAATAAAGAGGAAAAAGTCAAAAACTTCGAGGCACTCAACGAGTCAATACTCCGACTCGACAAGTCGAGTTGAACATTCGCGAAGCAATATAAGTCCTTGCTGTACACGGATTTTTAATGAAGGACTCAACGAGTCGATACCTGGACTCGACGAATCAACCCTGTTTTTTGAAATCTATAAATAAAAGTCAAACTCCCGAACTGAGGCTCTTTGAAAACCCTTGGAGGTTAAGCTACGAATGAAGTTGCTGCTGGAACCCTAAGAACTCGAAGATCGAGTCTAAGCATCCGATTTTGGGAAGATTGAAGGCAATTCAAGTGTATTCTTACTTTAACCTTTGATTGAGTCATGTTTAAACCAATGGATTTCATTTTTGAGTTTGTTTTTAATGTAATTATGAACTAAAATCCTTGTCTTCTATTTAGGGTAGATGATTTTGTGAATATGGATTGATTTTATGGTTAGGATTTATTTAATTTGGTGACATTGTTTTGTTAAGCTTGTTAAAGAACCTTATGTGTTAATTACAACTATTTTCAGTTAATTAACCATCATATTAAGTTGCATGAGCATCTCTTAATTGCTAATTTCGTATGATTTATGTGAGAACATTGTTATATGCCTAGGAATAGAGAATGTGAAACTAGGGTTAACCAGAAAATAGATAAATTAACGCGTGAGCTTGTGTGACGAACCATCAACAAGAGGTTAATTGAATGACCAATTTAATTAACAATTACAAGTCTTACTTAACCCGAACCAATAAACTAGGAAATTAATTAATTTAGGCAACTGGCCACTGTTGAATTAATCTGTTTTCTAAGGATTAGTAATAGCGAACGTGAACCTAATCACCTTAATCGATAGCCAAAGAAAAGTTAATCCAATTCATTTTGCATAAAATCAATGATAGGATCAAATAATTCGAACCTAAACAGAAGTCCTCTTTGTCATTGAATTTAGTTGCTTTTTATTTGCTTAGTTGTTAACTGTTTTCTTTAAGTGTTAGTTGAGTATTTAAGTTCCTAGTCTTGCAAAACTAGAGAAAACCCACTTTTTATTACTTGTTTTTATTTAGATAATCCTAGTAGTTAGTCTTATAATTGACGTTCACTGTGTTTGATACTCTGCTTGCTTAAACTATACCACCAATTAACAGGTACACTGCCTATTGTGTGTCCAAATTATATTAAAAAAGTAGGATAAAAATAGTTAGTTTCACACACATCAAGTTTTTGGCACCGTTGTCGGGGAATGGTTCAATAATTAATTCTAATTTCTAGTGTTATCGATCCTTTGTGTGAGATTATCTTGCACAAAGTTACCGCTTTAGTGATTTAGTTATTAGGTTAAGTTCTAGGTTTTTCTGTTTTTAGAATTTTTGTAATTTTTTTTTTCTGTTTTAGCCTTGAACTCGTCGAGTGCAACCAAAGCTACTCGGCGAGTCCACGACTGATTTTCAGTTTCGTTTTTATTTCATTTTTTGTTCTTTTTATGCGTTTTTTTTGTTTTGATTTCAGGTTTTACATGATCTGAGGATCCAACACACCTCTGGTTCCTCCATTTGAAGACCCGGAATTCGCTCTTAGGAAGAACAAAGACAAGGCCGTAGAAGACATTAACTCGTCAAGGAAATCACCTTTCAAAGACCTGAAGTCAGTTTTTGGGAAGAAGAAGAAGAGCAAGAAAACAGTTGAAACCGCCAGTCAAAAGACCGAGGAAAGCAAGTTAGAACATTTTGAAGAAAATCCAATTCCAAAAGAAACCGATTTCGATTCCGATTCCGAATCCAAAGAAGAAAGCGACTTTGAAGGTGAACCCGCTAACACCATGGCTACCATATGACGAATACAAAAAGGCAAAGGAGGAAAAGTATAAGTAGAAAGCAATGGGTTTTTATCAAAAAGAGGAGCCGGTGAAAGAAAAGAAATCTGATTTAGAGGACATGCTCTCAAGATTTGTAGCTGTGTCCGAGAAGAGACATAATGACACCGATGCTGCAACGAAAGAGCAACGAAATATATTAAGGGATCACCAAGGCATGATTAAAGAACACCACACAATGATGATGGATCAACAAGCTCTACTTAGGAATCAGCAAGCATCTATTTTGAACATTGAAAAACAACTAGGCCAAATTGCACTAAAAATATACGAGAGACAACCGGTTGGACTTCCTAGTAATATTGAAAATAATCCGAGAGGCACACATATAAATATTATGACAACTAGGAGTGGGAAGATTATTACTCCTCTAAGCCTTATTCAGCAAGAAGATCCGTAACTGGTATAGGAGAAGGAAGCAGAAAAGCAAAAAATCGTTGAAACCCGACTCGACTCGCCAAGTCGAAGACACAGACTCAACGAGTCCCCCACTGGAACAAAAAAGAGAGTCTCCTGTTAAACCCTATCAGCCTTCATTACCGTTTCCAGGTCGAGCTAGACAAGACAAGCATGATATAGATCATCCAAAGTTCTTGGAACACATCAAAGCCCTTCAAATTAGTATGCCCTTCATTGAAGCAGTTGCACAAATGTCCAAGTATGCAAAATTTTTAAAGGAGCTTCTTACGAATAGAAAGAGGATGGAAGAAATGAATGAGGTAGTTCTCAATGAAGATTGCTCAGCTGCCATGCTAAACAAACTGCCTAAGAAGAAAGGTAATCCGGGTAGTTTGACCTTGCCCTGTCAGTTCGGAAATTTAGCAACTATAAATGCCTTGGCTGACTCAGGGGTAAGTGTAAATCTCTTGCCATATTCATTTTTTAAGAAACTAGACCTTCTGGAGCCAAGGCCAATTCGATTGGCAATTCACTTAGCTTATAAAACTGTGACTTTTCCAAGGGGGATATGCGAGGACCTATTGGTAAAAGTTGATAAATTTATGTTCCCTGCGGACTTCATAGTTCTAGACATGGAAGCGGATCCTCTTCATAGTTCTAGACATGGAGGTGGATCCTCTAGTCCCGATCATACTTAGAAGACCTTTCCTTAATTCCGCGAGTGCTATAGCAGATATGCGAGATTGTAAGCTTACCCTTCGGTTGGGGGACGAATCAGTTACATTTGGAGTTGATCAAGCCATGAAGCACACAAGGTTTAGTGATGACATGACATTTCGGTAGATATGTTGGAAGAATTAATGGAAGAAGGGAAGGAAGACAAGTCAAACAATTTTTCCAATGCCTTCAAAGACGATTTTGATGCTGAAAGGGACATAAGGGAAATAGAGAGACTACTTGAAGAAGCTGAATACAATGAAATACTCAGAGGTGCAGAAAACTCGGCTCGTCGAATCTAATACACTGACTTGAAGAGTCCGCATGAAAAATCGCGATCACATGGGGATTTTAGCATGGAATCGATGAGCCACCTACCTGTACTCGACGTGTTCAGTGTACAAAATACGAAATCAAACCTTAAAACTTTACCATATCATTTGGAGTATGCATTTCTTGAGGATGGTGTTCTAAAACCTGTTATTATAGCTTCTGATCTCTCCAAATCCAAAAAAGAAGAGTTAATTCATGCCTTAAAGAAAAGGAAGCGTGCCATTGCATGGAATATCACCGATATAAAAGGAATAAGGCCTTCTTATTGCTCTCACAAGATCAACCTGGAAGAAGGAGAAAAGCCAGTAGTGCAACATCAAAGGCAGTTGAACCCAAACATGCAAGAAGTGTTCAAGAAGGAGGTAGTCAAACTTTTGGATGCAGGGATCATTTATTCTATTTCCGATAGTCCATGTCTTATTCTCGTTCAAGTGGTGCCCAAGAAAGGAGGGATGACGGTAATGACAAACGAGAAGAACGAGCTCATTCCGACTCGAATGGTAACCGATTGGCGAGTGTGCATCGATTATCGAAAGCTAAACGATACCACTCGTAAAGACCATTTTCCCTTACCTTTTGTTGATCAAATGCTTGAAAGATTATCTGGCCATAGTTATTACTATTTCTTGGATGGATTTTCGGGTTACTTCCAAATACCCATAGACCCAATTGACCAAGAAAAGACTACTTTCACTTGCCCTAGTGGGACTTTTGCTTATTGCCGCATGCGTTTTGGGTTATGCAATGCACCCCCGACCTTTCAAAGATGCATTACGACAATATTCAACGACATGGTGGAAACGTTTATGGAAGTATTTATTGACGACTTTTCTGTTTTTGGATCTTCCTTTCATGATTGTCTTGCTAACCTTGACTTGATGCTTGCTAGGTGCGAAAAGACCAATCTAGTTCTAAATTGGGAGAAATGTTACTTTATGGTAAAAGAGGGCATATTATTAGGTCACAAAGTATCCAAGGCGGGGATTGAGGTGGATCGGGCATAAACTGATACAATTGCTAAATTTCCTCCACCAACTAATGTGAAGGGCATTTGGACTTTTTTAGGCCACGCGGGTTTTTACCGCCGTTTTATAAAAGATTTTTCTAAAATAGACTTCTGACTCAATTACTTTTAAAAGATGCACCTTTTAATTTTTCTAAACATGTCTAGCGGCTTTTGAATTTGTGAAAGATAAATTAGCTAATGCCCCGATCATTATTGCCCCAAATTGGAACTTGCCTTTTGAAATAATGTGTGATGCAAGCGACTTTGCATTAGGAGTTGTACTTGGCCAAAGGGTTGATAAGCACTTTCGACCCATTCATTATGCAAGCAAGACTTTAAATCCGGCCCAAGAAAACTACACCACTACTGAAAAAGAATTACTAACCGTGGTGTATGCTTTTGACAAATTACGCCCTTATCTTATTTTATCTGAAACAATTGTTTTTACTGACCACTCTGCTATTAAGTACTTGTTTGCCAAGCAGGATGCAATTCCAAGACTAATCCAATGTGTGCTTCTATTACAAGAATTTGACATAGAGATCAAGGATAAATAGGGGATGGAGAATGTAGCTGTTGACCTTCTCTCTAGGCTAGTAAATCCAGAAAGGGACGAGATAGATACTTTGGGTATTGAAGATGACTTCCGGGAAAAATACTTGATGGTCTTTGTGGATGAGGAACCGTGGTACGCAGACATTGCAAATTACTTGGCTGGTAATTACCTTCGAAAGGGTCTTACCCATAGGGATGTCAACGGGACCAAACGGGAGCGGGAATAGCTGCCCCCGCTCCCGCCCCCGAAATCAATTGTTCCCCCCGCTCCCGGTCCCGCCCCCGGCTCCCCCGTTTACATAGCCCCCGGTCCCGCTCCCGGTTAACTCCATCACCCCCGGTCCCGCCCCCGTTCCCCCGCTTAAAATTCGTTTTTTTTGCTAAACGACTACTTTGTGTTAGGCTAAAAAGCTTGTTTTTAATAACTTTAAAAGTTTAAAACATAATCTTTTAGAAACTAAACAATTAAAAATTCAACATTATGAATTCAATATTACAAAACGACAATTCCATCAATCTTAAAAATATAAAATATGACAAATCCAATATTACAAATATAAAATACTTACATATCCAAAAATATATGATCAATTCACTACCTCTTCAATATCTATTAATTGAAAACGGGAAAGTGAAACCTAACCTACATTTAAATTAGAAAATCTAGTTTGTATATGTATTTTATATTAAATATATATTTTTTACATAAATGTACAACTGGGGCCCCGCGGGAGTACGGGACGGGAATACCAACTCCCGCTCCCGGTCCCGAAAATAAGCGGGGTTTAATTTTGCCCCCGCTCCCGCTCCCGCTCCCGGTTTTTTTAAAAATTTAGTCCCATACGGGATCGGGATCCCACGAGAGCGGGGTTCCACGGGGGTTTTTGACATCCCTACTTACCCATCAACAATAGAAGAAGCTCTTTTCTGAAATAAAATATTGTATTTGGGATGAGCCTTATCTTTTTAGGAGTTATACGGATGAAATCATAAGAAGATGTGTTTTTGGCAAGGAAAGTCGGGACATATAATAGCATTGCCACAATGAAACTGTAGGAGGACATCATGGGGGTATAATACACTGCTGAAAAGTGTTTGATATTGGTTTTTATTGCCCTACTATTTTCAAGGATGCTGCTACATTCGTGAAGGGATGCTATACTTGCCAAAGGACGGGTAATATATCGGCAAGGAATGAAATGCCCCAAATGAATATTCAAGTTTGTGAAATCTTTGATGTGTGGGGTATAGATTTCATGGGACCATTTCCTTCATCCAAAGGAAACAAATACATACTCGTGGCGGTGGACTATGTGTCATAGTGGGCGGAAGCGAAAGCACTACAAACTAATGATGCAAGAGTTGCGGTTAAAATTTTAAGAAAATTATTCTCAAGATTTGGAGTGCCAAAAGCATTAATTAGTGATAGGGGAACTCACTTTGCTAATGATCAGCTAGCAAAAGTGTTGCAAAAATACGGGGTACGCCATAGATTTTCAACACCTTACCATCCACAATCAAATGGGCAGACATAAATTACAAATAGGGCACTAAAAAGAATATTGGAGAGATCAGTGGGGCACAATAGAAAGGTTGGGCAGACAAATTGGATGATGCACTTTGGGCAATTAGAACTGCATTCAAAACACCCATTGGCACCACACCTTATAGACTAGTGTATGGTAAAAATTGCTATTTACCCGTGGAGCTTGAACACAAAGCCTAATGGGCCTTGAAAACATGCAATTTTGAGCCACATGAGTTGCGTGCAAATCGACTTTTGCAAATGAATGCCTTGGAAGAATTTAGGAATGAGTCTTATACTAACTCATTAATTTATAAATATAAGACCAAAAGATGGCATGATGCAAGGTTGAAGGGTAATAAAGAGTTTGAGGAAGGACAAAAAGTTCTATTATACAATTCAAGGACTAAGCTCTTTCCCAGAAAATTACGCACTCGTTGGACCGTGCCGTTTTCAGTAAAGCATGTCTATCCTTATGGAGTGGTTGAGTTATGGAGTAGAAATGGGTCAAGCTTTAAAGTCAATGGGCATCGGGTTAAGAAATACGAAGAGGGAATGCTACATGATGAAAGACTTGAAGAAGGGCTGGACTTGGAGGCAACCTCTATCACGTAGAGCAGGAAGGAGTCTAGCTAAAGACTCCTTAAAAAGGAAGCGCTTAATGGGAGACAACCCGACAATAGAGCTTGCTTTCTTTTACCTTTCTTTTTTGTTTTATTTTGCATTTTTTTTCATTTCTTAGGATTTGTCTATTCAAATCTTGTTAATTGTCTAAAATGATTTATTGAGGACAAGTAAGGTCTGAGTGTGGGGTGTGGTGAATAACATGTAAAATAATGATTTTTTTTTTCAAATAAATGACTCGGCAAGTCCTTACGAACCAGGAAGTTGTAATCGCGACCTGACTCGACGAGTCGATTTAATTTACTAAAAAAATTATAATTTTACAATTCTGTAAAATTAGGGTTTTTACCCTAATTGGAAAATACTTTCTTTTGACACAACCATACACCCACTTGACGTGCCAAATTCTCTCAAAGAAACCATCTTGATTCTCTTGATTTCTTCTACTTTCTTCCAACAAGGTAACATATTTTACTTTTGATCTTATTAAAGCTCTAATTTTTGGCAGAATAATGGCCTTATTAGGTTGAAAACCCGATTTTGACTTGATTTAGATTCTAGGGTTTCGAATTTTTGTTTAAATAGAGTGTTCTAGATGAAAGTTACTATGAGATAATACTTGATATGCATCCCCAGATAAACCCTTCAAATAATTTTTGAGTTTTGTTGGATAAGTTGGTCAAAATCAGTCATACGACTCGAAGGGTTCATATGACTCGCCGAGTCTATCATGGACTCGACGAGTCAGTCCCTGAATGCAGTCTGGATTTTTATTTTTAACGTTTTTATGCTTTTTGGTTTGTGTTTGTTTTCATGTGTTGCAAAATATGTTTTCCAGGTGGGGGCAAAGTTCTCAAGGTAGCTAAGGGGATTTCCCTTGGTTAAACTTTCCAAGAATTCAATCTAAATCAATAATGTCCCGATGGAAAAAGAAATTGGTGGAGATTAGGAAGAAAGAAATCTATGTACCTAATGCAATCAATTGGGAGTGGTTGGGACAGGTTCGATATGAGGAAGAATTGGCCCTATTTTTGGTCAAAACATTTATGCGTAACGGGGTATCCATCACTTGTGATGGATGGAACCGGTGTTTTAGGAGTTTTGTTGGGAGTTCTTCTCAACCATCAATTTTCGTGGAGTAAATTATTACAATAATCTGGGAGTCATTGCCTTTTGCCTTGGTGGAAAGTTCTGCCAATGTAGCATGGTGGAGTTTGCTTGGAGATTAGGTATATATGACCAACAATTGGTCAGCACTGGAGGTTTTGGTACTTTCTTGGAACATGCTCACAAGACATTTCCAGAGGGCGTTGTGGATTCCACATGGTGGAACACTATTGCAACCAAAGTCTATATCCCCAAGGCCGCTTAAGAAAGGAGCATTAGATCACCTACTCATCAATTGATTCACCGCCTCATTGCTATACGATCAATATACGGAAGGATGACGACAAGGTTTATAATCTTGATGTCTTTTATTTGTGGAGTATTATTACTCCAAACACTTTTTGCAACCTCCCGTACTGTTAGCATCTTATTTAGCCGAGGGAGCGGTCAAGGAAAGAAAAACTTCAATACTCAATGGTGGGATGTTTGTGACCCGCCTGGTGAAATCGTATGGGTTGATGGAGAGAGGAGCATGGAATATGTTGAAGATTTTTAGGAGGGAAATATGGTCCCAACTCCTCCTTTTAGCATTATGATTTTTAGGAGGGCAATAATAATTGAAGATTTTGGTGGAGGGACCTTTGCTATTCCTCATGATGATGCGGTTATAGGACCCGAAGAGCCAAGAAGAAGAGTTAGACAAAGACAAGGAAGATCCCATGATGACCCACCGGTAATTCCGTTTGATGATGAAGTACCAATGGATTGGTACAATGTGGAGATGCGATAATTCCAAGATGATTTGGCAAGGGGGGTGAATTTTGGCAACCAGTCATATGTCCAATTGTTTGAACATTTTCACATTCAACGCATAGATGGGGGAAATTATCCGCATGCACGCACGTGGGAGGAGAGACTCAATGCCCATAGTAGTGGAGCGGGAGGAAGTGGAAGATGAGATGATGATGATGAGGAAGATGAAGATGAAGACTAGCCTATCCTTTTTATTTTTATCTTGTTTGGTTGTGTGGGAACTATTTTTATTTTGTTTGGTTAGCTTTTGGACAACTAGTTTTTAGGAGTATCATTAGGATGTTTTCCTTTTTGTTACTTGTGTGTTGTTCTTTTCAGAATTTTAATGAGGGTCTGCATGAAAAGGGTCTAGAGGATTATCGAATGGTGGAAAAAATCGAGTATAGGCGAGAGAGAATGAAGTTTTGAGTCTGAGTATTGAGTCTGATTATAAAGAGGGTTAAATGTGACATCCCTAATTTCACGGCCAGAAAAGACCGATTTGTTTATGCTTTGTTTTATAAAATCAGAGTAATCCTTTGATTAAAAGAGTTGCGGAATTTGTTCCCAAAATAAAATATGATAAAATAAAATTTATCAAAGCATTTCTTAAAGAAATGTAATTTCATTAAATAAGAAAATCTCAGGATGTCATGTTCCGATACAGATCAAAAGCATAAACAGTATAAAATAGATCTTACAACAATTATTTATAACTGCTTATCTATAATCCAAAATCTCTCGTCAAGTCCACCAACTTATACCCTTGTGACATTACCTGTAATGCAAAGAAAACTGAGTGGGTCAGGCTTGGGAGTCTGGTGAGCATATAGGGTTTTCAATCCACAATAATATAATTATCATATTTAATCGTCAAACAATCAACCAAATTACCCATCCTCATTATCTTCGTTTAATCTTCCCTAAAGATATTATCCTAAGGGTCATCTCCTATATCATATTTACCTCTCATCTCGTTACATCTTATTTCCTTATATGTTTGTTCCTAAGAACTTTTCCTAAGGATCATCGCCTACATCGCATAGACAATACTAATCCAGGGATCACTCCCTCAATACGTGTCTAGTAAGGGTTAGGGTATCATCGCATGATTACGCAGTCACAACATCGCCCAGACTCGTAAATCATAATAAGGGTTAGACTATCATCGCATGAATATGCAGCCACAACATTGCCTGGACTCGTAATTCATAATAAGGGTTAGATTATCATCGCATGAATACGCAACCACAACTCGCTTGGACTCGTAATTCATAATAAAAGTTAGATTATCATCGCATGAATATGTAGCCACAACATCGCCTGGACTCATAATTCATTACCTATCTATCATCACCATTATATCCTCACCTATCTCTTATCACATTATTTCATCACACACTAACTATTTCATCTACCCATGTTCTACCCAACATATTTGTAGATATAAATTACATATATATTTTAAATCATATACAAACCTGTATAAAACATTCATCCAACATCCATCTCATATAAACAAACAATATATAAACACATAACATGTATTTCATAGCAAATACTTAATATCTATGTGTTAGAAGAAAGTAACTACACACTCACTTGATCAGAAGATGATCGGACAACACTACAGCTCTAAGAGTAGTATTCTTCGGTGAAACTGGGTTATCTTCACACACCTGTCTTCTTGCAGACAGAGCTTCGGCTCGGAAACTATTCTCTTCTTGGGAGCGGGTCTTGGGATAATACCGGGGCTTCAGGGGTACTTCTTTGCACGTAAATCGAGGTAATATGGGTGAGAGAAGGGTGAATTAGCAACCTTGGCCGGCTGCCCCTTCAAATCTATTTATAGGGCAAATTTCTCATTTTCCACATCGTGGGCTTGGTCGTCACTGCATGTGTCATCGCAAGTTGGATCTAGCAGACTCAAGAGGCGTCAGAAAACATGCCACGTCATGGGCACTGTTTCCACGTCGTGGCCACTGACACCTTTTTGGGGTTCGCCCCCCGAACTTCAGAAAGTCATAACTTTCGCATACGAACTCCGTTTTCGACGTTCTTTATATCGACGCGTAGGTGAGAATATGTTCTACAACTATTGTTTAGACTCCATTGGCTAATTTGGACTTTATTTTTAATATATTATAAATATATTACTTTTATATTATTTTTAGTGGCCGGGATAGAAAAACTCCATTAAAAATTCATAACTTCTTCATCCGACGTCCGTTTTCATCTGTCTTTTTACCGTTGGACTACTATCGACGAGATCTTCGATTCTCGTTTAGATTGTTTCGGCTAAAAATCACTCGATCTCATATTCAAGTATTCGGGCTGGATACCGCTAAGTTGAAACTTCGGAAAATCATAACTTCCTTATATGAAGTTTGATTTGGGCGTTCTTTTTATGCACGCTCTCGGTTTAACATATTCTACGACTTTCATTTAGATCACTAAGGCTAGCTATCTCTCTATTTTAAATTCATATTTTACATCATTCAGCGTCATGCCGGTTCTGTCGCGAAACTTCGACAGGTCATAACTTCTTCGTTATAACTCAGATTTCGGCGTTCTTTATATATTCGGAAACCTCATGACATATACTACAACTTAGTTAAGATTAATATTTCTAAATAATCTGTGACAACCCGAAATTTTCATTCGTACAAATCCTACATTCAAGCACTTCAAATAAAAGTTAAATACTTTTCTGCTAATTTTTAGCCGGTTTAAAATCTGTTTGAGTGTTTTTAATAATTATTCTTCAAACGAACGAATAAAAGGAAGCATTTTCTAGTATATCAGGGTAACAATAAATCAATCAACACCTTGGTTAGGTGTTCACGTCCAAACAAAGGGGTTTTGGGTGGTGAACTCCCTTAGGTCCGCAAACTCATGCTTAAGGCATGAGTTTACTCTTCATTCTTTCATTCTCCAACTTCCTAAATCAAGAACTCCCATTTTCTCTCGCAAGTATCATCACACCCTTCTTCCAATCTTCCAAAAACATAAGTATTTCTTTACTTGATTTGTTGTTATAACCTTTCATCTAGTTGTTATGCACCATTTCATCCACGAATTCTTCATTTTTACTTAGATCTTCAAGTGTTCTTCAAAACACCAAGAACACACACTAGTGTTCTTGGACCTTAAAAACCCAATCAAGCTTCTATCTTGTAAGTACTCTTGTCCTAGCTCGTTAGGTACTTGAATGAACTTGTTTACACCTAGAAAACATCAAGAAAACTAGATTAAAAGGGTGTTTACGGCCAAGGAACCTCCTTGGGCCGTAAACCCTAATTCATAGTTAAAATGAACCCTAGCCCCTTCCTAAGCATGGGATACAAGTCTAGATCACTTCCTTGTGGAGTATAGGACCTTAAACAAACAAAAGAATCAAGCACACATGAGTTTACGGCCGTAAACTCATGGGGAATGGACCATGGGCCGTAAACTCTAAAAGGTGGTGCAAATTGTGCCACTATTACTTCCTAAGGCTTGGAGTTGATCATAGTATACTTAACCTTGACTTATAAGACCTCAAAACACCAAATGGTACTAATTACCATGAGGTTACGACCGTAAACTCATGGGGGAAATGACCATATGCCGTATACTCCTTAAGGAGTGGTCCTTGGGCCATAAAATCAAATGCAATGCCTTACAACCTTTAGATGCAACCCTTTGGTACCTATAGCACTTAAATCAAAGTGTTTTCCATGTCCTAGGGTGTCTTAACTTGGTTACTTAGTGGTTAAATGACTAATTGGATACATATATGTGCTATTATATGTTATTTAGGATCATTGTGTGTGTTCAAGTCTTCACTTGACACCTAGCACCTTGTCTAACATTTCCGTACAATCCACTCACTATAGGTGAGTTCATACCTATTAATCAACCTTTTAAATGTTTTTAAATGCTTTTATGGGGGGGGGGGGGATACAAGTTGAATCACACTAGTTATTATATCAATCACATGTGATTAACAACTAGCATACAAATGGATTTTTTATACTTTAAACGTTTTTGTCAACAAAACTACTTGAGAATGATTATCAAATACTTTTACATGTTAAACTCTTTATAAAACTTAGTTGTAGTTTCCAAATCTTTACTTTCAATTCTTTAAACTCTTATATTGTCAAATCATGTCCGATACATATATAGTTATATAAATAAGGTTTGAAGGACTTAGGATTGATAATACACTATATTTCCTGTTCCTTGTTTGGTTGTTGACTTAGAGTATCCTATTGTTTGTTCGAGTGTCGTTTGATCCTTAGTTATACATCATGTATATATGTATAGACGTAAAATCTTGTTATCTTATTTCAATACACTCGGATATACACTCAACATTACTATTAAACTATTATAGGTATAGTTTAGAGTTATACTACTTACTATTTCTAGTGCAATGAAACATACAAAGAGTCAGTTCATAGATGAGTCAATACATACTGTAAACAATACATACACTACACTATACAACTGAACACATTATAATGAAAGTTAGAGAGAACATACTACTCACTAGACATAGAGACCATACACTAGTATATACTATTCATACACACTATATACTATACCAGAGAACTTACTATGATGAGAATCAAGGGAGACATACACTACACTAATTCATACACTACATACACACTATAACATAAATGTGAGGCATCACTTCGGGGCATGGCATCTCTGTCATGGCTTGTCTTGTATCCAGAGTCTCCTAAAGGGAGAGCATGAATTTGTGTATAAATCTATACTGGACTGACCGTCCTACACCTTACTGCTAGATACAGTGGGACCTGCAGGTCTTCGGGTGATGAATGTCATTACATCTCGACGTCTTACATCGTTGTGGTTCACTAGGTCGATCAATTATGGTTACAATTACATCACATTATACCTTAATTAACTATTGGCTTAAGGTAGTTAGTACTATAGTAGTTATAATATTATTATACTACAGTACTTCATTATTTTCCCTTTACATCTACTTTGTGATCTCCTCACAATAAAGAGTAATGTAAAAACTATATTTTCACTAATGATAGTCACGTTTGGGAAAAATGCTCACTTTTACAATGAACAAACATACAGCACACTCGATGCCTTGGTAGAAGGCTGCTTTTAATGGAAAATATAGGATTTTCTAAGAGATACAAACAATTGTTACAAACATTTTACATACTTTTACACTCAAACACTTACAAACATTTTCATACAAATTATGACACTAAATACTTATGAACTCACCAACTTTGATGCTGATAAACTCTTTCAAAGTGAATTGTATTCTCAGGTCATCAGTAAACAGGTACCGAGGCCAACTTTTGAGAAGATGGAGCACATACAAGCCTCATCTTTTATTTTGATTCATATTTTGGTGTCTTATAAACCACAAAACACACTTGTATTAAAATTATATATTTAATGTAATAGATGATGTTGTTTACTTGTTTACGATTATTCTGTGTTGTGATACTATACATGACGACCTTCCCCCTAAACATTTCCATAATTCTTGGTTTTGGTGTGTGACATAATCTTCCATCAAAAAGTCATTTTTGATGATCATTATCTCTAAATTGACTAGCCCTGATCTACGGGCGTTACAATTATCTCCCCCCTTAGGATGATTACGTCTTGGAATCATCAAAGAAATAGGACTCATATTTTGACTCCATACGTTACCTCTCCATTCTAAGTAATAACCTTGATGCTCAATCTTGCACCTGCTCTTCGTACTATGTTGAATTTTCAATCTTAACTTTCGAGTTACAAAGCAACTCCTTTTTGAGGACTCCTTCTTCTTCTTAGGATAAATACTTTCCTTTATCTATTTTAACAGACTGATGGGTCACGTTCTAATGACCTTTCATTATATAATACAACTCTTAGACTCAGGTCTCTTAGAGTCAAATTCCGAAATGGAATATACCTTCCTTCATATTCTAATGTGATATAATCACATCTTAACTTGTAGCATTTCTAACTACGAACCTATTTAACAACGAGCGCGATGCTATCGGTCGCATTGATTTCAATCTTCTGACCTCAGTCAGATGCTACTTCGAACTTGGTTCTCGGAACCACTTAACAACTCATCGTAGTCAGACTAAATTTGATATGACCGTTAGGGTCGGAATAACAACCATCTCACTAGTCATTACCGAAACAATGGTAGTGACTTACTTGAATAAATGAGACCAATCACTAGCTTCTTGGTAACATTGCGACTTTCCCTGATCCAAGTGTGAGTCCTGTGCTTCCAATAGTATAGATCTCTACTACTATTCACACCTACTTATACTCGTCCCAAGTATTGTCACGTAGTCTCCAAGTCCTAAAATCACAAAACAATTTAACAGATACGAATGTGTCCAAATAATCATAGAAAATTTCCAAGACTCTACTAGGACTTCTTCCATGCATATCTTCAATCATCAATTCTACTTCAACTCGTTCGGTGATGAAAATTCCAGACGATGGGACAACTTCAAGAATTGCACCAATCGTTCCATCATCCTGCCAATCGAAGGTATACTTCATACGTACCGTACTCCTCTAAACATTCCATTATTTTATCAGACATATTCTAAAGGCAAGATACCACTCCTAAGATATCTTCTGATAGGTTTCATTCACTATCACAAGCCATTCATTTCATCCTTTTACTTAATTCTCTAAGATTCTTATGCATAACGTTTTGTACATCCAAGCATACATTCGGTGTACCGATCGAGAATTTAAGATAAGAAAGCTTTATGTACGATAGACGTATAAATCTCCTTATCACTCCGAAACTTTTACATGCTAGATCTAATATCATAGTCATACGCTTAGAACCCTATACACATAAGGTTTCCAGATCCGGTCGGCAACAGACCATAGATCCGAACAAGTAATAGCATCATTATTTGCTATAACACAAAACATTTAGCACATAAAAGCATTTTAGGCAACAAACCATAGATCCAGGATGTCATGTTCCGATACAGACCAAAAGCATAAACAGTATAAAATAGACCTTACAACAGTTATTTATTACTACTTATCTATAATCTGAAATCTCTCGTCAAGTCGACCAACTTATACCCTTGTGTCATTACCTGTAATGCAAAGAAAACTGAGTGGGTCAGGCTTGGGAGCCTGGTGAGCATATAGGGTTTTCAACCCACAATAATATAATTATTATATTTAATCATTAAACAATCAACCAAATTACCCATCCTCATTATCTTCGTTTAATCTTCCCTAAAGATATTATCCTCAGGGTCATCTCCTATATCATATTTACCTCTCATCTCCTTACATCTTATTTCCTTATATGTTTGTTCCTAAGAACTTTTCCTAAGGATCATTGCCTACATTGCATAGAAAATACTAATTTAGGGATCACTCCCTCAATATGTGTCTAGTAAGGGTTAGGGTATCATCACATGATTACGCAGTCACAACATCGCCGGGACTCGTAAATCATAATAAGGGTTAGACTATCATCGCATGAATATGCAACCACAACATCACCTGAACTCGTAATTCATAATAAGGGTTAGACTATCATCGCATGAATATGCAGCTACAACATCGCCTGGACTCGTAATTCATTACCTATCTATGATCACCATTATATCCTAACCTATTTCTTATCACATTATTTCACCACACACTAACTATTTTATCTACCCGTGTTCTACCCAACATATTTGTAGATATAAATTACATATATATTTTAAATCATATACAAACCTGTATAAAACATTCATCCAACATCCAACGCAAATAAACAAACAATATATAAACACATAACACGTATTTCATGGCAAATACTTAATATCTATGTGTTAGAAGAAAGTAACTACACACTCACTTGATTATAAGATGATCGGACAACACTACAGCTCTAAGAGTAGTATTCTTCGGTGAAACTGGGTTATCTTCACACACCGGGCTTCTTGCAGGCAGAGCTTCAGCTCGAAAACTCTTTTCTTCTCGAGATCTTCGGGCTTCGAGACTTGCTTCGGGTCTCGGGATGATACCGGGGCTTCGGGGGTACTTCTTTGCACATAAATCGAGGTAATATGGGTGAGAGAAGGGTGAACTAGCAACCTTGGCCGGGTGCCCCTTCAAATATATTTATAGGGCAAATTTCTCATTTTCCACGTCGTGGGCTTGGTTGTCACTGCATGCGTCACCGCAAGTTGGGTATGGCAGACTCAAGAAGGCGTCAGAAAACATGCTACGTCGTGGCCACTGACACAGCTTTGGGGTTCGCCCCCCGAACTTCAGAAAGTCATAACTTTCGCATACGAACCCTGTTTTTGACGTTCTTTATATCGACGCGTAGGTGAGAATTTCTCTACAACTCTTGTTTAGACTCCGTTGGCTAATTTTGATTTTATTTTTAATATATTATTAATATATTACTTTTATATTATTTTTAGTGGGCCGGGACAGGAAAACTCCATTAGAAATTCATAACTTTTTCATATTTTTGCCATTGTACTTTCGCGTTTAGATTGTTTCGGCTAAAAATCACTCAATCTCATATTCGAGTATTCGGGCTGCATATTGCTAAGTCGAAACTTCGGAAAATCATAACTTCCTCATACAAAGTCAGATTTGGGCGTTTTTTTATGCACGCTCTCGGTTTAACATATTCTACAACTTTTTTTAGATCACTAAGGCTAGATATCGCTCTATCTTAAATTCATATTTTACGTCATTCAACATCGTGTCGGTTCTGTCGTGAAACTTTGACAGGTTATAACTTATTCGTTATAACTCTGATTTCGGCGTTCTTTATATATTCGGAAACCTCATGACATATACTACAACTTAGTTAAGATTAATCTTTCTAAATAATCTTCCATCAAAAAGTCATTTTTGATGCTCATTATCTCTAAATTGACTAGACCTGATCTACGGGCGTTACATTAAAGAGTACGTAAATACTGAATAAAAGAAGGGAATGAGTTTCATTTTAATGCTACTTCAGCACACAAATAAAAAAAGGATTTTAAGTAGATTATGTTTTTTTTCACACAACGATGGACTCGCCAAGTGCACATAAGAACTCGACGAGTCGTAGTACAATTTCATGATTTCTGTCATTTTCGCGCTACAACTCGGCGAGTCACCATAATAACTCGATGAGTTGCTCCTTATTTCACCTCTCAAGCTCATGATTTGATGACATTTCACACGACAATTGACTGCATTTTCGAAGATTAATTTATGAAGCTTTCCAAGAGTTTTTTGCTGCATTTTTAGAGCTATCAACCACACAATAGATTTGATGCCTGAGGCATGGATGAGTTGTTCCCATTTGTAAAGTCAATCAAAGATGGAGCTTTGAATAAAGACAATCAAGCTCGCCACTTCTATCCAGGGGAGTTTGTTCCAATTCCCTCTTTACTTTATTTCTCTTTATAATGTGTAACATGCAATGGGGGACATTGCATGAATTAAGTGTGGGGTAGGGGTTGGTTACATTAGTTGAAATTTTAGTTAAATTTTGAAATTTTTGCATTAAAATTGCTAGGGTTAGTTTAGAAAATCATGGTAAAAGCTATTAGGATTTCATGCTAGTATTGTGTTTGATGATTTTTTGAGGACCCAATGTTTAGTTGAGCCAATATACGTTATAATGCATTTGTGGCCTCCTTTATTCTAGTGAAATCATGCGACAAAAACACAACCTCGCTTAGTTTAAGGGATGCAATATGTTTAGCATCGTGTAACAGAAATGTATCCAGGAAATTTTTTATCTTTAACCAGTAAAGGTTGAAGTTGAGTGCCTTTGCTTAAGCATGTAGGGTTTTAAGGGAAAAAAGTGAGTTACATGTGAAAAAAAGAGAGAGAGAATTACAAGAAAAAGTTTTAAAGAATTTTAAGGCAATCAAGTGAAGATCAAAAGATTAAGTTCTAAAAAAAAATCAAAAGTTGAAGATACCAAAAATTAAAAAGGTTTTGAAATCAAAGAAATCAAGATCAAACTATCAAAGAAATGAAGAATTCCAAAAGCTCCATAGTGGTATCAAAAAGTTATAATTTTCTAGATTACGTATGCTTGGTTGCTCAACCAAAAATACCTTGAGGTTAGGAAGTTTTTTGCGGATGGAATCGGAGGGATGCATAAAATGAGCATTGCTCAAAAAAAGTGGGCGAGTATTTATGAGGATTGTTAGTATTAAAAATTGAGGGGGGCCTTAGGAAAAATTTTAGACACAAATGCATGCATTGCGGTCTTGGCATAATGGTTGGGTTTGATTGAGATTGTCTTATGTGATGTTAATATTTTAAAATTCAGTTTTGCTTGGGGGCAAATAAAAGTCAAGTGTGGGGTATTTTAATATGTGCATATTTAGTTATATATTTTGTATAGAATGTTAATACTTTTTGACTATTTTATTGCAAATATGGAACAAAAGGTGCTTAATCACGTTTAAATTGTATTTTCAGCCTAGAAGAAGTGCTTGGAAGCAAAAGGAAGCAGAAATAACAACCGGGAGCTCGGGAAGTAAATACAGAGGAAAAAGTCAAAAACTTTGATGCACTCGACGAGTCAACACCCTTACTCGACGAGTTGAGTCGAACATTCGTGAAGCAATATAAGTCCTTACTGTACACGAATTTTTAATGAAGGACTCGGCGAGTCAACCCTGTTTTCTGAAATCAATAAATAAAAGTCAAACCCCCGAATTGAGGCTCTCTTTGGAAATCCTTAGAGGTTAAGCTGCGAATGAAGTTGTTGCTGGAACCCTAGGAACTCGAAGATCAAGTCTAAGAATCCGATTTTGGGAAGATTGAAGGCAATTCAAGTGTATTCTTACTTTAACCTTTGATTGAATCATGTTTAAACCAACGAATTTCGTTTTTGAGTTTATTTTTACTGTAATTATGAACTAAAATCATTGTCTTCTGTTTAGTGTAGATGATTTTGTGAATATGGATTGATTTTATGGTTAGGATTAATTTAATTTGGTGATATTGTTTTGTTAAGCTTGTTAAAGAACCTAATGTGTTAATTACAAATATTTCCAGTTAATTAACCAACATATTAAGTTGCATGAACATCTCTTAATTGCTAATTTCGTATGATTTATGTGAGAACATTGTTATATGCCTAGGAATAGCGAATGTGAAACTAGGGTTAACTAGAAAATAGATAAATTAACGTGTGAGCTTGTGTAACGAACCATCAACAAGAGGTTAATTGAACGACCAATTTAATTAACCATTACAAGAATTACTTAACACGAACCAATAAACAAATTCATTAATTTAGACAACTAGCCACTGCTTGAATTAATCTGTTTTCTAAGGATTAGTAATATCGAACGTGAACCTAATCACCTTAATCGGTAGCCAAAGAAAAATTAATCCAATGCATTTACCATAAAATCAACCATAGGATCAAATGATTCGAACCTAAACAGAAGTCCTCTTTGTCATTGAATTTAGTTGCATTTTATTTGGTTAGCTGTTAATTGTTTTCTTTAAGTGTTAGTTAAGTATTTAAGTTTCTAGTCTTGCAAAACTAGAGAAAACCCCCATTTTATTACTTGTTTTTATTTAGATAACCCTAGTAGTTAGTCTTATAATTGTCGTTCCCTGTGTTCGATACCCTTCTTGCTTAAACTATACCATCAATTGATAGGTATTCTGCCTATTGTGTGTCCAATTTATATTAAAAAAGTAGGATGAAACTAGTTAGTTTCACACACATCAAGTATGTGGCAACCCTATATTTTTCCAAAGCAATGTAACACTCAAAAGTCAAATACAACGAAACTATTTGGAATCAACAAAATTAACCTCAAAAATAAAGTGTTCAAAAATCTAAATTTGGGATGCATCAAATGTTAGATATCGTGCAAAGGTTTCCAAAAACATAAAGAACGTTCAAAACCGGGTTATAATGAAGAAATTATGACCACTCAAATATTCACGACACACCCGGTAAAACATTATTAAACGTTAAAAGTGAAATTACAATAAAATGCATTTTAGCCTTAGGTATCTAAACAAAAGTCGTAGATTACGTTAAACAGTGAACGCGCATAAAAAGATCGCCCAAATTGGACCTCGTATGAAGAAGTTACAAATTTTCTAAGTTTCGTAACAGCAGTAGAGAGCTAAAAACTCGAATGAAAGATCGAACGATTCTTAGCTAACACAACCAAAATGAGAATCGAAGGTCTCCACAACAGGAGTAAGATGGTGAAAAGACAGACGAAATCAGGCGTCGGATAAAGACGTTATGAATTTTTAACGGACTTTAGCAGTCCCGACCTACTAATAACATAACATTAAAAATAAAGTCAAAACTAGCCGACGAAGTCTAATTTAAAATTGTAGAGCATAGTCTCCCCTACGTGTGGATATAAAGAACACAAAAAACAGAGCCCGTACGTGAAAGTTACGGAATTTAGAAGATTGAAGCCTTAATTACGCCCAATGTAATTTAAGAGTACGCCCAGCGTACTCAGGTGCAGTGTCGAGTCCCATCAGCTGTAGGCTCTACGCTTGGCTAGACTCGAGTCGTAAGCCATGACACAAAGTTATGCCCAGCGTAACCGAAGTACGCCCAACGTACTCCGGTAGTACGCCCAACGTACTCTCACTTTCAACCCTATTGATAGAGGGCATGAGCTCCGGGTTTTGGCACACATTTCTCAAACTCTTTCTCACTTTCACTCACTTGTGAACTCCAGAGGCCATCCCGACACCCTTGGTTCCATACCCGAGCCCCCGACGAAGTTTCTACGCTACCGAGATCCCTGAGAAGCTCGAAGACGCAGCTTTCCGCAGTTGAAGTTCTGCTCGATTCTAGTCTCACTCTCTTCAAACCGAACAAATGAGTTCATACCCCTACTTTTCACGTCTTTTCATGATTTAGGGGGGGGAATACAAGTTAAATACAAGAAAACGTATCGTTTTATATAGATATAAATACAACTAATATCCTGTTTTTATTCGATGTCATGACATTAGAAAAAAGGCCTTTTACGACGCTCATTGCGCGTCGTAAAACGCTCAGACGACGCGCAAATGCGTGTCAAGGAAGGCCATGTCATAAAGAAAGACAATGCGCTTTTGCGTGTCGTCTATAGACGACGCGCATTTACGACGCTCATATATGATACGTAATGCATATCAAGGAAGACCCTGTCATAAAAGAAGACGACACGCATTTTCGTGTCGTAACCTTATGACGCGCTTGTTTATGACACGCAATGCGTATCAAGAAAGCCCATGTCATAAAGGAACACGACTCGCCATTGCGTGTCGTAACTTTACGACGTGCCTTTACGACTTGCATTGCGTATCATTTAATCTACTGTCATAAACAAAGATGACTCGCATTTGCATGTCATAAATTCCAGTTGCACTCGGTGACTATACACCTTTACAACGTGCATTTACGACACATATTTACATTGTGAATACACATAATAAAAGACAAATATACACAAACATTCATTTTCATCTAAACGTAAAACAACTTACTTACATTTCAAGTTACCTTAAGTAACATTACTAAAAGTTAGCAAAAACATGTACATGTGTGTCAAAAGACTACCTAGCATTACAGATGTAAGATTGAATAGTCTCCAACGATGGCAGGAGAGCCCAAGCTCGTCAGCGATGCGAAGTCATCCGGAAGAGAAGGAACCTAACTTTGTCGGAGGGGAAGTCGCCGGAAGAGAAGGAACCTAACGTTGTCGGAGGGGTCGATGTTTGCAAGGCGAGTCGACGATCGATTGTAGAGAGAGAGAGAGAGAGAGAGAGAGAGTATTGAGTGATGATCAAAGTGTTTTGATTTTGTTTAAAAACCCTAGATATTTTTTGCAGATACCTCGATTTTTGAAACAAGAGCGCGCCTCATAAAAATTAAAAGGCGATGGTTGTAGTCGACACACGTTTAATGAGAAGCATCCTCCGTGTTTTTGATTTTTTTTCTCTAAGACAACTAATCTAAGGGCGCGCGATAATGCGTGATATAAATGCTTAAAATTTTTGAAGAGTAGACACCATTTTAAGGTCACTTCCATTTGCGTAACATAGATCACTAAGTGTCGTGTATTGCACGTTGTAAAAGGCCTTTTTTCTACTAGTGTCAACATTTTACTTTACGTATGAAGTTAGTATTTCACCGAGTTATTTTCACCAAATGGAACACACTTTCTGAAAAACTATAATGGGTATAGTTTGTGAGTTATTCTTACGTAAACATATTGAAAAACGAAATACTTTCATCTGAAGTGAAATAAAGACTTTCTTATCGTAAATCTATTTATACTAAGTGTTGTGAGATATTCAACTTCAACGTACTCTCAAGTATGCATTTCAAGTCCTGTATTATAAACCATAATCTATTAGATGGAAAGCGTGATACTTGTGTATAGATCTATACGGGATTGATGATCCCGCACCTAAACTGTTAGCTACAGTTAGACCAGCAGGTTTGGGGTGACAAATGTCATAACACTACAACACCTGAAGAATGTTGTTACAGGCAGTCTGTGTCAATAGCATGGTTATAAGACTCACACAGAAGTATAAAAACAAGCTTGATTTACGAGACTCGTGAATGCATTCAGTATTTACATTATTTTGAATATACATTCATTTTTATCATTTAGGTACGAAAGATACTAACGCCCTCCAACTTTCAGGAGCTTTTTCAAACTATATATGGAAAATATTGGATTTTCTGGAAATCACATTCATCTGTTTTCTTCTAAAAATACATACTTTTTGAGCACAAAAACACTTCTGAACTCACCAACTTTATTGTTGACACTTTTTCGAAACTACTTGTATTTCTCAGGGAATCAGTTGTACAGGTAACTACCAGCTTTTGAAGAAGGAACGCTAAGGCGTCTATATTCAAACATTTTAAATCATCATATTTGTAATATTCCTTTGGAAACATGTATTACGCAACAATGTACGTTTTTGTTATATATATGATGGTTGTGTTACTTTCTTTACGATATTCAATTGTTATGGTATTACGTGAAGTCATCCACCCCTGAATGTTTCCGCCATTCTAATTTGGGGTGTGACAGATTGGTATCAGAGCATTGTTTATAGTGAACTAAGTATATCGAACCACATAAGATATACAAACTATAAATGCAAAAGGGACCAAAAATCCTCTGACGAAACGTTTTCATAAACAATATATATATTTTTTTAAAATATACATTTTTACATGCATGCATTGGTTCGTATCATTACAAAGTTTTCTAAAAAGTATTAAGGCAAGTTGCGACACCACGACTGGGCCTCGGGGTATGTAATCAAATCGAGAATAAATATAGCCTCATCAACTATATTTATCATTGATTTGACCAACGTACGTCGAGGAATGGTCGTAGTGGACAACAAGTCAATAACTTACCAAATAAAATTACTAAACTTGCAAATTCGAAATACTATAGGAGTATTTTATAAAATATATGGACAATAAAAATCATGCACACCTCAAGATTTGGTTAAACTTAGGATGCCGTCAAATAGAAATATATTTTCTCATAAAATTCTTATACCTCTATCCTAGTACAGACAAAATGGCCGGATTCCATATATCGGGAGATCCCTACTACCCAAACCAAGGTAATGGTGGATGGATAGAAGAAGATCTGGAAGAAGACCCAGAGGAAATTGAAGAGGAAGTCGAAAAGGAATTCGAAGTCGACGAGGAAGTCGAAGAGGAAGAAGAGCCTATAGAGGCGGAAGAGGAAAGTACGGATGGAATAGACTCTAAACTGGAAGTAATCAACCCTCTCGCTCCTCGTTCTCCCGAAGTTAGAATGGGCTACCAAGGTCCCATTCCCATTTGGGGAAGCCATCTCTACCATTGGAGCCGTCAACTAGGTGTACGCCCTCCCTTTGGTATGTGCCGGGAGTTCTACAATGTCAGTGGGGGAGGATCAGCGGATCGAGGGCTTCCCGTTCTTATTGGCAAAATAGCCACCCAGACCTACCAGTCGGACATTCAAGCGGCCAAAATCGTGAGATCAATGATGCTGCATAGGGTAACACCGCAGACATCCGTCGTCTGGACGGACTACACGAAGATTCCCAACTCCACACAGGGACACTTCAAAGCCAAATGAGGCAGCACTTGCGGAAATAAAAGAGATGAAGGAACAACAAACGGTTCTTGAGAGGCGTTTAATGGGAGTCAAACAATCGGATGCAGAGTCTAGCTCCAAAGGCACGACAGACAGCAAGTAGGACTTGCCCAACTCCAACAATTTTGATATAGAATAGGACCTCGGATAAAGTTTTTCTTACCTTCTTTGAACTTGTAATCGGATAAAAAGATATTATAAAGACACTTATACAAGTCATAATTATAGCCCAAATATTGATTAAAAGTTCATAATAACAATACTAATTTTAAATATAAGTTATATTTAAAATAGGGTAAGCATAACTTACTTACAAGGGAATTTTAGCTAGGTGTCGGACTCTGCAGAGGCAGAGCTTCGTCGCTAAGTCTTTCTAAGAAAGATGCTTGCAACGCTTCAGTGCTCACCTTACTATACTAAAAACTACAGAAATAGAAGTCGAATCACGAGGGACCGAAATGCTCGAGGGATAAGAAGAGAAAGACTCTTGAATCAAGAGAATGGTGCAAGAAAGATGAGAGGTTAGAGGCTATTATTTATAGTAATTGAATTTTCAAAAACTACCCTCTATATTTACTTAAATGACTAAACACCCCTTTATAATACTATTTTAAATAGATCTAATGATATTTGTACTAAACTAATGTTGAAACTACTCAACACTAGTCTTATAACGGTCGCATCGTCAATTCATTTCTAATGATATATACACATGTATATATATATATATATATATATATATATATATATATATATATATATATACGTATATATAGTTAATACTTTATTTTAATACGTAAATATGCTATTAAAAATTATAACTCTTTCATACGAACTCCTTTTTTGACGATATTTATATCCACGCGTAGCTCTCGACAAGATCTACAACCTTTGTTTAGACTCCGTCGGCTACTTTTGAATTTATATTTTTGTCCCTATTTTTATAAAATTAAATGATTTTGCTAAAATCATACCTCTCTCATAAGGACTCCGTTTTTGGCATTCTTTTTCTGAAAAGTCCTATTTTAAGGAGTACTACGATTTTCATTTTGGTCGCATTAGCTAAAAGTCAACCGTTCTCTTCGTAACTTTTTACATCACACAATCTTTGTGCGCGGTTGACTTTTATATGTTATAAAAATTATATATAGTTCATACGGAGTCAGATTTCTATTAAATTTATATTTTTGGGATCGAGAATACGTGTACTTTCTAAATATTTAATATATATATATATATATATATATATATATATGTTTTTATCACACTTATTTTTACGATTTACGGACGATTGGGCTGATTTTTCCTATTTTATTATATTATAATAATCATGAAACACATAATATTCATATAATCCTTCTTTATTATGTCAAATAGGTTATAATTGTTGACCCTAACGATTACATCGTCATATTAATGCTTAGCCTAGAAACACGAGCGTTACATGAAATAAGGGAGATCAGTAGCAAAGCACGGAACATGACGATGCAAGTATAACCCACCCACGAAGAATAAAGAGCACCATGTGAATTCCATTCCTACAAGTAGATCAGGGAAACAATACAGACTACCTACACTCTTTTAAGGGAGAGATACCCACCGTGAGACAACAAATATTGCAGCTAAAACTAGAGTAGTCATAACAAATAAGAGAAACAGAAGGGGGACACTCACGAGATGTGTGAGATGGTGGAGCACCCTACGTGTCATTTTAATAAACTAATATAACCTAATGAGTTAATGTCTACACTACTCGCACTATGTGTTAGGTTTACCACACTTTTCGTCACAACTAGTAATCGTAAAATCAAAAGAGATACACCTTTCCAAAACCCATGAAATCAGATCAACTTAAAATTTTGACATCTTTGTTCTATTTTGTTAAACTTAACATTGACACAATACCTACTCCTATTTGCTACCATAAAATACATCATAGGAGTGTTAATCGAAACATTGAAAATCGTACAGCAAAACACGAAACTTATATGTGTATATATAAATAGATAGAATACAATTAACAATGACTGTAATTACTTACAAACTCATTTCATACCATGTAACCGAATCATGCCTTCACATGGAAATAATTGGCATATCGGCGCAACACCGGTTCTGCAAATAGATCTCGCTACATTCCAAGTCGCAGTAACAACTGCAGTAACTGTCATCATGGCACAACTCAGCGCTAACAACACAAGCGGACAAGGAAACGACGTCGACAATTCAAACCGTAGTAACAACCAAGGAAACCAACGAGTGTCGGCCGTCAAGGGCACCCTAGATCACAAACCTAAGAGCAAGAAATGAAAGTTCTGGAACAAAAAGGAGCACAATTTATCTCAAGGTCCTACCAAGAGACAACAACCAGTGGCAGCCCTTGCAGCCACAACATCTACCATGTCGATACCGGCCAATCGATATTCTGGAACACTTCCGAAGTGTAACAAGTGTAACTTCCATCACAAAGGAATTTTCCGGGTGATACACTGTAAAAACTACAACAAGAATGGGCACACTGTTCACTTCTGTAGGACTCCAGCCCAACACATCACTTTAATGACCAATATCGGAGAAAGACCAGTATACCATGCATGCAGTGCAACGAGACATTTCAAGAGAAATTATGCAACAGATAGGAATAACGGAGGAGAGGGAGGAGTTAACGACAAGACATAAAGAGCAACGAGGAACCCTAGAGGGATTTTTGGTATGTTTCCAAATAACACTAATTAAGCATCGAATTTTCACTAAAATCTTTGACGATTAAATCCAAATTATAAATTGCTCCCTCATCCGAATAAAACGCATCATTCATATAAAAAGTAAGCCTCCTTACAGGTGATCTATGATGGCTTAGTGTAAACATTAGGTCATATATAGTTAAGATTCAGCATGCTTAGAATGAGTGATTCCGCTTTAATTTCTGTTTCTTGTTTGATTGTGGATTTAGGGCGGAGTTACTCAGTCGACTGTCTTTTCAATCTTAATTATATACGATTTGTATACATTAAGCGATTATAGAGAGACTTGGTAGGGATCATATTATGAGATTTCATCACTAATTATCAGAGCACCCTTGCTGCCTATACTCTCTAAGTACGGTACAAATATTCACAGTAGTAATAACAAGGATAAAACAGAAATCACTAAAGACATATACATAGAATACACCATCGCTCCAAACAATCACTCCTTCCAAATCAACTTAACACCTGTTACCATAAGTACTTATGAATTCGTTATTCGACGTGGATTGGCTTAGTCCTCACTATACGAATTTCCTATGCTACGGAAAGACCATTTGCCTTAACCGACCGTCTAACGAAATCTTTTCAAATCTATAACGACAAACCCGACACAAACCTTCTTATTGTCTTTCGCTTAAAAAATTAGAAGTACCCATGCGAGGGGTACCACGCCTTCCTAGCTCACTCCATAGACAAGAAACTTGAAGCGAAAAACACACAGGATGTTCCGGAAGTACGGAATCTTCCCGAAGTATTCCCCGCAGACCTTACGTGAATATCGCTCGTACAACAAGTCAAGTTCAAAGATAGAGACTAAGGACCCATGCGGAAAACCTATCACTACTAGGGGTATATGTGAGGGTGGTATATAATTAAGATTCTACGGGCTTAGGATGTGTGATTCTGCCCTACCTCCTGTTCCTTGTCTGGCTTTGAAAATGGGGCAGAGGCACCCATCCGTCAGTCTTTTCAATCTTAATTATATACGACTTGTATACACAAGGTGATAATAGATGAACCAGGTATGAGTTTTACCATGAACTTCACGACAAAGCTGCCCAAGACTACGAGTGGACATGCTAATATTCAAGTACACGTAGACGAGTAAACAAAACCCGCACCTTTCCCCGTCTTAAGTACAACCTACCATCCCTACATAAATAATTAGATTAAACAAAACAACGTCGCATACTAATAGTGAAGGTCCACAAGAACACCAAGCGAGGAGCTGAATTTACTTGGGAATAGGAAGATCAGATAAACAAATACAGATAATGTAACAACCCGTTATTTCAAATCAATGTAATAGTCCAAGTCAACTTGTAACTCATTTTAAAGTAATAAAGATATAAAAAATTAAAATAAAATGTTAGATAAACCTAATATCTAAGAAGAAAGTCATAGTGGTCATGACAAGGATTCTGGAAATATAAATAACGCCAAAATCTAAGCTATAACAAAGAAGTTATGGCCTATCAAAGTTTCGCGACATAACCGGCACGACGCTATGTGTCGTAAAAAGTGAGTTTACAATAAAATACTTTTTAACCTTAACGATCTAAATGAAAGTCGTAGTATATGTTAAACCGAGAACGTGCATAAAAATAACATCCAAATCTGACTTCGTATGACGAAGTTATGAATTTTCTAAGATTTGGCATAATAGTGTGCAACCCGGAATTCGAATTTTAGATCGAGCGATTTTTAGCCGACACAACCTAAACGAGAATTGAAGATATTGTCAATAGTAGTTCAAAGGTAAAAAGATAGACAAAAACGGACGTCGGACGAAGAAGTTATGAATTTTTAACGGACTTTTCCTGTGTTGGCTCGTAAAAATATAACTTTAAAAATAAATTCAAAATTTGCTAACAGAGTCTAAACGAAAGTCGTAGAGTATGGTCTCACCGACACATGAAGATAAACATTGTCAAAAAAAAAAGAGCTCGTATGCAAAAGTTATGAATTTTTGAAGTTCGAGGCACAAATTTCGAGGATGTCCGAAGGGGTACGCCCCGCGTACTCAGAAACTTGGTCCGGAGTCGGCAATGTCGCTCCATTATCGCATAAGCAGATACGTCCGAATCCCGAAACCGAACAAACGTCACGTTCCTCCGAACACCCTGTGTATCGAAACACGCAACATCCCTCACACGTACGCCCAACGTACCGAAGACTAGACCCCTCCTATAAATAACATGTGAGGTTGCCCGGTTTTGGTTGCTACTTTACTACTTCTTTCTCCATATAAACTCTCTCAAAGCCACTCTCCCCCCCTCCCCGAAGCTTAAGGAATCTCCCTAACACTAGAAGAAAGCCCCAGAGCACCCGAAGTCCCCGGGAAAAGAGTCTTTTTGGTTTGAAACTTTGCCCGCGCAGAAAGTCCATTGCATCATGCTGGCGACTATGACTGCAGAACTCCAGAAGTCCTATGAGGACATGTATCCCTATGAGATGCATCAAGATCTACTGTACCAGTACCACCAAAGTGCTAGGCAATAAAGGTACGAGATCATCACTTCGATGATCACTACCAAAATGGGTAATGGAGAGTCCCTTACTGCTCATCTGCAAAAGATGCAGAGATATGTTGAGCGCATGCTAAAGTTAAATGTTAACTTTGATAAAGAGCTAACAATTGACATCATCCTTCACTCCTTGCCTCCCTCCTACAACCTGTTCTACATGACCTACCACATGAACAAGGAGGAGGTCACTTTGAGCAAGCTTCAAGGCTTGATGAGGATTGCTGAGAGCAACCTCAAAGATAAATCTATTGCATCAACTCCTACTCCTGCTGTTACCCTAGTCTTGGCAATTGAGCAAGGAAAGGGTAAGCAGAGGAAGGATCCCTCAAAGAGCAACCGCGAGGGAAAGTCCCATGATTGTACCTCTTCTAGTGGAACCAAGGTTGGTTCTGCTAAACCCAACTCCAACCCCAAGCAGGCAGAGTGCCACTACTGTAATGAAATAGGGCATTGGAAATGAAGCTGCCCGAAGTATCCCGCAAGATATCAAGGATGGAAAGATCAAGCTGTCCTTCGCAGGTATTTACACTATCAAATCTAATGATTAATCGCATCATATTTCTTGGGTTCTTGATACAGTATGTGGTTTTCAGATTTGTTCTGATTTACAGGGCCTAATAAGAAATAGGAATGTGGAGCATGGGAAGATAAACTTGATCATGGAGAACAAAAGATCATCAATTGTCACCAAGAATGGAGTTTAGTCTTTAGTGTTTAGTAATGGATTAGGACTAGATTTAAATAATTATTGATATTCGCCAGATATGGCAAGAAACATCATTTATTTTCATGGTTTATATAGACAAGGATTTAGATATTCATTTGATAATGAAAAGGGTTCTATTAATGCTTATCTTAATTGTGTTTTCTATTTTGAAGCATTCCCTTGTAATGAAATATATGAAACTGTGATGATTGTAGATAATTTAGGAAATGATGAATTGTGTATCGATTCTTCCAATGGTTTGGATAAAACATGCTTGTGTAATTGTCATATTGGACACGTCAACAAGAAACGCATAGAAAAACTCCAAAAGGATGGAGTGTTAGAGTCATTCGACCTTATGGACGATGATGTGTGTGAGTCTTGTTTACTTGGAAAGATGACCAAGTCACCTTTCACTAGTATTTGTGAAAGGGATGAGGGCTCATTGGATCTCATACACACCGATATGTGTGGGCCTTTTAGATCCACCACAAGGGATGTGGACCACATCTATGCGACTTTCATCGATGATAATAGCAGATATGGGTATATCTACTTAATTAAGCACAAGTCAGAAACCTTTGAAAAGTTCAAAGAGTTGAAACAAGAAGTGGAGAATCAGCTAGGCAGGAAAATCAATATGCTTCGATCCGATCGAGGTGGAGAGTACCTAAGTCTTGAATTCCACGACTACCTCAAGGACTGCAGAATTGTTTCGTAATTGACGCAACCTAGGACACAACAACTGAATGGTGTGGATGAGAGGCATTACCGAACCTTGCTAGGCATTATTTGTTCCATGATGATTCGTGCTTTTCCAACTATCTCATTATGGGGGTATGCCTTAGAGACTGCCGCTCATATCCTTAACTTAGTCCATACCAAGAAGGTTGCCAAAACACCTCACGAGATGTGGATAGGGAAAGCTCCCTCGTTGGCATATATCAAGGTTTGGGGTTGCGAGGCTTTCTTAAGACGATAGATTCACGACAAGGTTGAACCTCATAGTGAGTGGTGTATTTTCATCGGCTACCCACAGAAGTCCTTTGGATATATCTTCTATAGACCGAGTGACAATGTTGTCTTCATTGCGATGAGAGGGGTTTTCCAAGAGTGAGAACTCATAAGCCGAAGGGAAAGTGGGAGGCAAATCGATCTTGAAGAGATTCAAGAGTCGATCAATGAAGGAACCTCTAATGCTGGCGCTCAACCCGAGGAGGAAACTCCGGTTGAACCAATTGACGAGTCCCTACCTCTTAGACATTCCGAAAGAGTTGGGGTTCAACCCCAGTTTTATGGTTTTCATATTACTATAGAAGGGTATACATTCATTAGTGATAAGACACTATTACATTCATTAGTGATAGTACACTAGTGAATTTGGACGAACCTAACAACTACAAGGAAGCCATGGCAGACCCGGAGTCTGCAAAGTGGAAAGAGGCGATGGACAGCGAGATTCAGTCTATGTACGATAACCAAGTTTGGAGCTTGGTTGATAATGTGCCAGGTCATAAGATGGTCGGGTGTAAGTGGATCTTCAAGAAGAAGATCGACATGGATGGGAATGTGCACACTTATAAGGCGAGATTGGTTGCGATGGGCTTTACTCAAACTCCCAGAGTTGACTATGATGAGACATTCTCACCGGTTGCGAAGATAAAGTGTATTAGGGTGATGTTGGCCATTGCTGCATTATATTACTATGAAATATGGTAGATGGATGTTAAAACCACTTTCCTTAATAGAAAGTTGGTTGAGGATGTTTACATGAATCAACCAGAGGGTTTTGTCAATGCGAAGCACCCCAATAGAGTGTGCAAGCTTGAAAAATTCATTTATGGGTTGAAGTAAGCATCTCGCAGATGGAATCTTTGTTTCGACGAGAAGGTTAAAGATTTTGGTTTTCTACAAAGCGAGGATGAATCATGTGTATATGTCAAATCCGTTGGGAGTATAGTGAGCTTCCTCGTATTGTATGTCGATGACAGACTACTCATAGAAAATGACGTCCCAACCCTGCAGTAAGTCAAGTCCTGGCTTGGGAAGTGTTTCGCTATGAAGGACCTCAGAGAGGCTGCCTATATTTTAGGAATAAGGATAGTGAGAAACAGAAGTAAAAGACTAATAGGACTTAGTTTTGATACTTACTTGTACAAGGTACTAAAGCGTTTTAGTATGGAGAATTCCAAGAAAGGGGAGTTACCGATCCAAAGCAATACCAAGCTAAGTAAGACTTAGTGCCCGAGTACAGAGGCTAAGATAGCATAAATGAGTCGAGTACCGTTTGCTTCCACAGGTGGCTCAATCATGTATGCTATGACTTGTACTCGCACTAATGTGGCCTTCTCTTTGAGCATGGTCAACAGATATCAAGGGAAACCTAGTAGAGCCCATTGGACCACAGTAAAGAATATTCTTATGTACCTTTGGAGGACCAAGGAATGGTTTCTAGTCCTCAGTGGTAGTGATGACTTAAGGATACGAGGGTATAGTGATGATTGTTTTCAGACTGATTGGGATAACTATCGATCGCAGTCAAGATGGGTCTTTACCCTAAACGGAGGAGCAGTAACTTGGAAAAGTTCCAATCAGGAGACTGTAGCTGATTCAACGTGCGAATCAGAGTACATTGCAGTGAGCGAAGCATCAAAAGAGGCAATGTGGTTGAAGAACTTCATTGGAGACCTTGGAGTTGTGCCAGACATACAGGAACCTATGGAGATTTTTTGTGATAACGAAGGTGCGGTTGCCTTGACCAAGGAACTGAGGGATCATGATAGATCCAGGCATATCTACAGGAAATAACATTTCATTAGACATCAGGTAGAAGAGTGACTCCTCGTAGTGAATAGGGTATCGTGAGAGGAAAACCCAGCAGATCCCCTTATGAGGGATTGAGTAGGGTGAAGAACTTACAGCACGTAGGAGCATTGGGCTGAAGGACGATATTAGTGTTGACTAGATATTTTAGAAACATGTAATAGATAAATTGTAATTAACATTTGATGATTAAATAAAAGAGTGTCATTTATGAGTAAAGTTACTATCTTATGTTAATTATTTACCTATTGTTTCATTTTTCATGTTTTGACTTCCTGAATAATAAGATTATTCGAACAGTCCACAGTCGTTCATATGTTGGAAGTAGATACGAAAGAAGATTGTCATGAATTGGTATGTAGATTGTCTAAAGTGTATTAGACATAGCAAAAGTTTGTTGCAATGTTTATGAGTGCTTATCAATACAATTTGACCATTGGGTTAGACCCACGGTTGCCGGTATCACTTTATGGAATTTATCTCGAGTGATCACAAGACGATAATATCATATGGTCTTAAAACCTAGATATATGGTTTATTGTTTGCAAGTTGGTTGTGCATTGGTAATGCATAAACGCATTAGTAACTTGATGTTATAAAACGCATTGTTGTGTATGATTCAATGAGTTAATGGTAAAGACATATAATTCGAAGTTTATCTGTTCCTTTTATCCTAAGAGGGTAAAAGCGATATCTGGGCCCCTCGATGATTTAGTTTGACTTATGTGCCAGGCCCGGCCAGGACTGAATTGATGTGTTCAATTAAGTTCTATGTTAGACGAATCAGAGATTGAGAAACAAACTGTTGGACAATAATTATGACTATGTTCTATGTAATTGTCTTCACGATATCTAGAACGGAGGATTATACAATCCCTTATCTAAATGAAAAGTTACTGATAAGATCAGAGTTCGACATCGTCTTTAAGAGCTACGATTGCTAATCGGATTGTGCTTGCATTTATAGTTACTAGACTTATCCAAGTGGGAGACTGTTGGATTAGTGTCTAAGCGTGTAACTATATTTGGTAAGTACTTGACCTAATTGTGCATGGTCCTTTTGGGTTGCCTTCATCAAAGCAACTAGATAGGATGATTTATGAAGAGAGACGTTATTATGGTTTATTAATATATTATATGAATAATATATTAAAAGAGAAATCATATAGTTTAATTAATATTAGACTAGAATTAATTATGTGGCTAAAAGACATTAATTAAATAAAGGGGACTAGAACTATCAATTGTCTGATAGTTGAATATTGAGCTGAGAATCCTTATGGATTAGGCATGGAAGAAATTAAGGATGTGTCTGTAACACCCAAAACCAGAAAGACCAAGAAAGGAAAGGACAACCCTAAGTTAAAGGGGTCAAGCCATCGAGTCCATGGGTGAACTCAGCAAGTTGGAGTGGGACCCGTGTCGGGGTTTAAGTGACCGACTCGGCGAGCCGGAGGGACCAAATCAACGAGTCAGGTCTGGGTCGGAAAACCCTAATTTCCGGGCTTAGTGCCCTATTTAAGAATCATTTCAGGCCTTCACCCCAGCCTCCATCACTCCCTCTACCTTCACTCGAAACCCTAAGCAGCCATTGAGTGTCATTGAGGTTCTCTTGCCATTTTTGAGTGATTTAAAGCTATAAGGAAGAAGGAAGACTTTGGGTGATTCAAGAAGTAGCAGTGGACTCTGTGTTGGTGTGTCATTTCAGATCCTAGAAAGGTATGAAGCTCATACCTTTGCTGTTATTCACTTAGATCCCCTTTCCTAGTTAGATTTTGTCATTTTGGGCCATTTCCAAGGCCAATTCGTGTATTGTGCCTTTGTGCGCCAAGAGAACTTCTGATCCAGGGTTGTCTTGGCATAGAAACCCATAAAGCAGCAGTCTTTGGTGTGTTGGTGAAGCATGCTTGTCACAAAACCAAGCCCTAGAATGTTTTAAGCCTATAGCATCTTGGTTTCACATAAAGTTTGCAACTTTACGTGAAAGATGGGCCTTAGAAGAGTGGATCTACAGTTTGGAGCCCCTACATGGCTCGAAAAGCCACTGTATGGATTAAGAGCTGAAGCTACTCGGCGAGTCGCATGGGTGGACTCGGAAAATTGGATGAAGATAGGTAGGAACTCGATGAGTTGTAAGAACAACTCCGCGAGTCTGTTGAAGATTGTCTAAGACTCGACGAGTCGGGTCGCAGACCCCCCACCCCCAACCTCTTCTGGTTAAGACGCAGATCGGTGAGTTGAGTGGTAACTCAGTGAGTTGGACAGGAAGGGACTTAGAGATCATCGAACTCGACGAGTCTTGGGGTGAGTTGGCGAGTTGAGTCATGTTATGGGAGTTTCCGAGTTCAGGACTCGGTGAGTCGAGTCAACTGGAAGGTTGACCAGGACTTTGAATTTGACCATAGTTAACTTGGTTTGACTTCTAGAGTTTAGTCTGGAACTAAGTGTTTTATTGGTATTAGTAGCTCAGAGAGCTAGGGGAGCAGCGGTTCAGAAAGTGGTCGGGCAATAGCCAGAGGATTATCAGCAAAGTTCAGCAGTGCGAGGTGAGTCTCCTCACTATTTGTATGGGCCTAAGGCACCAATGTCGGCCCATTTAGTTTATGTATGCTAGGAAGACTCAGGGGTTAGCCCTAGGCATTATGCATGAAAGACCAGGAGGCGGCTCCTGGCACACAGTATGGTATTATGTATGATAGGAAGACCCGGGGGTTAGCCCTAGGCAATATGTATAAAAGACCAGGAGGTGGCTCCTGGCGCACTATATGCCATTGTGTATGAAAGACCACGAGGTGGATCCTGACACACTATATGCGAAGTAGCCTAGTAGAGTAGTATGTATAGATGTCTATGTGATACTTGCATGAAAGACCAGGGGGTGGTCCTTGGCACCTGTGTGTAAGACCCATGAATGGACCCATGCTGGACCAGGAAGACCACTACACTAGGTTTGGCACATAGCACCTTAGCAATACTATGTTTGGCACATAGCACCTTACTTGATTATGGTATGTTGATTATGTATGGCTCTTGGCTAAGTATGGCATGTTTGGATCAATTGGTTGTATGGTATGTGGTATTTGGGAAACTCACTAAGCTTCTTGCTTACGGTTTTCAGTTTGGGTGTCAGGTATCCGGTTTTCAGAAAAGGAGCTCGGGAGGGTTGCAGTGCACACACCATGGCAAGTTAACCTGGGATGTTTTACTCTGATAATTAAAAAAGCGACTTGGAAACGAAACTATGATTTGTCATATAAACCCTTTTTGTATGTTTGAATAACTTTACACTATGATTTCGTAATGTTTTTAAAATAAATTTTTTGGCCTTGAATTTTGGGACGTTACAAGTTGGTATCAGAGCCTAAGTTTGAGGGATTCAGGCACACTCTCGGGCGTGTCTGAACTCAAACTGAGGAAGTGGCATAAAATTTTCAAAGGAAAGACCATAATTATAAAAGGATTTTTGAGAGAAGAAAAAGGGTTTTAGAAAAAGCAAAAAGGAACTTTGGAAAGAGAAAAGGGTGTGGTGCATGCAATTAGCCGAGCTCAAGTAAGTACCCCAAGATACCCATACAAGTTATGTTATGATATGATTATTAGAATTGCATGCTAGATTAGGACTAAGGATCTAGGAGGATGCCTTATGTGCCTATTATATGTATATGAACTTTATGAGATGCATGCTAGAATAGATTCCTGAGTAGGGGATAGATCAATATGATTGTATTATGTGGTTAGATTTTCCCTTGTCTAAATGCTGCTTGCTTTGTGCATTATGGGATTCTGACTGATGAGAATTGGCCATTAGGTGAATACATCACGTTACATGTGATCAGGGTTGAATAATCTCAGAGTGTTGGATTTGGCCCTATTGTGCAGCTCTCGTCTGAGTCTAATCGTTGTAGGGATGAGTCTTTTACTCGAAGGATTATCGGAGCCTCATCATATGTGATGGTATTTAGGTGATGGCTAATTGGCATCACAAGGAGGCCTTCAGCAGCTGAGGACTGGTTTGAGTTGAGTAAGCGGTTTCCCTATGGTAAGCCTAGGATGAGAAAGTATTGGGCGATGTAGTAGTAGAGAAAGGGACCTGGTGGAGTCAAAGCAGTTCTCGATGAAAGTATGGATAGATGTGGAAGGTAGTATGGGCCCGTACTACTGAAAGCAAAGGATCCATACTCGATTCGAGAAAGGCCGAGATGAGACCGGGGAACTTGTAGTGTGTTAGACCTCTCAGGAGTATGTATGATCCTGACTTTTACGCGTGTATTTTCAGTGTGGTGACCACGCGACACGGAGCAGGAGGGTCAGGATCCGAACAAGTTGATGATGGGTTACGCGAGTTCATCACATCTGAGATTATGAGAGGCATCCTTGAGGCGACCGCGGTCATTTTCGGGTCGATCAAGGAGGGGATAAGGCGATTTTATGTATGATTTGTCTCTCTGCTTGTAGTCGGATTGTATTTTGGAATTGTCATATGCCAATTGCATACCAGGAGTTATTAGTAGCTAGTGTAGGTCATCTTTCACTTCGGGTTCGAAGTGTCCAGTATCATCTCGGTCACAATTGAAAATGGTTCATGGAGTAGTTAGCCACCATCATCAGGGTTTGATGGTTCTAATCTTGGCGTTTGGGATGGCTTTCGGAAGCATCAAAGAAAGTGGCTCATCACTGAGGAGGTTGCCTGGAGTAGTAGTTATTCGGACCTTAAGGTCATTAGTTGGAGATTACGGGATTATCAGGATAGGGGATGCAGGAGGTGTTCGTCTAGTATTCGATGATCGTACGGTATTAGGAGCGGACTAGAGATGGATCGCTAGCGACATCCAGGCGATGGTAGTTTTGTGCAAGGGAGGAAGGAATGGAAATCCTCGGGTTTTCGCGTTCAGTAAGGAATCAGCTGAGGCTAAGCGAGGGAGAAAGAATTATGTTGGGATCAGAAGAGGTTTTGGAACTAGGAAAAGTTTTGCTCTCCTGTCAGGGAGAAAGACGGCCTAGGTGGCTGTATGAATTGAGGACAATGTAAGTGGGAAGTTTGGAAAAAGTTGCCAATTGTGAGACCTCATTCTAGAGATGTCTGGTAGCAGACTGCAAAGGAATCAGCTAGGAGTTCCTATTGGGACATGAGTACCGCTTGGGGGTACTAGATTGTGCTTGTATGATTGACTATGGGTTAGTCGTAGCATATACTACCAGTTAGCCGGTGTGGGAAGGTGTTGTCAGACTACCGAATGGTCGTAGCATTCACCAGTGGTTAGATAGTAAGAGAAGTATGGTAAGACAACGAGGCGGTCTGTAGCGATGGTTAGTAGATAGCGTCGAAGTATGGTGCGACTGCAGTATGGCCCATAGCACTAGCTTAGTAAGACTGCGGTGTGGCCTGTAGCATTAGTTTAGTAAGACTGCGGTGTGGCCCATAGCGATCGTATATGAGTATAGTTATATTGCGATATGGCCCATAGCAATAACTTAGTAAGACTGCGGTGTGGCCCGTAGCATTAGTTTATCAAGACTGTGGGGTGGCCCGTAGCTTTAGTTGGCTGGTAGCGTAGAGTGTTGTAAGACTATGGGGTGGCCCGTAGCATTCGTCGGTCCCTATTCGCTAGTGCGAATGTAGCAGGTGTATGATTCAGTGAAAGGGTTTTCAGGTAGTAAGTTCAGGATGGGGCAGCCGCCCGGATGTGAGCAGGCCACATTATGATTGGGTCTACAAGACGGTAGACCAAGAGTGGCACAAGACTGCGTGTAAGTCGTGGCATTGATTAGTAGCTTAGTTCGTGGAGTGTAGGCGAGGGCCCGTATCTCTGAGGTAGCATGGTGGAAACTGGTATTCTGGGTAATGGTAGACCAGTTGGGACCAGGGTGGTCTCGGTTCATCCGGTAGGCAGATAGGAGTCAACAGGACTGCAGGCGGGAATGATGGTAAAGGATTCGGCGTGAAAAGTCGTGAGCTGATCGGGTGATGCTAAACTTCTCATCGCGGGATTGAATGATCTTAAGGCAAAGGATTTGACTCGGTGACGCCATTCTCGGCTGAGCTCGAAATGTATAAGAAAGGAATCTGCTACCTGAAGGATTGTCTAAATTCTCTCGATTGGGTGGAGCTTTCAGTATTAGAGAATTGTATAGGGATCATTCCATGAGTACTGGTTTGACGGCCGGCACTGGGAGTGGCAGGGATTGTGGTTTCGGAAGAGGATTGGTCCTCGAAGGAAATTGGGAAGATTGTTGCTTATGGAAACTGCCTTAGAAAGGCCAGTGAAAGTGTAGGGTGACAGAGTAAACCCCTTGCGAATCAAGGGTAGGTGTATCAGGAGTATTGGTAAGATTACCGGTTGAAGAAAGTGTGGTACTCAAAGGTTGCATGTAACGGGTTATTTTGAAGATGGCATCTTCAAGGTTTGGATTGAAAGGGGTGGAGTGTATACCTTGTGGTAAGTGGCGACCAGATGGTAAGGTAGTTGGTCGTGACAGACTTCGAGTACAAAGTCTAGTTTAAGTGGGGGAGTGTTGTAACACCTAGAATCAGAAAGAACAAGAAAGGAAAGGAAAATCCTATGTTAAAGGGGTGAACTCGTCGAGTGCATGGGTGAACTCGGCGAGTTGGAGCGGGACTCGTGTCGGGGTTCAAGTGACCGACTCGGCGAGTTGGAGGGACCAACTCGGCGAGTTGGAGGGACCGACTCGGCGAGTCAGGTATGGGTCGGAAAACCCTAATTTCCGGGCTTAGTGCCCTATTTAAGCATCATTTCAGGCCTTCACCCTAGCCTCCATCACTCCCTCTACATTCACTCAAAACCCTAAGAAGCCATTGAGTGTCATTGAGCTTATCTTGCCATTTTTGAGTGATTTAAAGCTATATGGAAGAAGGAAGACTTTGGGTGATTCAAGAAGTAGCAGTGGACTCTGTGTTCGTGTGTCATTTCAGATCCTAGAAAGGTATGAAGCTCATACCTTTGCTGTTATTCACTTAGATCCCTTTTCCTAGTTAGATTTTGTCATTTTGGGCCATTTCCAAGGCCAATTCGTGTATTGTACCTTTGTGAGCCAAGACAACTTCGGATCTAGGGTTGTCTTGGCATAGAAACCCATAAAGCAGCAGTCTTTGGTGTGTTGGTGAAGCATGCTTGTAACAAAACCAAGCCCTAGAATGTTTTAAGCCTATAGCATCTTGGTTTCACCTAAAGTTTGCAACTTTACGTGAAAGATGGGCCTTAGAAGAGTGGATCTACAGTTTGGAGCCCCTACATGGCTCGAAAAGCCACTGTATGGATTAAGAGCTGAAGCTACTCGGCAAGTCGCATGGGTGGACTCAGCAAATTGGATGAAGATAGGTAAGAACTCGACGAGTTGTAAGAACAACTCGACGAGTTTGTTGAAGATTGTCTAAGACTCGGCGAGTCTGTTCTTGGACTCGACGAGTCGGGTCGCAGAACCCCCCTAACCTCTTCTGGTTAAGATGCAGATCGCTGGGTTGAGTGGTAACTCAGTGAGTTGGACAGGAAGGTACTCAGAGATCATCGAACTCGAAGAGTCTTGGGGTGACTCGGCGAGTTGAGTCGTGTTATGGGAGTTTCTGAGTTAAGGACTCGGCAAGTCTATGGGTTGAATCGACGAGTCGAGTCAACTAGAAGGTTGAACAGGACTTTGACTTTGACCATAGTTGACTTGGTTTGACTTCTAGAGTTCAGTCTGAAACTAAGTGTTTTATTGGTATTAGCAGTGGTTCAGAAAGTGGTCGGGCAACAACCAGAGGATTATCACCAAAGTTCAGTAGTGCGATGTGAGTCTCCTCACTATTTATATGGGTCTAAGGCACCAATGTCGGTTCATTTGGTTTATGTATGCTAGGAAGACCCGGGGGTTAGCCCCAGGCATTATGCATGAAACACCAGGAGGCGGCTCCTGGCACACAGTATGTTATTATGTATGATAGGAAGACCCGGGGTTAGCCCTAGGCAATATATATAAAGACCAGGAGGTGGCTCCTGGCACACTGTATGCTATTGTGTATGAAAGACCAGAAGGTGGATCCTGGCACACTGTATGCGGGGTAGCCTAGTAGAGTAGTATGTATAGTTGTCTTTGTGATACTTGCATGAAAGACCAGGGAGTGGCCCTTGGCACCTATCAGTAAGACCCAGGGAATGGCCCCAAGTTGGACCAAGAAGACCACGTGCGGCCCGTGACACAACCACCAGATTATGTTTGGCACATAGCACCTTAGCAATAGTATGTTTGGCACATAGCACCTTACTTAATTATGGTATGTTGATTATGTATGTCTCTTGGCTAAGTATGGCATGTTTGGATCAATTGGTTGTATTGTATGTGGTATCTGGGGAACTCACTAAGCTTTGTGCTTACAATTTTCAGTTTTGGTTTCAGGTATCCGGTTTTCAGAAAAGGAGCTCGGGAGGGTTGCAGTGCACACACCATGACAAGTTAACATGGGATGTTTTACTCTGATAATTAAACAAGCGATTTGGAAATGAAACTATGATTTGTCATATAAACCCTTTTTGTATGTTTGAATAACCTTACACTATGATTTAGTAATGTTTTTAAAAGAAATTTTTTAGCCTTGAATTTTGGGACGTTACAGTGTCCATCTTAATTTCGGCCATTGAGGCCTTATTCCAGAAGGTTCCTTGGACAGCTTAAGGCCTAAGCTATCCATTAGGGTTTTGACTAAAACCCTACCAGCACAAGTATTAATAGACCCCTTAGGCATCAGTTTTCAGCCACTGGAAACCCTAGAAGAGTTCATAGCCAAAATTTTGCCTCATCCCCTCTCTCCAATATCATCCTCTTGCTTGTGGTTTTTGTAAGCCATTAGAGGAGTGACATTTGTGACTCTAAGCTCCAAGGGAAGAAGATTCACGCCATTCTTGAAGAGGTAATCATCTAGATCTGATTTTATATGATAATTTCGAAGTATGTATGCTAGATCTAAGGCTCATAAGTCTTAGATGAAGTGCATGTACAATAGAGAAAACAAGATCCAAGCATTATGGGTTGCATGAGCATATAGGATGTTCTTTTGTGTCAAACCCATCAGCAAGGAGCTTTTTACCTCCTGTAGGTTGCTAGCAAGGAGAGAATCCCAAATCTAAGTTGCTTCCAAGCTCCAAGGTCTTCCCACCACCTTCTTCTTCTTCAAGAGTATCACCAAAACACAAAGATGAGCTCAAGATGTACTCTTCTCACTTAGGGTTAGCTAGGGGGACGTTTTCTCAGGTGGAGGCTAATGAGGGAATGAGAAATGAGGTGATAATGATGCTTATAAATGGACCAAACACTAAAAATTAGGGTTTGAGGATCCTTCACGTACGCTGTGTATGCTAAGCGTACTAAGGTCCGCTCAAGTATGCCTAGCGTACTAAGGCTTCGGCCAAAAATCACCAAAATGCCACTGTGGGCCATTCTTTCAATCTTTCTTAAGCACAAGGGTCAAAATGCAATATTCCTTCATATATAGGGTTAAAATTGAAAATGCTTCATCATTGGGATGTTACAGTTCTATTTGATCATATAAGCAATGGTAAACCTCCTCTTGGTTATTAAAGTGCTGTGAACCAATGAAAAAGACCCAACTGTTATGCAATAGATGTCTTAGACCAATCACCCAACCATGTCATTTTACAGGTGTGCTAATTATATTGATAATGATGATCTGATTCATATTCGAGGGGGTGAGGTTGCAATAACTTTGTTCTATATGAGTGGTGCACTCGAATGTCGTTAGAAAAAGGAATCCACCCGGGCCACACATAACATACCCTTCATTTCATGTACCTAAACTCACTTCCTTTCTTTTTTAGTGTGTTCCTTTTTGATGTTTATGGTCTGGTTTGCAATGGATTTGCATATTTTGTTTTGTCTAATATGAATAATCTTGGAAAAGCACTTACTATTTTGTTAATAAAATGTTTGGAGGCATTCTTAACACTGATAGTCACCCACATCCTCTCTCCTTTGCCAAGGTATTGTGTTGGATGACCAATGTAGTATGTATGGTAAGGGAATACAATACCAACTGATCTTCAAATGTCTTGAGTGTAATTTTTTTTATTGATTACTTTTTTTGTAGCGTTTGAACAAGATATGAAGGTTGTGGTACAACACCCGGTTTCAGACTTGCCTTATTAATTGGGGCTACGGCTCAATCATTAGTTGTCATGGGGATTAGAGCTTTGGGAAATGAAGGATTTATCCCATCTCGAATGTAATTTCTATGATTCAAGTGACCATGTTTTCAATTATGTCTTCGTGGGCCAAGGGTACGACAGTAAATTGATATCTGGGCATGTTATGTATTTTAAGCTTTATTCAGAAGGTTTTAAGGCTCGTGTGTGATGCTAGGAACGTAGGGCTTCTCGCCACCTTTTCGTGGATATAAAGTTTGTTGGAAACGGACTTAGAATGAAGAAATTGTAATAGTTTGAAGTTGTTGGCAGAACTGGTCCCTAATGAAGTTTTGTGACAAAGGCAACCCATGCATGCATTGAATGCATGTGTGTGTTTAGCTGGGTATGCCCAACGTAAGCTGGGTTACACCCAGCGTATTAAGACACATGGTCGCAGGTGTGGAGAGGCGTACGCCCAGCGTACAAGAAGTACACCCAGCGTACGTTCAGAGAGCCCAAAACCCTAATTCCTCTACTTGTGCCATATATAAGCCTCATTATATCCTTCCCTAGGTCATTTCAGATCATCCTCCACCCCTTTTCACGACCACGAAACCCTAAATGACCTTGGATGAAGCTTAGAGCTTGAAAGAAGACTTTTAGTGTGTGTGTGTGTATGTGTGTGTGCAAGAAGAGAAGGTGATGTTCAAGTGATGATCTTGGAAGGGAGATTGTAGATCCAGAAAGCTCTTCAATTTGTCAACCCATTGGAGGTAAAAAGCTCTGAACTTGACCTTTCATTTCATCGATCCTCTTTTGAGTTGGTTTGGACATTCTTAGCCTTCTTTTTGTTCTTTGTGAGCTAGGGTCGTTTTGGGGACTCAAACTTATAGATATGGACATTCTAAGGTCTTCTCTCATAAAGGTGCAAGCTTTGTGAAGTGTTTGAGTCCAAGAATGATTTAAGACCATCCATTAAGCTCTTTTGAGCTCTAGAGTTCCATTAAACCATGCATGTTAGTAAAGTTTCCAACTTTACTTGAAAATTCACCAATAGGAGTTAGACTAGAGAGTTGGGGCAAGGGATGAAGTGATTAAGGGATTAATAGAAGAAACAGGCTTAACAGGGAGTACGCTGTGCGTACAAGCTCGTACGCGCATCGTACATGTCACAACCCAGTACGCCCCACGTACAGTTGAGTACGCCCCGCGTACTCAGTCAGAGTGGGTTCCGCACTAATGGGCCTTGGTTTGGGCCATTCTTTGGACTTGACTACTTTAGGCCTTAGTGGGCCATCTGGAATTGAAATTTTGGACTACAGAACCATTATTGGGCCTTTGGCTAAGGCCCATGAGAAGGGATTGGGCCTAATCGGAAGTTAGAGCCATTCATTGGGTCTTGTGTGCCATTTTGGGTTTGGACTATTATTTGGGTTATGGATTTTTGGTCTAGATAAGGATGTATTTTTGGGCTGGAGATAAGTTATTGGGCTTAGGGTGAGGCCCATGTAAAGGTTTGGGCCTAATTTGGAAAATTGGGCCATTAGTGGGACATTGGTGGACCTTTATGGATTTCAGAACTTTAGGCTTGATTGGTTTTAGACATGGGCCATTAGTGGGCCTTCAAGGATATTATAGTATGGACCTCGATGGGTAAGGGGTTAAATGGTCGTTTCACCCCAAGTATGGTTTATGGATCATTAGTTGGGACCCAATTGCTAATCGGGTGATATTGTGATATTGGGCCATTAGAATGTTGAATGTTGGAATGGAATAAATGGTTGTGCCTTATGGTAAGACCTTATAAAGGTTTGGGCCGAATTTGGAAAATTGGGTCATGTGTTGTACTTTGACTCATAGTTGATTTTTGGGCCTTTGGATTGGGCCTTAGGCTTGGATCAAGCTAAGATTGGGGTAAAGCAGTCTTTTACCCCAAGCATGGACTTATGGTTATGTATTGGAACCCAATTATTAAATGGGTGTTGTTTTGATGTTGATAGTTCGAGAACCTGTCATCCAGCAGCTGGCGTTGGGTATGCAGGACTTCAGCTATGTGAGGTGAGTTACCTTCCAGTAGAAGTAGGTCTAAGGCACCAAGGTCGGCCCATTAGTAGTTGATTACAGTTGAGATGATTGTCTTTGTGATAATTTTCTGGTTTGCTATTACTTAATGTGTTCTATGTGCCAGTATGTTATGTTCTATGTGATAGCGGTAGTAAGAGGGGAATAGTCCCCCGATCGGTTGCTATGACCGAAGGGTAGGTCGGACACCCCAAATATGTATGACAACATGTTTATGATATGTTATTATGTGATAGTATTAGGGGTGAAATAGTCCCCGTGACCGAGTGAGATAGACCGGAGGGTAGGTAGGCACCCCAGAATGGCCTGACACAAGTAGTCAACAACCCATAATGGCTTGACACGGGTAGGTTGGCACCCCAGAATGGTTGGACCGGGTAGCTTAGGCACCCTAAAATTGCCCGACAGTATGTATGCTATGTGATTGTATGGTATGTGGTATGATGGGGGAACTCACTAAGCTTCATGCTTACGGTTTTCAGTTTTAGTTTCAGGTACTTCATTTTAAAAGTAAAAGAGTCGGCTCGATCGCAGCGCATCACACTATGGTTTTCCGCACATGAGATCCTTGGGATTACACTCTAATATTTTTTTTATGATAACATGTTTTGATTATTTCTACTTTGGTTTAGACATGACATGATATTATGGATGTTTTATTATACTGTTGGTTTTATTATAACGTATTTAAAAATGAAAATTTGGGCCTGTATTTTTGGGATGTTACATGTGGTTTCTTGTAACATGTGATTTTTGAAAGTGACTCAATACTCGAGGGTGCAGCCCAATTATCATTGCCATAGGGTTTAGGACTTTGGAAAAAAACGATTCGGCGCAATTTGGAGGTGGGAGTCATGACATGAGTGACCCAAGTATTCGTTTGTGTCTTTAGAGGCCAAGGGTATGTTGGTAAATGGATGTCTCGAGTCTTTATGAGTTTTGGCTTTTATTCGGAAGGGTTTAAGTCTTGGGTGAGTTGTTACAAGCGTAGGGCTTCTCGTCACCTTTCCATGGATATAAATTTCGTCGGAAACGGACTTATACGAAGAAGTTATAGCACTTTGAAGGTTTTGGTAGATTTATCCCCTAAGGGAAATGTTTGGCAAATAAGTCCCATGCATTTAAGGGATGCGTGCACATGCCTAGTTGTGAATGCCCAACGTACTCTAGGGTACGCCCAACATAGAAGGAGTAAGTGGACGCAGGTGTGGGAGGCGTACGCCCAATGTACAAGAAGTATGCCCAGCGTACGTTTAGAGTCCCCATACCCTAATTTTTAGGGTTAAGCACTATATAAAGAGCGTTATGTCTCAATGGTCAGCCCCCCTTTAACCCTAAAGAAGGTACTATGAAACCCTAATCCATAGTTGAGTGATCTTGGAGCTTGGAAGGCCTTTTGAGAGAATTTTGGTGTTTTGGATCCATTCTCCAAGAAAGTAAAGAGCAAAGCAAAGTGGTGGTTCAAAGGAGGAGTTGTAGATATGGGATTGTTGCTTCATTTAAGACCCTTTCAAGGTATAAAGTCTTGAACTTGATCCTTGAGTGCATTAGATTCTTAAGATGAGTTTTTGGACCTTTTGGTCCTAAGAATGGAGCCTTATGGTTTCAAATCCGTTTCTAGGCTTAGGGTTGCCACCCTTGGTGCTATGTGAGTCCCTAAGGTAGAAAGTTGCCATCTTGAAGGTCTTAATGGGTTCATGCAAGAGTTATGGCCATTTTCATGGAAGTAGATTGTTAAAATTTGAGTTTGGGTTCATGTTGATCATATAAAATCACCAAGTTAGTGACTTTATGGATTAACACGTTGAAGAGGACTTGGATCAGTGATTTTAGCCTTTGGAATAAAGTATTAAGTGCTTAATGCTAAAACTGGCATATCAGAGCAGTACGTTGGGTGTACATACATGTAAGTGCAACGTACAAGCCACACATAATGTACGCTTAACGTATAGAGGAGTACGCCCCATATACTCAATAGATTTGGGCTTTGCATTGTTTGGGCCTCGGTTTGGGCCATTAATTGGACTTTGTTTCTTTGGGCCTTAGTGGGCCATCAGAAGTCAAACATTTTGGACTAAGTATATGTTTTGGATTTAGGGTAAGGCCCATTAGAGGGGTGTGGCCCAATTTAGAAATTTGGGCCATTAGTGGGCTTGGAAAGTGTCCCTAGTATTAGGCCTTTCATGTTATGGTTTTGGGCCTTAGGTATGGACTAAAGTAGATCGGGGTAAATGGTCATTTTACCTTAAGGTGGATTATTGGTTTTGGACTAAGTATTATTTTGGTAATGGTAGCTCGGAGAGTCGAGATATCAGCAGTTCAGGGATCTTCCAGCTAGCAACCAGAGGATTATCCATGAGATTTGATGAGAATAATATTTTCTAAGATTGATAGATTCAAACATATATCAATAAGACAATAACAAGTAATAGAAAACGATAAGCACCACAATGAATCAAACGAGTGTCGAAAGATTAATATGCTCGACCTCCGAAGAATTCAATGAGAATAGCTACTGTAGAGATGTGCTAGGGTTACAGTACAAGATCTGGAAAATAATTATCAAGAAGAGTGTATTCTATAATGCATGCATGCACTATATATATATATATATATACACACACACATACACACTAAACCCTAAAAACAAAACACGGCTGGACAGGCCTGACAGAGTATACAAATGGACCTAAGAGCTAAGCCTAATGATGCAACCTCTTAGACTCAACAATCTCCCCCTTTGTGTCAATTGGGGCGAGAGATCAAGTTGGTTGAGCGAGAGTGGATTTCTTCATAGTCTTGAATATATTCGGTATGATGGCAAGAAGAGTTTGGTGAAAGTAATGTACCACCAAAGCATATCCGTAAAGTTCTTCTTATCACTTCAAGCCGGGTTTTGTCATCCCAGACGAATGGATCCTTGTAAAATCTAAAAGGGATGGGAATGCCTATATCATTGACATGAATAGCAACCTTCTCGAACAAGTTACGTGTCTCTTCTCAAAGATCTTCGAACAATCTGAAATGATGTGGCACAGAAGATTAGGTCATGCTAACGCAAAGAACTTGAATCGTCTTGCAAAGAACGAGATGGTCTGTGGATTTCCTGTCAAGGACTTCATTACGTTTGAAAAATGTGTGTCATGTGCTCAAGGAAAGCATCATAGAAAGTCGCATCTGCCAAAACAAGTCAACTCGATTAGCCAGGTGCTTCGATTGCTATATATGGATTTGTTTGGTCCAGTAAACGTCCTCAGCATCAACAGAAATTCTTATTGTCTGGTTGTGATTGATGACTTCTCTCGGTTTACGTGGGTTTTCTTTCTACCCAACAAAGCTGGAGTTGCTGACTCGATCAAGAAGTTCATTGTATTAGTTGAAAACCAAACTAACAGTTGGGTGAAGGCGCTTCGTACTGACAACGGAACGGAGTTTAAGAATTTTGTTCTCGATCATTTTTGCACAGAAAATGGTATATTGCGTCAATTTAGTTCTGCTCATACACCCCAACAAAATGGTGTTGCAGAGAGAAGGAACAAAACGTTAAAAGACGCCGCAAGAACGATGCTTTGTGATTCAAAACTACCAATTTTCTTTTGGGCCGAGGCGATAAACACTGCCTGTTACGTTAAGAATCGAGTGTTAATCAACAAAGCTCAGATGAAAACTCTGTACGAAATTCTTTATGGTCACAAGCCATTAGTCAGTCACTTCCGTGTATTTGGTTGTACTTGCACCCTCCTTCACTTAGATGCCAACCCGAAGTTCAATGCAAAAGCCGACGATTGTTATTTCGTAGGGTATGTTGCTCGCACGTCCTATAGAGTCTACAACAAGAAGACAAAACAAATTGTGGATTCATATGACGTGCGTTGGTTGGAAGAAAACGAGACGGACACGAGAGTGGGTCCGGATTGGCTGTTTGACTACACATCCTTGTTCAAATCAATAGATGTGTCCTTAAGTGGCTTATCTAGATCAGTTTCTGGTTTGAAGAAGTGTTCTGCAGACGAAGACGAAGAAGTTGTTTACAAATCTCCTTATGAATCCCGTTCTTCATTTACAGGGAAGTCTCCAGTTTCATTTGAGGGGGAGTCTTCTGCTACACCTGAGGGGGAGCCTTCTGCTTCATTTTAGGGGGAGCCTTCTGCCTCATCTGAGGGGGAATCTTCTGCTATACCTGAGGGGGAGTCCACCTCTACGCCTCAAGTGGAGTCTTCTATGCAACATGAAAGTCCGAAATCTTCAGACCAAATTGACTCTCCAGATGCTGAAACTACACCTCATATTTAATAGAGAAAGAGTTATTCCCTGATGATGCTTCCGTTGTCTCTTCAACTTTTATGGAACTACACTTTCCTGAGATTATCTCAAATGAGTTTGTAGCAGAGCCGTCTGGAGCGGCTCAATCAGCAAATGAAGGAGGTATCAATATTCACACTCTTCCTATCTCTCTCAATGACATCAGCCAAGAAGTACCTTCAAGGATTCAACGCGATCATCCGATTGACAACGTCATTAGTCAGCTAGGTGATGGTGTTAAAACCAGAAGTCAGAATGGAGATGTTAATGTCTGTCTTTACTCTTGCTTTATCTCTCAAATAGAGCCTAAGAATGTTGAAATGGCTCTAAATGAACCTAGCTGGGTGGATGCAATGCATGAGGAATTGCACCAATTTGAAAAACTCAGTGTTTGGAAGTTAGTTGAGTTACCGAAAGGCAAGAAGTCTCTTGACACACGATGTGTTTATCGCAATAAGTAGGATGATTCAGGGGTTATTGTAAGAAATAAAGCTCGATTAGTGGTTCGTGGGTTTCGACAAGTCGAGGGTCTTGATTACACAGAAGTCTATGCTCCAGTAGCACATCTGGAGGCTATTCGTATCTTCTTGGCGTATGCCTCCTACATGAACTTTACCGTTTATCAAATGGACATTAAGACCGCCTTGTTGTATGGCAAGGTAAAGGAAGAAATCTACATTGATCAACCCCTTGGGTTTGTTGATTCGAAGTTGCCTAATCATGTCTACAAGCTAGATAAGGCGTTGTATGGGTTACATCAAGCTCCTAGAGCATGGTATGCGACTCTTACAAAGCACTTGCTCGAGCATGGTTATTCTCGTGGTACCATAGATCAGACTTTATTTATAAAGCATGTTGGAGATGATCAAATTCTTGTGCAAATCTATGTCGACGATATCATCTTCGGATCAACCAATCCACAACTCTGCAAAGAATTCGAAGGTGTAATGAAGAAATGGTTCGAAATGAGTTCGCTGGGAGAAATGACCATGTTTTTTGGGCTTCAGGTTAAACAGAATTCAACCGGAATCCTGCTACATCAAGCCAAGTATGTGGAGGATATTCTTGAGAAGTTCGAGTTTCGCGATGCTAAGCCTGCCACAACACCAATGGCTGAAAGACCTCTTTTGACTCCAGATCCTAAAGGAGAATCCATAGATTAGACTCTCTATCGATCGATGATCGGATCATTGATGTATCTTACTGCAAGCCGACCGAATATCATGTTTGCAGTGTGTCAATGCGCACGCTATCAGGTTAATCCTAAACTTTCACATCTTATTGCTATCAAAAGAATTTTTCGGTATATATCAAAGGAAGCCCTAAATTGGGTCTTTGGTATCCGAAGAATTCTGAATTTGATCTTTATTCTTTTACTGACAGTAATTATGGAGGCTGTGAGCTTGATAGGAAATCAACCTCAGGGGGATGTCAGTACCTAGGTGACAGGCTAATTTCGTGGCAATGCAAGAAGCAATACACTGTCTCGACTTCCACAGTAGAGGCGAAATACGTTGCTACATCAGCCTGCTGCTCTTGGGTTATCTGGATCCAACATCAGTTGTTGGATTACGGTTTGAATTATTTTGAAACCCCCATCTATTGTGATAATGAAGCTGCCATTCAAATTGCCAAAAACCCAGTCCAACACTCTAAAACCAAGCACATCGACATTAAAATTCATTTTATCAGAGACTATTATGAACGATCACTAATCCGGCTAGAACAGGTCCACACTGCTAATAATGTGGCGGACTTATTCACAAAGACTTTTAACAAAGCTTGATTCGATGTGCTTATAGGTTTTCTGAAAATGATACGCTTTGAGGATTAAGTTTTTTTATTTTTCTTTATTTTTTTCTTCAACTCATATTTTTATTTTTTATTTATTTTATTTTATTTTATTTCCTTTTGGTCTCTTGTTTTTAGGATAGATTAAATTTGTGTATTGTGTTTTATTTTTATTTTTATTTTTACTCTCACCCATGCACAAATTTAGGGGGAGAAATAATCAAAAAATCCAAAAACAATAAAAAACTCAGAAAATAATATATATATATATATATATATATATATATATATATATATATATATATATATATATATATATATATATATATATATATATATATATATATATATATATATATATATATAATAGTGCTAAAAGTTTCGTTTGTAGGTGTTGTGATGGGAAATGAAATTAGCAAGTGATAAGGAGCAATCTGAATCGGCGTAACGTACCAAAGTTGAATCGTCTACGCTCTGTGCTCGATGCGCTGGTAGGCACGAAAATTTTTAAATGGACTTGACTAGGGAAAGTTGAATTTAATGAGTTTAAGGACTTGACAAACTTTGACCTAGTTAGACCCGTTTAACCTTATGTCATGATGCTCGGATAGGTTGAACAGGGAGATATACATGGGAATCTAATGGTCACATTAAATAACCCGTATCTAGAACTGTGGATTCACTTTTCCTCGATGTGTGGACTCTGTCCTTAAATCCGGTTGGATGGGGCGACTGGTAAATTCCGATAAATTAGGTCTGTAGAATATCGTTTTCTTTTTGTCTGTCTGTTAGTCATATGTTGTCTCCTTAGCGTGAGTCTAAATACGACCTGGTACACAACATATGCAACTCTATTTCTCTGCAGGCTATATATGTGAAATCCTTCTTATCTGTTAGCCATGTGTTGTCTCCTTTGCGTGATTTCAAATCCGACCTGGTACACAGCATATGCAACCTTCTACTTCTCAACCTCTCTGAAGTAATAAGTAATAGATGTAACAACGTAAATTTTAAAACCAATTTTTTCATTTTTACAAACATCAAAAACACCGAGTAATAATTTAGGTTCCAATGTAAACAATATTGTCACGACCGATTACATAACAAAGACCACAAAAATAGTTTCCCCCGAGTGTGTGTACGATCACGCCGACGCCTTCCCACGGTCCTCGCTAGTACCTGAAACACATAACACAACAACTGTAAGCATAAATGCTTAGTGAGTTTCCAAAAATACAACCTACACACATACGCCTTTCCAGGCCCTGACCTTCCGGTCCATGTGTCTCAGGGGACTTCCGTCCCGACTGGGTAAACCTTCCGGTCCTACCCACGTCAACCTTACTGTCCATTTTACAACGCCTTCCGGCCCATAACATATTCGCCTTCCGGCCCATAATATAATGCCTTCCGGCCCATATCAAGCATATCATACATGGCACATATAACGAATAACTTATCACACATAACACATACATCTCATAGCATATCCGACCTTCCGGTCACACAGTCAAAGCCTTCCGGGTACAGTATAGTGAGAAAACTCACCTCGTGGGAAGTCTAGGATCTCGTGTCCTTGGTATCACCGAATCCAACGACGGCTCAACCTCGCCTAAGAAGAAAAATATCATTTAATACACGAAGACTTCCATTACTAAAACTTTACCCCTTATCATCCTTCCTGAAAGGGTAAAAGACCATTTTACCCTTCCCTTACCTAAAGTCCTTATGTTGACCAAAACCCTAAAAGTCAACAAGAGTCAACCATGAGAGTACGCGGGGCGTACTGCTAGATGTACGCAGGGCGTACATCGCCGACTCCCCCCGGATCGGGGTCTCCACCCAGTACACGGCGCGTACTGGAAGTTACGCCCTGCGTAACCACCAGAATCAGCCACCCTCCATTTTCTGGTCTTAATCAGTTTAGTCATTAATCCAACTTCCAGATCCGACTCCCTTAGTGTGTCTAAACCCATAAAGTCGAGACCTTTAAGCCTTGGCATGGCTGTAAAGGCTCCAACACCACCTAACAACCTTTTATTCAAACTCAAGGACCTAGATCTCATGCATGGTGCAATACCCACGTCCAAGATGCCATTTTTATGAGTCTACAACTCCAATAGATCAGAAACATGAAGCATCACGGCTTACGGAGGCCATTTGCACAAAAGTATTCACCTTTGGGACTTAAACCCTAGAAAATGACATCTAAAGCATACAACAAGAACCAAGTGTCAAGATCCGAACTTTTTACCTGAAATTGAAGCTTTAACCCTTGCAAAGCTTAGATCTACACTTGAGCACCACTTCTAGCCTCTCCAACAAGCTCTTCTTCTTCTTTGAAACCTTAAAATGGCACTACCAAGCTTAGAATGCACACACAAAGGCTTAAGGACGATGGCACACACTATTTAGGGTTTCACTCTGAGGGGTGGTGGCTGAGAAGTCCAGCCACACATTCCTTTTATAGCCTCAACAAAGGAAATTAGGGTTTGGGTCTGAATCATTTACGCCGGGCATAACCTTGGGTACGCCCCGCGTACCTGAGGGGGAACGCGTCCAAATGAGGCGCGCGAGTACGCGCAGCGTACACCTTGTACGCCCAGCGTACTCGCCTACCATGAAAACCCTAAATCATTAACTTAATCAAAATGAAATGTCCAACAGAAGAATACCTGGATTTCGGGCTATTACAATTCTCCCCCTCTAGAATCAGACTTCGCCCCCGAAGTCTCATACTGAAAACAACTCCGGATACTGATCCCACATCTCCGACTCGGATTCCCATGTCAGCTCGGACCCCTTTCGATGTTGCCACTGCACTTGTACCAGGGATACTTCCTTGTTTCTCAGAACCTTAACTTTCCGATCCCTAATCGCTACCGGTCTCTCCACATAGTTCAGACCTGCATCCACCTGAATATCATCCAATGACACCATTGCCGACTCGTCAGCAATACATTTCCTCAACTGCGAGACATGAAAAGTATCATGCATTTGCCCCAACTCAGCAGGTAGATCCAACTGGTAGGCTACCCAGCCTACCCTAGCAATTACCCTGAAGGGTCCAATATACCGGGGCCCCAACTTGGCCCTCTTCCTGAACCGAATCACTCCCTTCCAAGGAGAGACCTTTAGGAGCACAAAGTCACCCACTTGAAACTCGAGCTCGGACCGCCGCCTATCCGCATAACTCTTCTGGCGACTCTGCGCGGTCAACAACCTCTGCCTGACCTGCTGAATCTGCTCGGTCGTCTGGAGTACGATCTCCATGCTACCCATCACCTGCTGCCCCACCTCTCCCCAGCAGATGGGGGTGCGACACCTCCGCCCATACAATAGCTCAAAAGGTGGCATACCAATGCTCGAATGATAGCTGTTGTTATACGAAAACTCTGCTAAAGGTAGATAGGTGTCCCAGCTCCCTCCGAAGTCTAAAACACATGCTCGGAGCATATCCTCAAGCGTCTGAATCGTTCGCTCGCTTTGTCCGTCCGTCTGCGGGTGGTATGCGGTACTGAAATGCAGTCTCGTACCCAACTCCTCATGAAACTTCTTCCAAAACCTGGAGGTAAAACGCACATCGCGGTCTGAAACAATCGACATCGGAACCCCATGCCGCGATACCACCTCCCTCACATATAATTCCGCCAACTTCTCCGCGGAAGAGCTCTCGCTGATGGCTAGAAAATGAGCGCTCTTCGTCAATCTATCCACGATCACCCAAATCGCATCGACTCCCCTTGCAGTCCACGGCAATTTGGTGATAACATCCATGGTAATCTGTTCCCACTTCCATTCGGGAATATCTAGCGGCTGCAATTTACTGTGCGGTCGCTGGTGCTCGGCCTTAAACTGCCGACAAGTCAAGCATTTTTCAACAAACCATGCAACATCCCTTTTCATACAGGGCCACCAATACTCCTTCCTTAGATCCAAATACATTTTTGTAGCCCCGGGATGAATCGAGAATTTCGATCGATGCGCTTCCTCCATCAAAATAGCACGTGCACCGCCAACAAACGGTACCCAAATCCGACCCTGAAAAGTCATAAGCCCTCGACCATCCGTGATGAACCTTGATACCTGACCAACAACCCGCTCCCTCTTCTGGTTTTCTGGTTTCGCAGCCTCAGCCTGAGCTCCTCGAATAGTATCCAAAATCGGGGTCATCACCGTCAACCTCATACAAATATCTCGGATCGGGGCGCTTTCCGCCCTACGGCTCAACGCATCGGCCACCACATTAGCCTTCCCAGGGTGGTACAGGATCTCACAATCGTAATCCTTCACCACATCCAACCATCTCCTCTGTCACATATTCAGATTTGGCTGATCCATCAAGTAATTCAGGCTCTTGTGGTCCGTGTAGATGGTACACCGAACCCCATAAAGATAATGCCGCCAGATCTTGAGGGCAAACACCACAGCCCCCGATTCCAGGTCATGGGTGGGATATCTTGACTCATGAGGCTTCAACTGCCTCGAAGCATACGCTATCACATGACCCCTCTACATAAGCACCGCCCCCAAACCCGATATAGATGTATCACAGTACACCACAAAATCCTCCATCCCTTCCGGGAGTGCGAGCACCGGAGCCTCGCACAATTTCTGACGAAGCGTCTCGAATGATGACTGCTGCTCCGGTCCCCATGAAAACGCAACACCCTTCCGGGTCATCCTAGTAAGTGGCACGGCAATCTTGGAGAAATCCTTGATAAACCTGCAATAATATCCAGCCAAACCCAGAAAACTCTTAATCTTAGTAGGCGATCTCGGCACCTCCCACCTCAACACCGCCTCAATCTTGGCCGGGTCGACCAATATCCCTTTCTGGTTAACAAGATGCCTGAGGAACTGGACCTCTCATAACCAGAAATCACACTTGGAGAATTTGGCATACAGCCTCTCCGATCTCAATACCCCAAGAATCTCCCTCAAATGTTCCTCATGCTGATCCCTAGACCTCGAATACACCAAAATATCATCGATGAATACGATCACCGACCGATCCAGCATCGGCCGGCACACCCGGTTCATAAGATCCATGAACGCAGTCGGGGCATTGGTGAGCCCAAAAGGCATCACCACAAACTCATAATATCCCTAACAAGTTCTGAAAGCAGTCTTCTGGATATCTTCATCCCGAACCCTCATCTGATGATAACCCGACCTCAAGTCTATCTTGGAGAACCAAGATGCCCCCTGCAACTGATCGAACAGATCGTCGATCCTAGGTAATGGATACCGGTTCTTAACCTTCAACTTGTTCAACTCCCGGTAATCGATACACATCCGGTGTGAACCATCCTTTTTCTTGACGAACAAAATCGATGCTCCCCAAGGTGAGCTACTCGGTTGAATAAACCCCTTTCCCAATAGCTCCTGAAGCTGTGAGGATAACTCCTGCATTTCCGGTGGAGCGAGACGATAAGGCGCCTTGGCGATGGGCACCGCTCCCGGAACCAAATCGATACGGAACTCCACTTGCCTTTTCGGAGGCACACCTGGTAACTCTTCGGGGAACACATCCGAAAACTCGCATACAACAGGAACGTCATCAACCGAATTGGGCCTCCCCGTGGCCACTCGAGTATCCGTCATGTAGGCTATGAATCCATTGCAGCCCTGCTGCAAACTCTGCCTTGCCCTGGCAGCTGAACAAAACGCCGACCCACACCGGGTCCCTTCGCCATAAACCGTAAGCACTCCCCCACTAGGGTCTCGAATCGTCACCAGCTGTCTCTCGTAGTCAATGATTGCCCCAAACTTACTCAACCAGTCCATGCCCACGATGACGCAGACATCCCCCATAGCTATAGGAACCAAGTCTATAGGGAACTCGACCCCAAAAATCTCGAGCACACATCCTCGAATCACATCAGTGGCGTATACCGCTTTCTCATCTGCTATCGAAACTCTCAGGGGTCGACTCATCACCTCCCGATCGATACCGATATGCTGGCTAAAAGCCAACGATACAAAAGACCGACTCGCACCCGAGTCAAATAATACCAAAGCAGGTACAGAATTCACAAGAAAAGTACCTACGCATATCATAATATAAGCACAATATCTTAGCATAAAAGTAAATACATGAAAGAATACATATCGGCTACGACATCAGGCGCCGCACAGACCTCCTCTGCAGTCAACTGGAAAGCTCTTCCACGAGCCTTCGGAGCCTCGGCCTTCACTAGTCGAGTCTCGGTAACCCTGGCAGCAGGCGTAGATCCCTGGCGAAGCTGGGGGCACTCGGCCTTCCGATGGCTGGTCTAGTTGCAATGAAAGCAAACCATGAATCCCTTGGGGCAATCCCTCGCAATGTGCCCCTCCTTTCCACACTTGTAGCAAGCACCCGATCGACATGCCCTCTCGTGACCCTTGCCGCATTTTCCGCAAGTGCGGCCCTTCTGACCTCCGGATCTTGAATCGGCGGACTTGGTCCACTTCGCTGCCGGCTGAGACTGAGTCGGCCGCCGATCCACCCGTTGAGATTCGGCCTCCTCCCTGGCCTGGGTCTCCAACTCGATCTCACGCTTCCTAGCATTCGCCTGAAGCTCAGCAAAAGTCTGATATGACGAGTTCGATACGAACTCCCGGATATCCCTCCTCAGCACACCCAAATACCGACTCATCCGAGCCTGCTCCGTGGACACCTGCTCGGGGCAGAACATCGCCCTCTCATGAAACTTCCGTGTAATCACCGTGACAGAATCATTACCCTGCTTGAGGGTTAACAACTCCTGAACCAACCGTTCCCTCTCCACCGGGGGAACGTACTCGTCTCTGAACATAGTAGTAAACCTCTCCCAAGTCACAGCTGAAACTTCTGCCAGAGTGAAGTTCGCCGTCACGAACTTCCACCAATCCTTTGCTCCCAGGAGGAGCTGGTTCAAGGCGAACCGTACCCTCAGATGCTCCAGACATGAACAAGTGTAGAAGCATCCCTCGATATCAGTAATCCATCTCATGGCAGCGATCGGATCCTGCATCCTGTCAAACTCAGGTGGCTTCGTGTTGCTGAACTCCCGAAACAGCAACGAGTCACCTCCCTGTGGTCTGGCAGCGGCCACAGCTGCAGTAGTTGCAGCGGCTGCGGCCTCAGTCAACGCGATGTACCGCTCATCAAATGTCTCCATCAGTGTGGTCTTAATAGACCCAAACATCTCTGGAATCTCAGTCCGGATCGCTGTAGCCACCTCCTCATGGATCATCCGACGAAGCTCCTCTTCAGTCACGCTACTCGTACCAGGTCTGTGACGTGGTCCAACCATGATGTCTCTGAAATACAACATAAAAATATCAGAGACTCTATCGAGCATAATCGCACTCGATAACGCAGCCCTACTCAGTCTCCGGTACCCAGGGATTCTTACTTGGGTTGCCCACTGACCCGGTGTCTTTAGTAGTACGGGCCCAATACTACCAACTACACCGCGTCAGTATTCACCCCAAGTCCTCCTCCCCAAACCCCGAATCCTGAGTACTCTATTCTTGCCATGCACTAGTTACCCACTCGCTCTCAAAGCACCTCATAGAGGCAGGTTTCCCTAGACTAAGGCATCAAAAAAATCAGGCCACTCTAGTCCTAATATGAATACCTAGTCTACTAGCATGCGTATCATATCATATCATATCATATCTCATAACACATATTGTAAGATTATTTTGGGGATTTTACCGTTTGGGCGCTGGCTGACCGTACACACTCCTTCTTCTTTGGTTGTTTCAAAAATCACTTATCAAACTTTATTGATTTATTAATTAAAATTTTTCTCAACTCCCCGGTTTGAGTTTAGTTACGCCCGAAGGTGTACCCGAATCCCTCAAACCTAGGCTCTGATACCAACTTGTAACAACGTAAATTTTAAAACCAATTTTTTCATTTTTACAAACATCAAAAACACCGAGTAATAATTTAGGTTCCAATGTAAACAATATTGTCACGACCGATTACATAACAAAGACCACAAAAATAGTTTCCCCCGAGTGTGTGTACGATCACGCCGGCGCCTTCGCACGGTCCTCGCTAGTACCTGAAACACATAACACAACAAATATAAGCATAAATGCTTAGTGAGTTCCCAAAAATACAACCTACGCACATACGCCTTTCCAGGCCCTGACCTTCCGGTCCATGTGTCTCAGGGGACTTCCATCCCGACTGGGTAAACCTTCCGGTCCTACCCACGTCAACCTTACGGTCCATTTTACAACGCCTTCCGGCCCATAACATATTCGCCTTCCGGCCCATATCAAGCATATCATACATGGCACATATAACGAATAACTTATCACACATAACACATATATCTCATAGCATATCCGACCTTCCGATCACACAGTCAAAGCCTTCCGGGTACAGTATAGTGAGAAAACTCACCTCGTGGGAAGTCTAAGATCTCGTGTCCTCGCTATCACCGAATCCAACGACGGCTCAACCTCGCCTAAGCATAAAAATATCATTTAATACACGAAGACTTCCATTACTAAAACTTTACCCCTTATCATCCTTCCTGAAAGGGTAAAAGACCATTTTACCCTTCCCTTACCTAAAGTCCTTATGTTGACCAAAACCCTAAAAGTCAACAAGAGTCAACCATGAGAGTATGCGCGGCGTACCGCTAGATGTACGCAGGGCGTACATCACCGACTCCCCCCGGATCGGGGTCTCCACCCAGTACGCGGCGCGTACTGGAAGTTACGCCCTGCGTAACCACCAGAATCAGCCACCCTCCATTTTCTGGTCTTAATCAGTTAAGTCATTAATCCAACTTCCAGATCCGACTCCCTTAGTGTGTCTAAACCCATAAAGTCGAGACCTTTAAGCCTTGGCATGGCTGTAAAGGCTCCAACACCACCTAACAACCTTTTATTCAAACTCAAGGACCTAGATCTCATGCATGGTGCAATACCCACATCCAAGATGCCATTTTTATGAGTCTACAACTCCAATAGATTAGAAACATGAAGCATCAAAGCTTATGGAGACCATTTGCACAAAAGTCTCCACCTTTGGGACTTAAACCCTAGAAAATGACATCTAAAGCATACAACGAGCACCAAGTGTCAAGATCCGAACTTTTTACCTGAAATTGAAGCTTTAACCCTTGCAAAGCTCAGATCTACACTTGAGCACCACTTCTAGCCTCTCCAACAAGCTCTTCTTCTTCTTTGAAACCTTAAAATTGCACTACCAAGCTTAGAATGCACACACAAAGGCTTAAGGACGATGGCACACACTATTTAGGGTTTCACTCTAAGGGGTGGTGGCTGAGAAGTCCAGCCACACATTCCTTTTATAGCCTCAACAAAGGAAATTAGGGTTTGGGTCTGAATCAGTTACGTCGGGCGTAACCTTGGGTACGCCCCACGTACCTGAGGGGGAACACATCCAAATGAGGCGCGCAAGTACGCGCAGTGTACACCTTGTACGCCCAGCATACTCGCCTACCATGAAAACCCTAAATCATTAACTTAATCAAAATGAAATGTCCAACAGGAGAATACCTGGATTTCGGGTTGTTACAATAGAATTTTGAATCTATCCTCTCTCTGAATGATGGTCTGCTCACTCGATGTAAGGAGTACTCTGGAAGTCCTTGATGGTTGGGGCATATCAGGAAGCGGGAAACACGTTCTAGTACACTTAAAATTTGAACACATACAGATTGCCTGTAGATCTCGCTGCTCGATTTAGGTGGACAACAATATCCGTGGTTGTAGTCAGTTAAATGGTCTTAAGAAAATTTTATGTAAGAATTAGGGTCAATCATGATAATAAAGTTATAATTAGATATGCATATATGTATCATTTCATTGGTAACTTGTCCAAAAATTGTCACAAATTTTTCGTGTTTAAGTGGACCACAATACTGGTGATCGATCACACGAAGATGTGAAGATAAGGGTACCGACAAGTGGAATAAGACTATCCAACAACTTTGATCCCAAAATCCCAAATTTAGTTACAGTGGTTAAATTCTTATTCAGTAGTTAAATCTTATTTTAGTTAAAGTTAAATTGTCTTTAATTTTATTTTATTTTTATTTTTATTTTTAATTTTTAATTTTTTTTAATTCTTTTTATTACTTTTCGAAATTAAATTTTTATTTTATATTTTTTTTGTACAAATTTTATTTTTATTTGTGTGGTTCTAAATTTTATTTTTTACGAAATATTATTTTTAATTTTCCTTAATTAAAATAATCCTCAAAGGTTTTTTTTAATTTTTTTTAACTATGTTGAAGCTTGCTTAATGCTAGGTAGTTATCAGGTAGAAGGCCCAAGAATGGTAAATATAGGGTTTACTGACGGAATCCCCTCATTCATGAGATTCCGGCCGCAAACACCCCAACTCTCTCTCTACCTTCGAAATTTTTTTGTCGATTTCTGCAAATCCGTTTCAACCATCACGTAGGTAATGTGTTCTAGATCACGGATATGTATTTTATTGCATCTTTCACTGTGTAAATTGGTTGAAAATCGAAGAAACAGTTCCGACGGAGCTTACGGCCGTAAGCTTGGGCTGTAAACTCTGTCTAGGCCATAAATCGGGGTTATTTATTTAATAATCGCACATTCATATGCATCTGTTGATTTATTCTTTTATCAATTAGCTGTGTTTGCGTGGTTTTCGTGATTTTCTCGAAAATTTGTTCATAGGCCGTAAACTCCTCTTACGCCATGAACTTGAAGTTTAAGGCTTGGACATACGGTTTACTGTCCTCGAAAAATAACTTACATCAATTAGCCATATTTTTGTGTGTTTTTCAGGAGTTTCTCGTTAATATGTTCTTAGGTCGTGAACTTCGAGTTTACGACCCAAGAACAATCTGTTTACTGCCCTTTGAAAAATAAATTAAACCGTGTGGTTTTGCTTTAATCTTGACCATAAACCAGGTTTTTCGAGTAAATTTTTATCTTGATCATTTTTTTTAATAAAATATTTTTTGGATCAAAATAAAGGTTTAATTTTAATATTTATTTTGCACATAAATTTTTTCTTACAGTTTGTGGTTGAGTGCAGAAAATGGCAAACTTGAAGTTTGCAGATATGCACAATCTCGCTATTGTGCTTGCAGATCCGCCGGCTATTCACTCAGACATACACTCGATGATTCACCGGTTGTGGGAATGCTGCTTGGCATCTGCCATCACAGTAAACCCGGTCGTGTATCAGAACCTGATCAGAGAATTTTAGGCAACCGCTAGAACAAACATGGATGATGATGGTCACTTCACAGTGAAATCCAGAATTCAAGGACGTGAGATGGTGATCAACGAATACTTCATTCGAAATGCGCTGCTTATCGATGATCAACCTAATTTCCCTACGGAAATTGGGATTGAAGATGCTCAACGAATTCTAAGAAGATGAGCTATGAAGGAACTGATGGGTTTTGTACATAAGAACATTCCTAAGTGCGCATACAAACCCTAATGCTTGGATCTAGGTTTCTCTATTAAATATGCTTTGAATCCAAGGCTTCTAATGACTTATTAGGTGTAAAAGCAACACAAAACAGATCTAGAAACATACCTTTGATTATCTTGTTTGATCTTGTTGTCTTGGAGCTCTAAAGTCACAATTGTCACTCCTCTAATGGCTTACAAACACCAACTAGCAAAGAGGATGATTTGAGAGAGAGGAGAGGGGATGGAATTCAACCAGAGTATCCTTACTTTTTAAGATGTGTCGAATTCTCTATCCCATAGGGTCTATTTATACTTGTAGACTCCTTAAGGGTTACAACTTAAAACCTAGTTGGATAACTATTACTCAAAGCAATCCAAATCCTTCCAAGATAATGCCATGGACGAATTTAGGACTTATCCTAGCCTAGAATTCATCCAACCCTTTATCCAATGAGGATTTACAGTCTAAAGTTTAACTATCAAGCAATTGATAGTTTATACCCTCTTACTTAATTAATCTCCTTAAGTCACCAAATTAATACTAATTAATCTATGACTTATATTAATCAAATAACTATATTATTATTCCTTATATTATTCTCATAATATATGAATAATATCTATTCTCTCATAATAAATCATCCTACCAAGTTGCTATGGTGAAGGCAACCCAAAAGGACCATGCACAATCGGGTCAAATACTTACCTAATATAGTTACAGCCTTAGACACTATTCCAACAGTCTCCCATTTGGATTAGTCTAGTAACTATATGCGTAGGTACATTCCAATTTGCAATCGCAGCTCTCAAAGACGCTGTCAAACTCTGATCTAATCAATCTTGTCCTTTAGATAAGGGATCGTACAGTCCTCTGTTAGATATCATGCTGACAATACTATGGAATAGTTAGTCCAGCATTTGGTTTCTCAATTTCCAATTTATATGACATAGAACTTAATAGAACACATCAATTCAGTTCTGACCGGGCCCGGCACATAAGTCAAATCAAATCATCGAGCGGCCGAGATATCTCTTTTTCCTTCTTAGGATAAAATTTACAGATAAACTTCGACTTATATGCATTTACTTATTCATTAACCAACTACACACAACAATGCGTTTTATAACATCGAGTTACCAATGCGTTTTCGCATTATTAATGTACAATCAATTAACCAATAACAAACCATATATCTGGGTTTTAAGTCCATATGATATTATCGTCTTGCGATCACCCATTTACTATCATATTCCATAAGGTGATTCTAGCAAGCGCAGGTTTGTTCCAATGCTCAAACCTAGTTCATAAGCACTCATGAACGTTGCAGCAATCTTTTGCTATGTCTAACACCATTTAGACACTCTACACACCTATTCATGACAATCTTCATTCATATCTACTTCCGACATATGAACGATTGTGGACTATTTGAACAATTTGATTATTCTTAATAAACTCAATTATTCTGGAAGTCAAAACATGCAAAGTGAAACAATAGTTAAACAATTAACATAAGATAGTAACATTACTTATAAATAAAACTCCTTTATTTAATCATCAAATGTTAATTACATTTATCTATTACACGTTTCTAATACTATCTAATCTATGCTAATATCATCCTTCAGCCCAATACTCCTAGCATGCTGCAAACGCTTAACCCTACTCAGTCCCTTTGTAAGCGGATCTGCTGGGTTATCTTCTGATGATATTCTCTTCACTACGAGTTCTCCTTCTTCTACACGATGCCTAATAAAGTGATATTTTCTATCGATATGTCGTGATCTACCATGATCTCTCGGTTCCTTGGTCAAGGCAACCGCACCTTCATTATCACAGAAAATCTCCATGGGCTCCTTTATGGCAGGTACAACTCCAAGATCACCAATGAAGTTCTTTAGCCATATTGCCTCCTTCGACGCTTCGTTCACTGCGATGTACTCTGATTCTCACGTTGAATCAGCTACGGTTTCCTGCTTGGAACTCTTCCAAGTTACTGCTCCTCTATTCAGGGTAAAGACCCAGCCCGACTGCGAACGGTAGTTGTCCCTGTCGGTCTGAAAACTGGCGTCACTATACCCTCGCACCTTCAAGTCATCACTCCCTCCAAGGACTAAGAACCATTCCTTCGTACTCCGAAGGTACTTAAGGATATTCTTCACTACAACCCAATGGGCTCTGCCTGGATTCCCTTGATATCTACTAACCATGCTCAAAGCAAAGTCTACATCAGGGCGAGTACAAGTCACAGCGTACATGATTGAGCCTATTACGGAAGCATATGGAACTAGGTTCATTTAAGCTATCTCGGCTTCGGTACTCGGACTTTGAGTCTTACTCAACATGGCATTGCTTTGTATCGGTAATTCTCCCTTCTTCGAGTTTTCCATACTAAAATGTTTTAGTACCTTCTCTACGTAAGTGTTCTGATTAAGTCCTATTAGTCTCTTACTTCTTTCTCTTACTATCCTTATTCCCAAAATATAGGAAGCCTCTCCGAGGTCCTTCATAGCGAAGCACTTCCCGAGCCAGGACTTAACCTCCTGCACAGTCGAGACGTCGTTTCCTATGAGTAATATGTCATCGACATATAGAACGAGAAAGCTTACTACACTCCCACTGGCTTTGACATATACACACGATTCATCTTTGCTTCGTACAAATCCAAACTCTTTGACTTTCTCATCGAAGAAAAGATTCCATCTGCGAGATGCTTGCTTTAGTCCATAAATGGACTTCTCAAGCTTACACACTCTATTCGGATGCTTCAGATCCACAAACCCCTCTGGTTGAGCCATGTAAACATCCTCAGCCAACTTTCCGTTAAGGAAAGCGGTCTTGACATCCATTTTCCAAATCTCATAATAATGAAATGCGGCAATAGCTAGCATCACTCTAATAGATTTTATCTTCGCAACTGGTGAGAAGGTCTCTTCATAGTCAACTCCGGGAGTTTGAGTAAAGCCCTTCGCAACTAATCGCGCTCTATACGTGTGTACTTTTCCATCCATGTCGGTCTTCTTCTTGAAGATCCATTTGCACCCAACGGTCTTACGTCCAGACACATTATCAACCAAATTCCAAACTTGGTTATCATACATGGATTGGATCTCGCTATCCATTGCCTCTTTCCATTTTGCAGACTCCGGGCCTGCCATGGCTTCCTTATAGCTATTAGGTTCATCAAGATTTATTAGTGTACTATCACTAATATACGTGTCCCCTTCGGTAGTAATATGAAAACCATACAACTGGGGTTGAAACCTAACTCTTTCGGAACGTCTAAGAGGTAATGATATGTCAATCGGTTCAACCGGAGTTTCCTCCTCGAGTTGAGTGCCAGTGGTTGAGGATCCTTCATCTATCGACTCTTGAATCTCTTCAAGATTGATTTGCCTCCCACTGTCTCCTTGGCCTATGAGTTCTCAATCTCGGAAAAATCCTCTCCTCGCGACAAAGACAACATTGTCCTTCGGTCTATAGAAGAGATATCCAAAGGATTTCTGCGGGTAGCCGATGAAAAAACATCGCTCACTACGAGGTTCGAGCTTGTCGTGAGTATCTCGTCTTACGAAAGCCTCGCAACCCCAAACCTTGATATGTGACAACGAGGGAGCTTTCCCCGTCCACATCTCGTGAGGTGTTTTGGCAACCTTCTTAGTAGGGACTCGGTTAAGGACATGGGCAGCAGTCTCTAAGGCATACCCCCCAAAAGAGATAGATACCGAAGCACGACTCATCATAGAGCGAACCATGTCCAACAAGGTTCGATTACGCCTTTCTGCCACACCATTCAATTGTGGTGTCCTAGGTGGCGTCAATTGTGAAACTATTCCACACTCCTTGAGATAATCGTGGAATTTAAGACTTAGGTACTCTCCTCCTCGATCGGATCGAAGCATCTTGATCTTCCTGCCCAATTGATTCTCCACTTCATTCTTAAACTCTTTGAACTTTTCAAAAGTTTCTGACTTTTGCTTGATTAAGTAGATATACCCATATCTACTATAGTCATCGGTAAAAGTCATGTAGAAGCGGTTACCATCCTTCGTGGTAAATCTAAACGGTCCACACACATCGGTATGTATGAGGTCCAATAGACCCTCACCCTTTCGCACGTACCAGCGAAGGGTGACTTAGTCATCTTTCCAAGTAAACAAGACTCGCATGTATCATCTTCCCTAAGGTCGAATGACTCCAACACTCCATCCTTTTGGAGTTGGGCTATGTGTTTCTTGTTGACATGTCCAAGACAACAATGCCATAAGGATGCCTTATCCATACTATTGGAAGAATCCAAGTACAAAACATCATTTCCTAAGTTATCAACAATCATAACAGTTTCATAAATTCCATCACATGGTATAGCTTCAAAGTAAAAGACACCATTTAGATAAGCTAAAATAGAACCATTCTCATCATTAAAAGAAAATCTAAAACCACGTCTAAACAAACCATGAAAAGAAATGATGTTTCTAGCCATTTCTGGCGAATAATAACAATTGTTCAAATCTAAAGATAAACTATTCCTAAGCACTAAAGAATACACTCCAATCTTGGTCACATGCGACGATCTTCTGTTCCCCATGATTAGATTTATTCTTCCATGCTCCACGTCTCTACTTCTTCTTAGTCCCTGCACATTAGAACAAATGTGGTAACCACAACCGGTATCAAGAACCCAAGAAGTATTGTGGGAATCATTAGATTTAATTGTATATATACCTGCGAAAGATGGCTTGATCTTTCCTTCCTTGATGGCTTGCAGGTATTCCGGGCAGCTTCTCTTCCAATGTCCTATCTTGTGGCAGTGGTGGCACTCTGCCTCCTTCGGGTTGGAGCAGGGCTTAGCGGGATCAACTTTGGTCCCACTAGAAGAGGCACCATCTCGGGCTTTCACCTTGCGATGGTTCTTTGACGAAGCCTTCCTCTTCTTTCCCTTTCCTTGTCCAATTGCCAAGACAGGAGCAGCGGGCGGATTGGGAGTTGGTGCAACAGACTTGTCCTTGAAGTTGCTCTCAGCGACCCTCAAGAGACCTTGGAGTTTGCTTAGGGTGACCTCTTCTTTGTTCATGTGATAGGTCATCCTAAATTGATTGTAGCTCGGAGGCAAAGAGTGAAGCACCATATCGATCGCCAAGTCTTCCCCAAAGTCAACATTTAACTTGCGAAGGCGGTCGACATACCTTTGCATCTTTTGCAAGTGCACGGTAAGAGACTCTCCATGACCCATCTTAGCGGAAATCATGTTCGTGAAAATCTCATAACGCTCTTGTCTCGCATTTTGATGGTATCTCTCCAATAAGTCTTGATGCATTTCGTACGGATACATGTCCTCGTAGGACTTTTGGAATTCGGAGTTCATAGTCGCGATCATGATGCAATGCACTTTCATTGCATCACGCTCGTGAGTTTCGAAAGCGGTGATTTCGGCGGGAGTAGCAATATCGGGGTTGATTTTCGCGAGCTTCTCATCGATGACATACTCCTTATCCTCATAGCAAGCAATCGTGCGAATGTATCTTATCCATTCGCTAAAGTTCATTCCATCAAAGGTGACCTTTTGACAAAGGCTCATCAAAGTGAAAGAACTCGCAGCAGCATTGTTGGCGTTCAATATCTATAAATAGAAAGGACAAAGATAGATTAGAATATGAATCCCTAATATTCACCCAATAAGAAATTAGGGCTAGGATCCAACAACAATATTTACACATTAGAAAAGGGATGCCGTAATCTAACATGCAAACAATTTGAAGGTAAGTGAATGACGATTCTCTAATTCTCCACCATGAAAAACATAACTTTAAGTCCTAAATGTATTGAGAATTCCTAGGTTCGGATGAGATTCATTGAAACTTTTCAATGGCATGTTTAAATCCCGATATGCCCCTCTTGTTTGTGATTGGGATACCGAGGATCACAAAGCGGGTGTGAATTACCATGCAAATTCACATGGTGCCTTCATTGTAACGATCACCTATTCGATGTGCCGGTAAACCACACACGCTCAATCGAACTATGATAAACAATGAATCACCCTTTGCCACCTTCGCTTAGAACCAATTAGTGTACCGGTAAACCACACACGCTCCACTAACTTCTTAGCAAGGTGCAAAGTGTAATTTCATGGGATTGCATCAATTCACTTTTCCTAAAGTAACTAAGATTGGGAAATTTGAATAAAACATGTAGTTACTTTGTATTTCTTATTATACTTTTAATGAGAGGATGAGGTTGCCCTATCCTAACCGTTCGGCTAACGACCCTCCACCAATCAAGCGAGCGGTGAGTATGAGTGTACACCCACTAAGCACCATTTTATAGGTCGCAACCTTATACCCACCTTATAGACCGGCTTCGTAAATGAGGCCTACTAACGGTAAGACTAGCATTTAAGTTATATATATATATATATATATATATATATATATATATATATATATATATATATATATATATATATCAATCTTGTAATATTATATTAGTATAGGGTTGTATTTTAAACTTGTAAAATTCTAGGGTTTCAAATTTAAATTGTCTACATTAAACTTTTAATCACAAAACATAAATTTCAACACTTGAGGACTAGTTTTAAACATTTAAAACATAAAGGATCAAATAAAAAATAATCTAAATCACATAATTATCCATATTTAATTAATAATTATCATATAAGGAAATCAAATATTTTATTAATTGATAATTATCTTCAATTAGATCAAAAATATAGTCATATATATCACAAAATCGGATTAGGGTTGATCTAATATGATTAAGGTAAGTTTCCATAAGATAAATATGAAAAAAAATCCCGTTTTTGGCTAATCCTAACGCTCGGACTCGCCGAGCACCCATACTGGACTCGCCAAGTCAGGCCAACTCGCCGAGTCCACTATGGGACTCACCGAGTCCATGACTCAGAAACATAAAAATCGAATTTTACAGTTAAAATTCAAACATTTAAGCATCAATTTAATAGAAACCAATCAAGTCTCTGATACCACTGATGGGTTTTGTACATAAGATGGGTTTTGTACATAAGAACATTCCTAAGTGCGCATACAAACCCTAATGCTTGGATCTAGGTTTCTCTATTAAACATGCTTTGAATCCAAGGCTTCTAATGACTTATTAGGTGTAAAACCAACACAAAACAGATCTAGAAGCATACCTTTGATTCTCTTGTTTGATCTTGTTGTCTTGGAGCTCTAGAGTTACAATTGTCACTCCTCTAATGGCTTACAAACACCAACTAGCAAAGAGGATGATTTGAGAGAGAGGAGAGGGGATGGAATTTGACCAGAGTATCCTTACTTTTTAAGATGTGTCGAATTCTCTATCCCATAGGGTCTATTTATACTTGTAGACTCCTTAAGGGTTACAGCTTAAAACCTAGTTGGATAACTATTACTCAAAGCAATCCAAATCCTTCCAAGATAATGCCTTGGACGAATTTAGGACTTATCCTAGCCTAGAATTCATCTAACCCTTTATCCAATAAGGATTTACAGTCTAAAGTTTAACTATCAAGCAATTGATAGTTTATACCCTCTTATTTAATTAATCTCCTTAAGTCACCAAATTAATACTAATTAATCTATGACTTATATTAATCAAATAACTATATTATTATTCCTTATATTATTCTCATAATATATTAATAATATCTATTCTCTCATAATAAATCAACCTACCAAGTTGCTATGGTGAAGGCAACCCAAAAGGACCATGCACAATCGGGTCAAATACTTGCCTAATATAGTTACAGCCTTAGACACTATTCCAACAGGAACTTCACCCCCGACTCTGAAAAAGCTTCTGCATCCGTATTGGAGATTTCTGGCACATGTGTTTGTCAGTTGTGTCTCGGGTAGAAGGTCAGGGGCATATGAGATTTCGCAACGCACACCTTGTGCTCTTGTCTCTCTTGCGGCTGGTGTAAGGTTCAATTTTTCAAAATTCATCTTGGATGAGTTCGTCATCAACATCAGAGCATCCACTCGAGACACCTTCTTGTTGTATCCTCAGTTTATCCAGATGTTCATTAACATTCAATTTCGAGATGTGAGGAAGGAAAGAGAAACTCTTAACATGAAGTCTTTGGGTCCTCACACCGTGGGACTCATTAAGCAAAATCGCAGAGGCAAAGTTGTTTATTATGGGTTATATCCGCTAGAAAAATTCAGAAAGTTCACGGAGCTAGATGAACCCACAGAGTCCTATGGCTCATCTGAGTGAACCTCTTTTGAACCAACTTCTACTGAAAATTCTTCTCCTAACAATCATGTTATTGATATCTCTGAGGATGAGGGTACTGAGAAAGAAGATACACCAACTCCTGATGCTCAAGTAGTTTCAGATCATGAGAAAGTGTTAAGTTGTACTCAATATCATGTGGGAGCAAATGTAGATTTGGGAGAGAATGTTGGGGAAGACAAGAATGACTCCTTTTGTGATCTTGACCTCACAGGTTTCGATCATGATGATATTGTTGCTTCCTTAGCTAGCTATGCTAACGTGGTGTCACACAAGAATCTTGACTCTATTTTCAACAATGTCGATGATGTTGTTCCTCCGACAACTGAGACAAGGAAGTCAAGTGAGACTGAAACTCCAACTTCAGGGCAAATGGCTAATGTTTCAATTCCTATGGATATAGTTACGGGATGTTCCGCTCCTGTATCTGTTTCTCCTACAGCTGAGCCGTTTGTGAGTGTTTTTACAACACAGTCTGACCAACCCCCGTCAAAAAGGCAAAGAAGAGATTTGAGGCAGGCCAAAGTAATCGCAAGACTTGTCAGCAGCCTCCCAGTACCCCCTATTGTTACTACTACTACCAGTCTCGCCACTACTAAGATGTTCGCAACGAGTTCAAGCCCTGTGTTTGATGTTGGTGGTTCCTCTGCTCCACCTGGTTTTTCAACTCCTAGGTATAATCGTGATGATGCATCCGAGAGATTGGCATTGCATATGGAAGAAGAACAACTTATGATGCCAAATCCTCTAGGAAATGGTGTTTCTATAGGAGAAGGTGGTTCTTGATGGGTTTTGGTCATAAGACATCCTATGTGCTCATACAAACCCTAAAGCTTGGATCTAGGTTTCTCTAGTGTACATGCTTTGAATCCAAGACTATAAACCCTAATTCTAGTATATTAAATCGATATTAACATATGAATGGGTTTAAGAACATACCTTGATTGTTATAGAGTAATAACAATCCTAATTCCTCCTTGAATTGACTTTGGAATGCTTAGAGTCACAAGTGTCACTCCTCTAATGGCTTACAAACACCAAGAGCAAACGGAGAAGGTATAAAGAGAGAGGAGAGAGGTTAGAATTCATCCTTAGGACTCCTTGGGAAGGGATACACGAATTCATGAGCCAAGGGGTGTTTATATAGGTGTTCAGATAGGGTTTCAGTCATTATCATTATCTAGTTGCTTATCCACAAAGCAACCCATAAGATAATCCTTGAATCCTTATCATAGTCGAATTCTAAGGCCTTATCACCTTAAATTCGTTCACCCTAATAATAAGATAATCCTTACCTTATTTTGTAACTATCACATAATTACAAATCAGCCCCTCTAGTTTAATTAATTACACTTGATCACAAAATTAATTCCTAATTAATCATTGACCAATATTAATTAAACAAATATGATTTCTCCTTTTATATATTATTCTTATAACATATTAATAAGTCATAATAACCTTTCTCTCTTTATTTATTTCTCCAATCAAGTTGCTTTGGTGAAGGCAACCCAAAAGGACCATGCACCATCGGGTTAAGTACATACCAAAATAGTTATGGACTTAGACACTAATCCAACAGTCTCCCACTTTGATAAGTATAATAACTATTATGCGTATGACATTAGATCCTGATCTGCAATCGTAGCTTTCCAAAGCCGCTGTCAACTCTGATCCTATCAGATACGCGTGTCCTTAGATAAGGGATCATATATTCCTCCATTCTAGATATCATATGAGATATGATTTCAAACCATTCTCTTTGTACTATATCTCGATTTCCGATTTATGACGACAGACTAATTGAACAAATCAAATTAGCCCTAGCCCGGCCGAGCATTTACGTTTGTCATCATTAAACCATCGAGGGGCCCAAAAGATATCGCTTTTATTCTTTGAATAAAAGAAACGGATAAACTTTGATACAATGCTTGCTTGCACTTACTAACCAAATCACAAACAACAATATGTTTTATAACACCAAGTTACTAGCGCGTTTACATATTATCAATGTCCAACCGATTAGCAAGATACAACTCACACATCTCAGTTTCAAGAATATAAGATGTTATCGTCTCACTAATCACTCGTGATACAATTCATGGAATGATCCAAGTGAGTGTGGGTTTAATCCAATGCTCAAATCATATTCATAAGCACTCATGAACGTTGCAGCAAACATTTGCTTATGTCTAATACTCTTCTAGACAATCCACACACCAATTCACGACAGTCTTCATTCATATCTACTTCCAACATATGAATGACTGTGGCCCGTTTGAATAATTTGATTATTCTTAATAAACTCAATTATTCTGGAAGTCAAAACATGCAAAGTGAAACACAAGAATAATACTAATCCCATATGGCATCAACCCTTTGAGTATAAATAAAACTCCTTTTATTTATCACCATATCGATTACTCATTATTTGTCGTTTCAGGTAATCAACTTCTTACTTGAATTATTACACTTGTCCCATGCTCCTAGCATGCACACAATGTTTACCTATGGTTTTTACTTTGTGAAATAGACCACATTGGACACATTTCCAATCATTCTCATTTCATAACTCCAAATCCATTGTCATAAGTTTAAGAATAACAAATTCTTGCTACTTATAGAATATGCTAGATTCTAACATCCTATGCAATGATTCTTTCGTAATGTCACTGCACCAAAGTCACAAAGACTATTGCCAATGATATTACAAAGTCCTCTATCGGAGATTGTTACAAGACAATTCCTTATATATTATGTCTCTCACTCAAAGTACATTCTTTTGAACATCCTTTTGCATAAAAGTTTCTAATCTAGTCATAGATTTTCAATATTTACTTCCCAATATGGACACGCTTCCATATTTTCCATATGACAACTTATTCTTAATAGAATCTTATCTATTCATAATAATGTCAATATGGTCCATCCAATACCATGCTTCCAACTACTCACAAGCAACCAATCCTCATCGAACTTTGGATTGTTCTTTGATAGTTGTTTAATTATCTTGGTCAAAACCGATTCTAGTCCCTTTTCCCTTTAAATGCGCTAGACATTTGGAAAATTTAAGAATGGTCAAACATTAAAGCATTTTCAATCGATCCTATACCCGAAGCGTATGGGACACGACGCATAATGTTTTATTTACTATGTTCTCAAAATTTGAATTGTGAAAAGGAATGCCGTAATCATAATCGAAATTTTAAGAACACACTATGTACCTTTAACTAAATTTATCAACATTTCTCAACCTAATCCTTTAGATTTGAAATGAAGCATAATATTCTCTCCCTTAATTATAGCAAAACAACTATTCCATCCTTACAACTTTGCAAAGAATGACTCTTGTTTTCTATAATTAATATTGCCAACTTGCAATACTTTCCTTAATAATCATACAATCATAACTTTTATGCTCCCACTATCATGATGATTATTATAAAACATAACACTTATGCTCCCACTAGCTTCGACATGTATTCATAAATATCTTTAACTTTCAGAAAAACAATATCTATTGAATTTCTTAAGTCCATGTTTCTAATACTTAATGCTTTGATAATCTTTTATCAAGGCTTCTTGAACTTATACACCTTTGCCTTTAGATAGTTCATATGTGTGTCTTAACAATTAATACTAATTGCCAAACCTCACAATTCAAATTATGGAAAGGGATACCGTAACCATGATCGAATTCGAGAATGCAATTTTACAATCACTATCTTCTTAAAATCTTTCTTAGTGAAAGCATTTCCTCACAATCATTTTCATGAAGGATGAAATCTTATGACACTTAGATTTAAATGGTGTATTTGTTCCTATCCATGTGAATTTGTTAAAACCAGAGTTTACGACAAAATCAAACTCATATGGACCGAACTCTTTTTAATCTTGATTTCTTGCCTTATGGTAGCACAGCTGCCCACCACGTTTTCCAAGTAGTTAAGCAACTCACCTTTTCCTATCAATGTACCTTTCATTGATCAAGGTGCCTTGCCTTTTACGCGTTCAAAATGAGAACTCAAAGAACTTCCATGCATAATTAACTCAATTGGAAACAGCACATAAACAAAATAATGTTGACACGATAGGTTGTAAACCTCAACTCGTGTGCTAGTGATGATCGATAAGGTTTATTTGATTTGTTCTTGAAACCTTTCAAGACCATTAAGACTCCCACTGACTCCTTGACATATAAGATTCTCTTGTCAATAAACATTTGTTGACAACCATATATTCAAGAGTTAGTGTAGCTTTTATCAAAACACTTCATAAATTAGTCCTAGTTGGCCTTTGTCTTATCCAAGACATCACAACTTTCCACATTTGATGAATGTTATAAACCCTTAATACTTTTCACTCATTGTCACAATCTTAACTTTAAGACTTGTTATTGGAACGAAGTATGATAGACTTCTTGATTTAACCATTTCTTCAATCCTTGATTCCTCTTCTTAAACATACAATTGTACTAAGACTCACTTAGAGGATCAATTGAGATATGGTTCTTAATCATTAAGACCCATTATAAAGCATAAAAGCTACTCTCCCTTCTTCTTAGAATGGAGAAAATTTTATCTTTCTGCCTACTTGATTCTTCTTATTCGTTATACTATTGATCTAAACCCTTTAATCAATTCAGAATTACACTTAATCTTGTAAGTGTAATCATATTTACTAAGCCTTTAGTAAATCATGACGAATATCTTTGTTACTCTTATGGTGAACTTGATCAACACACACCTTTGTGTACTCGATCTCCTAGTCCTTCACTTGACACTTTGTCAACGAATTTGTCTAATTTCCAAATATGAAATTTCTCATTCATTATGCAACCAAGTTGCGTGATTCCAAATTTCAGTCCAATTGAAATTTGGGCGATGAGAAACTCTCCCTATTTGGTAAATTCTCGACATTTCCATAAATAACATAACTAAGAATCATATCCATTCGTTGTAGAAATATACAAACATCAATTTTCATAACGATTTCATTGCAAGGAAGTAAACAAATAAATAAATAAGTCAAACAAAATTTATTTTATTTATAAAAGCAGCGGAAAAACATTTGTCCTTACAATGCAAAATCTATTGAAAACTATGTAAAAGGAAAATTTCTAACAACTCTATCATAACTATCTAAGCTCAAAATCCAATTTTCAAGTCCATGCGATCAAGATCCATCTCTTGTGATTAGATTCATCTTGCTCTCTTATCAAGCTTCCTTTCTTTTCACCGATCCTTCAAAACATTCAAATGCAATCTTATCACATCATGTATTAAGAATCAATGTATAGGAACTTAACAGAGTTAGATAGTGGATTTTACCTGAAGCGTAGTCATACTTTTGACTCTCCCATCTCTTAGATCTCTTAGGTAAATAGGGAAACTTCGTCTCCAATGCCCCATTCTCTTGGCAATAAAAGCAAATTGACTCTTTTGGAACAACACATGGAACTACTTCAGACATCGCCTTTCTCTTATGATCAAACTTTTCGATCATTGCATGTCTTTCATTGCCATTGTCTATATCCATAGAGGTCTTGAAGGCAGATTCACCAATCAACTTTGCTTTTCTATTGCGCCAAACCATTGCTGATTGAGCAGCAATAAGCATTTAGGTGAGATCAATAAGGGTCACGTCATGGTTCATCATATAGTACTCTCTTACAAACTCACTATACGAGTTAGGAAGTGACTGAAGAACCCAATCAAGAGCCATCTCTTCACCGACAACGGATCCCATCATTCTTAACCTATCAATGTGTGACTTCATCCCTAAGACGTGTGCACACACCGACTTTTCTTCTTTATGTTTACTTGCCAAAAGGGCTTGAGTGACATTGAACCTTTCAATTTTACAATCTTGTGGATTAGGGAGAATAATTGGAGGAGGAGGAGGAAGTGAAGCATGATTTCTTGTTCCTCGATCGAATCGTCGAATATCATCTTCATGTGGAATGCTTGTTCCACGGGATTTGGGAAGACCATAGTTGTCAAACTTTAACATCTATAAAACGGGAGAAAACAAATTCAAGTTAGTTGATCAATTGAGTCCTTGGTAAATCACCCAAATGAAATTCCAAGGCTAGGACCCAACACAATATGCTACAACCCGGGAGAGGGATGTCGTAACCCTAATTGCAGAATATTTGAAGGTAAGTGAATGACGATTCACTAATTTCCACCATGAAAAACGAAAAAGAAATTTAAGTTTTAAATCTATGAAAACTCCTAGATCCTTTGAGATTCATTGAACTTTCAATGGCATGTTTAAATCTCGATATGCCCCTCTTGTTTGTGACTGGGATGCCGAGGATCACAAAGCGGGTGTGAATAACCATGCAAACTTACATGGTGCCCTCACATGTTACAGTCACCTATTCGATGTGTTGATAAACCACACATGCTCCACCGAACTATGACAAACATTGAGTCACCCTTTGCTACCTTTGCTTAGAACCATTTAGTGTGTCGGTAAACCACACACGCTCCACTAACGTCTTCGCAAGGGCACAAAGTGTAATAACTAAGATTGGGAATTAGAAAAACATTTAGTTACTTTGTATTTCATTATACTTATAATGGAAGGTTTCGTCCTATCCTACCCGTTCGGCTAACGACCTTCCACTAGTCAAGAGTGCAGTGGGTAAGAGTGGATACCCATTCAATCGCCATTTTATAGGCAATTTCCTTAAACACCCCTTATAGACCAGCTTCGTGAATGAGGCCTACTAACGGTAAGACTGACTTTTACTCATAAATATATATAATGTTAGACTTTTAATGTTATATACATAGTATAAGGTGTATTTTACACTTTTAAAATACTAGGTGGTCAAATTTAACAATTATACTTTTAATTCAATTAAATTGCAAACCTAAACTTTTATGGATTTATTAAACTTCTTTTAATTATACACCTTAATTAATTAATAAAACCATAAAGGTGTAAATTGAACTTTTCAAAACATTACTAGGGTTTTAGAATTTAACATTCCTAATTAAACTTTTAATCAACTTTTAAATTCCAAAACTTGAAGGCAAGTTCTGAAACCTTTTTCAAAACATTAGGGTTTTAACTATTTAAATTTCAAAACTTCAAAACTTTTGGGTTCAAATTTAAACTATAAAACCTAAAGGGGAAAATATGAAACTTTTCATAACAACAAGGATCAAATAACAAATAATTTTAAACTAACATTTAATCATACAATTATCCATATTTGATTTATTTAATGATTTCTTGCAAAACAATTTATCAATTTACTCAAAATAATTAATCAATTATCTTATAAGGAAACAATTATCTTATTAATTGATAAATATCTTCAATTAGATCAAAAATATAGTCAAATATATCATATAATCGGATTAATATTGATCTAACATGATAAGGTAACTATCCATATGCAAAAACAGCAAGAAATCCCGAGATAAGCACTATCTGACGAGTTAACTCGTCGCATCAAGCTTGGATTCATCGAGTCACCCTGGACTCGGCGAGTTTAGCTATGGACTCGGTGAGTCCAGCCTCTAGAACACCAAAAAATCGAATTTTTTAGATATACAATGCATCAATACAATTGAAACCATCCTAGGCTCTGATACCACTGATGGGTTTTGGTCATAAGACATCCTATGTGCTCATACAAACCCTAAAGCTTGGATCTAGGTTTCTCTATTGTACATGCTTTGAATCCAAGACTATAAACCCTAATTCTAGTATATGAAATCGATATTAACATATGAATGGGTTTAAGAACATACCTTGATTGTTATAGAGTAATAACAATCCTAATTCCTCCTTGAATTGACTTTGGAATGCTTAGAGTCACAAGTGTCACTCCTCTAATGGCTTACAAACACCAAGAGCAAACGGAGAAGGTATAAAGAGAGAGGAGAGAGGTTAGAATTCGTCCTTAGGACTCCTTGGGAAGGGATACACGAATTCATGAGCCAAAGGGTGTTTATATAGGTGTTCAGATATGGTTTCAGTCATTATCATTATCTAGTTGCTTATCCACAAAGCAACCCATAAGATAATCCTTGAATCCTTATCATAGTCGAATTCTAAGGCCTTATCACCTTAAATTCGTTCACCCTAATAATAAGATAATCCTTACCTTATTTTGTGACTATCACATAATTACAAATCAGCCCTTCTAGTTTAATTAATTACACTTGATCACAAAATTAATTCCTAATTAATCATTGACCAATATTAATTAAACAAATATGATTTCTCCTTTTATATATTATTCTCATAACATATTAATAAATCATAATAACCTTTCTCTCTTTATTTATTTCTCCAATCAAGTTGTTTTGGTGAAGGCAACCCAAAAGGACCATGCACCATCAGGTCAAGTACATACCAAAATAGTTATGGACTTAGACACTAATCCAACAGTTCTAGGGGCGATAACCTAACTCTTTCTAGTCTTCAAAAGGAAATATCAGTTCTGAGCCAAAAGAATATTGAGCTAGATATTCAAGTGATGGAACTTCGCACTGAAAATGCGAAGCTCAGTATTCAAGTTTCTGAGTTGCAGTCTGATAAATCAAGTCTTGGGGTGCAAGTGGCTGAACTTACGAAAGATAAAAAAGTTGAAGTCCAAGCAGATCTATGACCTACAAGATCATTTCAACTTGCTAACTTCAAGCTATTTTGCACTCAAAAAGAAGCTTGAAGAAGATTTTGGAGACAAGTATCAAACATCCGTTGAAGAACACAGGATTAATCTTCATGTGCAAGCTTTCCCAGTTGATTTGCCTGTCGGTCAATCATCTGGTGTTGCTGGTCATGGTGATGATGAGCCTCCTCAGGCTCCCCATGTGACAGAAACCATTTGTCATGATCAGGAGGAAGAAGTGAAGAAAGGGCAACTATTGTTCAAGAGGAACCTTAATCAAAATGCCTCGTGGGACGAACCGTTAATCACTATGATAGATCTTGAAGTGATTCGTTTCCGAGATACATTTGGGGATCGATCAGGCATTGCTTCGTGGGGATTCCATGATCCTCTCAAAATGTGGATTGTGATACGAAAGAGTGGTAAGTCTGAGTTATACAGAGATAGCCATGATTTTAGTTCATTCACAAGGATTGATTTGACGGAGTTGTCTCGATCTCCCTTCATTAATTTAATGAACAATCCAAAAGTAACACCATTTAAGCATTTTCTTGATGACCAAGTCAAAAGAGGGTTTCCTTCTATGCCGATTGCTGAATCTGTGATTTTTGAACATCCAGATGTTATTGATCGCACAACCGATAAGCCATTGCAAGTGGTAATGTGGCCCGCGACCAAACAGGTTAAACAATTTCTAATGCTTCAAGTTTATCAGGATGGGTCTCTTGGTTCGTTGGAGTGTTGGGTTTTTGACGAGATCACCTCTGGTGCAGTCCTTAAGCTCAAAAATGGATGTATTAGACTTTATGATCAAAGAGACCTGTTGCAATTTCGGAAGTGTGATATTCATTATCTCAGTAACTTTCAAATCAAGGTTGTTGAAGATATCTATGAAGATGGTGTGAAAGCTTATACGACGATGGTTGCTAAAATTTTGAATAAATGCATGTGGAACGGAGCTATGGGGCAGATGGATGTTATGGTAGTCAACAAAGGATAACCTTGGGCTAGTCCAAACCAAGGGGGAGATTGAAGGGCTTAGAATAGTGGTTTGGTCTAGGTTTTGCAGTTAATGATGGGGGTGTGTTTGTAATTAGCTTTAATTGTCAGTTTACGGTTGTAACTGAGTTTACGGCCGTAAACACCATACGGCCGTAAAGTCTTCACGGTCTCGGGTGTATAATTAGTGGGTTGTGTCAGACGATTTTGGTTGTTGATACCTTTTGTGTTCACAGTTCCCACCAAGTTGTATCAGACGTTTAAAGCTATAAAACGTATGTAAGCTTGGTTTGTTACTTCTTTGCTTATTAATTTGTTTTATGTGATTGTTGTTTGCTTTTGATCTCTGGTAAGATCCGTCTTTGGACCTTACAAATGGTACCAATGCCTACCCGTATTTATGTTATGTGTTTCCGGATTATGATCCGCTATCGGGGGGGTGCCCGAGGAATGTTAGTATGTTTGATGTCTTCGTGATTCCTGCATGTATTTGTATTGTATGTTTCTGGATTACGGTCTGATGTCGGGCAATGCCCGAGGAATGTATGTATTGCTTCTGGATTACGTTCCGATGTCGGGTGGGGCCCGAGGAATGTTTATATGTATGTTTCTGAACTACGATTTGATGTTGGGTGGTACCCGATAAAGGAATGCATGTTTAGTTATACTTGTTGTCTTTGTAATACTTGTATGTGCCTGGTAGGAATGTGAGTGTGAGCGGGGTCCTGTATCTCATCACTAGCTGAGTGTGGACGGGGTTCTATATCTCATCTTTAGCAGAGTGTGGGTGGGGCCCATGATAGGCGAGGCCTTAGGATTTTAACATATAATACTGTGTATGAATCGTTATGTGCTAGCATGATTATATGTTATTGTTTGTATGTGTATAGCGGGCGAGGCCCAATGATGTCGAACAATATCAGATGTCGGGCAGGGCAGGATGAAGGGGTGGGGCCCAGTATATGTACTTATGTGTATGATATGTGGTAGTATGGGGAACTCACTAAGCTTCGTGCTTATGGTATTTAGTTTTGGTTTCAGGTACTTCCAGTTGCAAAGAAAAGAGCTCGGGATGACTACATTGTACACACCATGATGTTTAGCCTGAGATGTTTACTCTGATGAAATGATATGATACTCTGATATGTTGTTGGAATACTATGATTTATGTTTTGATGAATGATTTTAATAACTATGGTTTATTTAATGGTTTAAAAATTAAATTTTTTATCATGATTTTTGGGATGTTTCATTTCTTTTCCACATGCATGCTTGAAACCACAATATCCATGGGTTGTAATTATTATTACTCTCATCTCTCTCTCTCTCTCTCTCTATATATATATATATATATATATATATATATATATATATATATATATATATATATATATATATATATATATATGCTTGGGTTATTGTGATTTTACTAATTATTGTGTGTCAGAATGCACAAATCTAGATCACCGAATGGAATAGAATAAAGGTCATGATCTGAGAGTCTATGATATTACAATAGAATAATATCTACCATATAATCACACAAATTTCAGCATAAAGGTTTTTTGTCAATTAACATATATTAAAAAAGATTTTTTTTGGGTTTTAAGAGATAATTAATTCATTTATTTTTAAAAATCTGAAAATATTAAATTAATTCTAATATAATTAAATATGTAAATATTACAATAATACCCTTAAATGATTTATTTAACGATTTATTATTTCCTAAATTCTCATTGGTGCATACAAGCATATAATAGTTGTCAGGAACATTTGAATATATATATATATATATATATATATATATATATATATATATATATATATATATATATATATATATATATATATATATATACTATTCTTAAACATTGTTGCATCCAACTCGAAAGTTCCTAACTCTAGAAAGTAAGCAAAAGTTATGAAGAACACATTTCATATAATTAGGAAGATTGAAAAGATTTTGAGCATTCTCTTTGATTTGGTATAATATATTAGAGTTATAGACTTACAATTGAATTCATTAGTTTCATGCCAGAGATTTCTGGTGTAGTTTCATATTTATTTATAATTTATAAATGATAATCTTTACATTTTTAGGTATTAGGCATATGTTAGGTTTGACCTATTTCTATTGTCATTTTTTTTGCCTATTTAATTCATGCAAGAATATAAAGTTTTTTTTCTATACAAGAATTCATAATGTATGGGTTAATAACAGACCCGATGATGAGGTTGCGCAACTTGTGCACATGCACAGGGCTTTATTTTTTAGGGACCCGATTTTTTTAATGCTATACTATATTTCGTTTTGGCGAGGCCCAAAATCAATGCAGAAAAGTCAAGTATTAGGTCATATAGGCACAAGACGGCATGAGCAAGCGTCACATCGACTATAAGTGAACAACTCAGGCAGGGAAATAGGCAAACAACGATAGCAATATTCAAGGGCAACAATTCAGCAATTGATGCACTTAACAGGAAGTGAGAAACAATAATCAAGACTCAATCAATCAATTACTTTGAATCACATATAAACGAATAAACAGTTATGGTCAGATTTATGAATTATAGAATTAGTTTTATAGTTTATTAATTAGGGTTTTAGACAATTATCATTATCACAAATTCACAATTTTATTAGATTTAGTTTTATTAGTTTTAATGTTTTATCATTATCAGTTTAACAATATTCCTTGAAATTTTGATTATTGAATACTTGAAATCTTGAATGTTGAATCATGATTCAAGAATGAATGTTGTTATTGTTGGAATGGAATCATTTGATTCTAATAGAGTGTTACAACCAAAGAAGGAAATCTAAATAGAGCTTAACAGGAAGAAAAAAAAAAAAAAAAAAAAAAAAAAAACTTGAGAATCAATTCTCTTGATTCCGGAAGAATTAAACACAACTTAACTGTGCTAGAAAAAAAAATTAACAGGACAGAAACGGAACATAGGAGAAAAGAGTTTTTTGGAAAATTACTAGTCTGAATCCTAAACTAACTAAAACTTAAAATTGAAATGTTTTCCTAAAATACCCCTGGTTCTATATCGTCCCATATTTTGAATTACTCATTAAAATACTAAGATTTTGTTATGCTTATTGCTATAAAGTTTATCAACGTTTTAAAAAAAAATTATGCAATTTAATTCGTTACAAGTTAATGCTTAAGATATCACCCTAATAAATAATCTAAATATTCAACGCAATCCAAAAACTATAAACATGCTTAAAAACCATCACACGAAAATATTAATCAATACAAAGTTTTAAACAATATTACGAGAATAAACTCCGCTGTAAAAGACACTACTTTCATATACTTTCATGTTTTTTTAACAAAAAACAATGATTAGTTTGTAACTTTAAAACTGTGATGTAATCTATATATTATATTCTGAGTAGAAAGATACTGAGTTCAGGCCCTCCACTGCCGTCCGGGTTCATCATATAAAATGCTTCCGAGTCACGACTCCCCACAACTCGCTCAAATCTCGCTCTCATGTACAGTAGCTCCCCTTCGCTGTTTTTTTTGCCACCGTCCTCCACCACCGGAATAACACCGGCACCCACCGAAATGCTTTGCACCGTACTCAGAACAAACCAGTCGGACTTCGAGCACGCCCGCGACTGCGCGTACCCGCACTTCCTCCCGTTACAATACATGCTCCACGTCGGCTCGTGAAAAAGCTTCGCGTTCCCACCTCCTCCACGCGCCGCCGTCGATCGTTTATTCTTTTTCTCGCACTCTAGCGCGATCCTAACTAACCCAGACGACATTTCCCTCACAAGAGCTGCCGTTGACACCGCCAGCTCCACCACAAATATCGGTTCCGATCTCATATCATACTGCACCGCAAAGCTGACGTGTCCTCTCCGGTTTCCAAATAATGTGCCGGTGACTTTCCGTCCTGGCGACGGCGTTAGTGAGAGTTGGGTCGGTAAGTTAAGCCACCGGCAAGAGGGAAGGATTGAAGGGATTGATACAATGTTGAGAATCGACCGGAGAAATATGGAGATACCGAATCTTGGTAAACAGCCTCCGTAGCCTACGGAAGACCTTGTTTCGATCACAAGGGGTTTGTCGTCGTTGACGAAGGGCGGATCAACAATGAAGGAGGTGGAAGAGATGTAATTTGATGGGATTATTGCGGTGGTGCTCTTGCAGCTGCTGGTTCTGGGTAGAAGAAGACGATCGTGATTCATCATCAGAATTAGAGTTGGAGTTGGAGTCGGAGTCGGAGTCAGAGAAACTGAAAGTAATGATGGTGTTGGGAGGGAGGGGTGAATTTAAAGGGGGAGGAGGAGGTCATGCGTGAGTGCTCAGTTTATGATTTCCAATTATGTGTGTTTTGTGTTACATTTATATTTTAAAATAATTAATTATTAAACTTTTGATTTAATATAGAGTTAGGATATAAATAAATACAATAACGTTGCTACGTGTTTTGACTCATTCGTAAAATTGTATATATAAAGTTGTGAGAAATAAGAAGTAGGCCCCTTTGTCTAGTTTAAGTTGGTGGTTTGCTAATTTTTGTATTTTAAAGAGATTATTATCAATGATAACTACCAATCCATTTTTTATTCCAAATACTAAATTAAATTGTTGACAAATGAGATTTCAGAGTTGATTTTATTTTGTTTCAGATTCTTGATGATATAGTCACATCCACTAATCCATTTTTATGGTAAAATGATTAAAAAGGAAGAATACGACAATACGTATACTTTGTTCACTAAAATGAAGGTGTGATAACATAAACTTGCCATTTTTATATATTAATCACGAAAATTTATTTTTTTCACAGATAAACTCAAGGAAACTTAAGGTTTCATTTGATAGTTGTTGTTCGGAAAAGTAAAACCATTTGATAGTTGTCCGGAAAAGTTTACTGATCGGAAAAGAAACCATGTTGTTTGATTGCACGTCCGATTGATTTTGTTGTGCTAAATGATGAAAAATAGTCATATTATCCTGTTGTTCTATACTATGGTGGATAAAGTTGCTAAATATTTATAAAAACAAACAAATTGTCATACAAAATCAAAATTACATAACAATAATTTAAAAATTCAAATACAAATTGTCATACAAAATCAAAATTATACAAACTGTATGTTGAAATCACAATTTCTAATTGAAACTTTATATATGAAATGGTCCTCCTGAATTATGTGCTTGAAAATCAGAAGAAAGAAATTAACATTGAATAGATGAAGGTTCACAGTACTCTCCAATGAAAAAAAAATAAGATGGTTACCTGTGGGTGTCATTTCATTAAGTTATCATTTCATTAAGTTAAATTTTAACCTAGCTCACGACGTGAGGGATACCTGTCACATCATGAGGAGAATGTTCCAAATACGCATCATCTTTGGTACTCACGACATGAGCACATATGACTCAAGACGTGAGGTCTGTCTGAGATGAAAACCTTGATTTTGGGGGATTTGCTATGTTTTTAAAGGAAGTGAGGGCTAGGGTTAGTCCACCCCCAGCCTCTATCACCTCTCAACACTCCCATTTGAAACCCTAGCACTCCATAGTTGATTTTGAGCTCATTTGTGGTGATTTCTAGCAAAGAAGAAGAAGAAGAAGAAGAGCAACTAGCCATCATCTCAGCACTCAAGCCTCTCTATCATTCATTTCCACACCTTCTGGATCATTATGAGTTCTCAAGATCATAACTTTATGGGTTTATAAGCTTAGATCTAGATTTTTATACATTGTCTTTCATGGATTTGGTGATATAGTGTTTGGAATCCATAAAATTGCCAACTTTATGGATCTCCAACATCCATTTGATAAAGTGTTAGATCTGAAGAGTGGTTGAGTCTTGAGACTCTTGCATGATTTTTGATGTCAGTTCTTCTTTTTTGTGCCCTAGTTTGTGTTTGGGACATGCGTTGGACATGCATGTCCAAAAAACCACGATCTTTATGATGTTATGGAGTAGATAAGTTGTTCTGGAAGTTTTGGTTGTTGGTATGAAAGGATTAAGAACTTATTTCTCCAAAATTGTTCGTAATGCTTCTCACGACATGAGCATTCATGGCTCATGACGTGAGAGTGGTCCATCTCGACTATTTTGTCTCATTAGGTCACAACGTAACAACTAGAGGGCAGGATGTGATGCCAGGCTGTGAGATTTTTTAATAAGGATTTTGACATTTGACCGTTGACCGTTAACTCTGATCCTTTACCAAGTTTAACTTTAGGCCAAATAGAGTAGTTTGAGTGGTAAATTGAGGGTTGGTCACTATTTATTGTATAGGTGACCTGTAGATCCAGTTTTTGGAGCAGCGATCAGTTTAGCTGTCTTTCAGTAGTCAATATGAGTTTTCCTTACTATAGTCGTGGGTCGAAGGCACCAATGTCGGCCCACTAGGTTATTGTAACGCTTGATTTCCCAGTATAAATTTATTTCCAAGTTAATTATGTTTTCTTTTTGGGACACGACATGTTGGAGCCTCAACACGATGTTTCTGGATGTCCTTGGCCGTAGAGTTTAATGAACCAACATGGCTTGTTGAGGTGCCTCAACACAGCGTGTTGGCTGCTGGGAAGGAAACCCTAATTTTAGGGTTTTGCACCTTATTTAGAGGCCTTAAGTCCCCTTGATCGGCCTCCTTCCCAGCCTCCCTTGTTATCTAAAACCCTAAATCAAGTATTGAGCTTTCTTGGTGGTGTTCTTGAGGTCTTGAGTGGTTTCTTGTGGATTTTGTGCTCATTTGAAGGAGCTTTGGATTTTAAAGGTGTCTAGCTTTGAATAAAGGTCATAGATCCAAAACCTCACCACTTGTGGCAATCTCCTTGAGGTATCAAGTATGGACCTTGATCTATAGATGTTTAGATCTCCTTATTCTAGGTTTTGGTCCCTTTTTGGATGGTTGGAGGAGCTTAGTCGTTTTGAGTACTTTTCATTTCAGATCTGAGTTTTTTTTGGCCCTCTTATGCTTAAAGTTGCAAGCTTTATGTGAGGAATTTGTCCCATACATGCATTAAGCTCCTTTATTAAGCTTAAGAGCTTCTTTTAGGCATTCATAAACGTAAAGTTGGCAACTTTACATGGTTTTCTAGCTCAAGGAGGTCAGATATGTGTTTTGGGGATTGGACTCATGAGTTTAGTGCTTATTGATTTAAGCCTTAGGGTTTGAGTTTTCGACCCTTTTCGGTGGTCCCTATGTGTAACGACTGATTCTTGGTATGCATTTATTTATAATTTATTCATTTTTGTAGAGTTACTCGACGAATTGGGAGCCCCAGACTCGTCGAGTAGAAACAAGATTGGACGCGGGTTTTTAAGCAATCTACTCGACAAGTTGAGAGCCCTCAACTCGGCGAGTAGGTCTACCATAGTGAAACCCTAATTTCAGGGTTTTGCACCCTATTTAAGAATCTTAATCCCACCTTATGGCCTCATTTCCAGCCTCCAAGTCCCAAACCCTAATCCACAAAACTCTAGATCTTTGTGTGAGCTTGTGAGCCATTTTGATTGATCTTTGTGTGTTCTTGAAGCTTAAGGAAAAAGAAGGAGCTAAAAGGTTCAAGGATAAGATAGTAGATTCAGAGACTTCCTTCCATCCTCATCATTTTTTGGTAGTTAAGTCTTTAACTTGTCTATTAGTTCATTAGATCTTCTTATTTTCACTTTATGAGGGGTTTGGTCCAAGAAGCTTAATCCTTGGGAAATGGACGTCCTAAGTGACTTACGTTTCAGATCTGGGATCTAGAAGGGGTTTCATGGCATAAAGGTGCAAACTTTATGACCATGGAAGCCCCATGCAAGCTTAAAGACGTTATTATGGCCTTTTAAGCCCCAAAAGGCTATGTATGGAAGTAAAGTCTGAGACATTACGTGTTCATTTGGTGTCTAGGACCTAGATCTCGGTTTTCATGCTTTGGGTTGGAGTAATAAGACTTTTGGACAAAGATCTATATCCTGAAGAACTAGAGTTTTAGCTAAACCCATTAAGTAGGATTATTAGCGGGTAAAGTTGGAAACTTTACCCTTAAGAGGGCATTTCCAATATGTCGATAAAGTATGGGGTTTGGATCTGAAGAGTAGGGACTTAATCTGTTAAGATGGACCAAACAGATAAAGGAACTCGTCGAGTCCATAGAGGAACTCGACGAGTTGGTTCGTGTTGTCCCGATTCAGTTTTAGGTAGAACTTGACAAATTTGTAAAGGGACTCGACGAGTTGATTCACAAAATCATGACTATGAGTAGCCAGGGAACTCCGTGAGTTAGGGGGTGACTCGACGAGTTAGATCGCGATTTTAGGGTTCTAGGACTCGGCTAGTTAATGGAGCAACTTGGCGAGTTGAGTCGACCCAAAATTTTGACTTTGACTAGAATGTTGACTTTGACCAGGGGTTAAATGGTCATTTTACCCTTAGAAGGATTCTCAGTTTTTGACTAAGTGTTTATTGTGAAAATTATAGCCGGGGAGTCGTTGGATTAGCCATCAGAGATTCGTCACATGAGATTTCAGCTGTTGGCTTGAGAGGTGAGTTTTCCTCCAGTAGGAACGGGTCAAAGGCACCAATGTCGGCCAGTTTATGTATGTTAGCGTATGTTGGACTTAGGTCCAATGTCAAGGCTAGCCCGATGTAAACTATATGTTTCCAAATATCGGTCTGATACCTGGGAAAGCCCGGGGAACGTTTGTATGCTTGATGTCTTTGTGATTCTCGCATGTGTTTGTTTATATGTTCCAAACTTCGGTATGATGCCGGGGCAAGCCTGAGGAATGTTTAGTTATATGTTTCGGACTTCACTCTGATGTCAGGGTAAGACTGAGGAAGGATTTAGCTTGTATGTTTATGTTATATGTTTGTTGATATGTTATATGTATACCGGACTTCGGTCCGATGCTTGGCGGGGCCCGATGTCGGACTTCGGTTCGATGCCAGGCGGGGCCTGATGCTAGATTCGTCTGATGTCGGGTGGGGTCCGATGTAGTGGGCAAGGCCCATTGTATGTTATTATGTGATTATGTGTATGGCATGTGGTAGTTTGGGGAGACTCACTAAGCTTCGTCCTTACAGTTTTCAGTTTTGGTTTCAGGTACTTTCAGTAGCAAAGGGAAGAGCTCGGTATGATTGCAATGCACATATCATTCGTTCAGTCTGGGATGTTTTAAACTCTGAAATTCTGACACATGGTTTTGATACAGTATATTGTTATGATTATTTGTGATACATATGTTTTTATGAGATGATGAATGGTATTTCTGGTTTTATGAATAATTAAAAACGAAAAATTTGAACTGTATTTTTGGGATGTACAAGTTGGTATCAGAGCCTTGGTTTGAGGGATTCGGGCACACTCTAAGGTGTGTCTGAACTCAAACTAAGGAATTGATATAGAAATTTTCAAAAGAAAATCATTTTTATAGAAAGTACTTTTAGAAAAATAAAAGAATTTTGGAAAAGAGAAAAGAACTTTGAAAAAGAGAAAAGGGTGTGGTGCATGCAATCAACCGAGCTCAAGTGATTACTCCCAAATTACCCATACAAGTTTATGTTATGATATGCTTATGAGAACTGCATGCTAGATTAGGTTTAAGGATCTAGGAAGGATGCCTTATGTGTTGTTATATGTGTATGAGCTTATAAACTGCATGCTAGTATAGTTTAGTCAGTGATATCATGGCTTGATTAGGATATGCTTGATTATGTTTACTCGATGCTCGAATGTTGCTTGCTTTGTGCTTTTAGGAGTCTTAGTTATCTTTTACTAACTAGTAAACGAATATGTTAAGTTACAGATTGCAATGACTAGATAATTTCAGAATGTTAGGTCTAGCTCTATTTCATAGCTCTTGTTTGAGTCCAACCGTTGTAGGGTAGGATCTCTCATTCGAAGAATTATCTAGTCTTAGTGATACATAATGGTATTCGCGAGCTAGTTAGGGGGAGATAGCAGGGACTTCTTATGCAGTTGATGGTGGAGAGTGGGATGGTGATCACCCTATGGCAAGCCTAGGATGAGAGTGGCGCGTGAAGTAGTAGTAGTAGAAGGGACTTGGTGAAGTCAAGGTTGTTCTTGAGGAAAGTACGAATAGATGTGGAAGGTAGTATGGGCCTGTACTACTAAAAGCATAGGATCCGTACTCGAATCAAGGAAGGCTGAGACGAATCCAGGGAACTTGTAGTATATTTGATCCCTCGAGATATGATTAGTATTCTGATGTTTGTTATGATGTGTTTATAGAATGGTGGTATTACGCACTAGACCAATCGGCAGTTCAGGTGTCAGTGAGGTATCAGACTCGGGCTCTGGAGCCAGGCAGCTAGACAACCAGACGAGGGAGTTCATCTCCTTTGAGATCACATGCAGTATTTTGGATTAGACTCCAGTGATCTTCGGTACGATTAAGGAGGGTATTTTGGAGCTTTTGGATGAGAGATTGAGTGCCTTCCGCACTGAGGTGGCGGCCATGATGGGGTTGCGCACACTGACATTCAGGGAGTTTAGAGCTTGTAAAGCTCCCAAATACCATGGGGCTCGGGACCCTATTGCGAGAACTAGATGGTTGGTTGATGTCGCCAACATATTCCACACCAGCAGATGTCCCGAGGGGGATAAGGTCCGACTTGCATCCTGTCTTTTGAAGGACAGGGCACGCGAATGGTGGGAGGAGATTGGGCTTGTTGTAGGTGATGTTTCCCTTGATACTATGACCTGGACTGACTTTTCGACTAGGTTTAGCTCCAAGTTTGCGCCTGTAATAGAGGTGCAGTAGCTTGCTAGGGAGTTCTAGGATCTCCAACAGATGAATGAGACGGTGACGAAGATCACCGCTATGTTTAGGGAGAGGTCCCTTCTCATTCCGCAGTACATGGCGGACGAGGAGATTAAAAAGGCCTGATACCATGAGATGCTACGAAGTAATATCCGCCAGTTTGTGAGTCGATCCAGCTGTAAGAAACTGGAGGATATGATTGCTAGGGCTAGAGAGAGTTGGATTTAGAGATAGAGAGGAAGAGGAAACTCAAGGGGGTTCAGACACGGAGTACGGGCAAGAAGCCAAAGGTATTAGACCACAGATCTAGGAGCCAGAAGGGCCGCAACCGTTATGGAAAATGCGGCAAGATGCACGATGGGGCGTGCAAGCCAGGGAGTTCGGGCTACTTTAAGTGCGGCCGATAGTATCAAACCTAATTTGCTTTCAGTGCAATTAGAGGGGACACAAACGGTCCCAGTACCCGAGTTTAGTAGCAGTAGGGCAGGTGTCAGCACCCGCTCCTGCTACGTTGAGGATTATAGATGGTCATCAGGGCTAGGGTGAGACTCCTGTGGCGAGGAGCAGGGCCTTTCAGTTGACAGCAGAGGAGGCACGAGCAGCTCCCGACATGGTGATGGGTATGTATCTTCTCCTTATCTCTTTATTTATACTGATTATTGCTTATGTTTATGTGTTTTGTTATAGGATCGTTCTTAGTGAATGGTATATCATCTTTAATACTGTTTGATTTGGGTGCCACCCGATCTTTTGTGTCACTCGCACTCAGCAAACGATTCACGGGGGCTCCTGAGGAGTTGGATTTCCCACTTGATGTAGAGATAGTAGATGATAGGACCGTCAGGGTTGTGAGGGTCCATCAAGGATGTGCATTACAGTTGTTTAATGAGCAGTTTCTGTGGATCTAGTGCCCATTCCCCTGCGAGGGAAAAAGGTTATAGTCAGCGTGGACTGCTTGGGCCCTAATGGGGTAGTGATCGACTGCGAGTAGCAGCTAGTAAGGGTTCGGACTCCTAGTGGGGGGGGGTTAGTGATTCAGGGCGAAAGGCCGCAAGGTTGACTGACCCTATGTTCAGCAATAAGAGCGAGGCGCTATATTCAGCATGGGTACACGGGTTATGTTTCATATTTCAGGGATACCCTGGATAAAGATAAGGCGACAGTCGATGACTTATCGGTAGTGCATGAGCACCCGGACGTTTTCCCGTAGGATTTACCTGGGATACCTCCAGAGAGACAAATTGAGTTTAGGATTGACCTAGTCCCTAGTGCTGCTCCGATAGCCAAGGCACCATATCGGTTGGATCCTCCGGATATGCAGGAGTTGTCTACGCAACTGCAGGAGCTGCTAGATAAGGGATTTATCAGGACGAGCAGTTCTCCATAGGGAGCCCCGATCCAGTTTGTGAAGAAAAAGGATGGGTCACATCGTATGTGTATAAACTACTAGGAGCTGAATAAGGTAACGGTGAAGAACCGTTATCCACTCCCGAGGATTGCTAATTAGTTTGACCAACTACAGGGCCCATCTTGGTTCTCCAAGATTGATATGTGATTGGGTTATCACCAGATGCGATTCAAGGATGAGGATGTGCAGAAGGCAGCTTTTAGGACTCGCTATGGTCACTATGAGTTTGCGGTGATGTTGTTTAGGCTCACCAATACTACAACCGCATTTATGGACCTCATGAACCGCATTTGCAAACCGATGATGGATCGGTCTGTGATAGTCTTCATCGATGATATCTTGGTCTATTCCAAGTCTCAGGAATAACATGAGGAGCACCTAAGGGAGGTGCTGGAGACACTGAGGAGGGAGAGACTTTTTGCAAAGTTCTCCAAGTGTGAGTTCTAGTTGCACGAAGTGCAGTTTCTTGGGCACCTTTTCAACCAGAAGGGTATTATGGTCGATCCAGCCAAGATTGAGGTCGTGTTGCATTGGGAGATTCCGAGGTCTCTAACTGAGATTCATAGTTTCCTTGGTCTAGCGGATTATTATTGGAGATTCATTCAGGACTTCTTCAATATCGTCGTTCCTCTGACCCGACTGCCCAAGAAGTCGATGACATTCCGCTGGGGGACAGATCTGAGATTGGGAACTCTTGGTATCGAAGGAAACGACTTAATATATTAAGTTGTTGGGGAAACACGACGTGTTTTCTAGGAAACACGACATGTTGGATCAGATTTTCCCGCGTGTGTCGATAAATGGAAAACACAGTGTGGTCAAAGGGAAACACAACATATTGGGTCAACATGGGATGTTGACTTTGACTTTTGATTTTTGTGTCTAATCAAGTTTAACCTATAGGGGGTGTTGAGGTGTTTTGAGTTGTATCTAAGGATTTGTTTCTGTTTAGGGGCCGGGTAGAGCTGATATTCGGAGTCGGGATCTATTCAACTATTGTTCAGCATTCGAGGTGAGTTTTCCTCACTGTGTTTAGCGGGTCGAAGACACCAATGTTGGCCCGTTTTTAGACTATGTTAGTATGCTAGCTGTCTTCGTGACTCTTTTATGTATATGTGTTTATATGATTGTCGGGCTAGGGCCCGATGACCATTTGTATGCTATACATCTTTGTGGTTATTGCATGTGTATGTAATTATTTGATATATGTTATATGTATGTTGGGCGGGGCCTGATCTATTACCGAGAAGGGCTCAATACCGGTCAGGGCCCAATGTTAGACGGGGTCTGATGCCGGGCAGGGCCCGATGACAAGGCGGGGCCCATTATATGTTTATTGTATCTATGGTATGAGGTAGTTTGGGGAACTCACTAAGCTTTGTGCTTACGGTTTTTAGTTTATGTTTATGTGACTTCCGGTTCCATTGGGAAGAGCCCGATTTGATTGCATCGCACACACCATATGTATTCTGTTATGGGACATACTCTGATTTTTGTAATGATTTACATATTTATTTGATCGGGATGTATGAACAATGTTTTGGAAATACTACTTTTATTTAAATTAAAAATGAAAATTTTGGGTCATAATTTAAGGATGTTACAAGTTAGTATCAGAGCCTTGGTTTGAGGGATTCGGGCACACTCTCGGGTGTGTCTAAACTCAAACTAAGGATTTGGTAGAAATTTTCAAAAGAAAAACATTTTACAAAAAGGATTTCTAAAGGAGAAAAGAGTGTGGTACATGCAATTAGCTGAGCTCAAGTAAATTCTCCCAAAATACCCGTACATGTTTATGATATGTTTTGAATTGTGAATTTGTGAATCACATGCTAGATTAGGGCTAAGGATCTAGAAAAGATGCCTTTGTATGCCTGCTATATGAGCTTATAGATTTACATGCTAGTACTGATCAGTTAGTAATAGGATGGTTTGATTAGTTTATGCTTGGTTCTGATTACTTGATGCTCGAATGTTGCTTGCTTTGTGCTTTTAAGAGTGCTAGCTAGCTTCAACTAACTGGTAAACGAATATTCTAAGATACATATTATGGGAACTAAATAATTTTAGAGGGTTAGGTTTAACTCTATTCCACAGCTCTTGTTTGAGTCCAACTGTTGTAATGTGAGACCTCTCATTCGAAGAATTATCTAGTTTTTGTAATATGTAATTGTATTCAAGAGCTAGCTAGAGGAAGTTAGTGGGAGTTCCTTCTACAGGTGATGGCAGAGAGTGGTGTGGAGTTTACCCTAAGAAAACCTAGGATGAGATTCAGTGTTGGAAGCCTTATTTGTGAGGGAATTGTTAGGTATAGAGTAACTTGGCTGAGTTAAGGCGCTTCTTGAGGAAAGTACAAATTTATGTGGAAGGTAGTATGGGCCCATACTATTCGAAGCAAAGGATTCGTACTCGATCCAAGGAGGGCTGAAATGAAGCCATGGAGCTTGTGGAGTTGTAATTTCCCTGTTGGGTATATTTAATGCATCTTCTGATGGTTTATTTAGTCTCTTTTCAGTATGGTGGTATTGCGAGTCAGGCCAGTGGGCAGTTCTGGTGCTAGGGAGAGTTCAGGCTCAGGTTCTGGAGCCGGGCAGCTTGATGACCAGACAAGGGAGTTCATCTTGTCTGAGATTACACACAGTATCCTTGAGCAGACTCCTGTAATCATTGGCACGGTTAAGGAGGGTATTCTGGAGATTCAGGATGAGCGTTTGAGTGCCTTTCGTGCTGAGATTGTGGCCCCGGTCGGGACGCATTCTCTGACTTCAGGGAGTTTCAGGCGTGTGGAGCGCCAGATTATCATGGGGCGAGGGATCCCATTGTAAGTAGCAGGTGGTTAATAGATGTTGTTAATGCGTTTCGTACTAGCCGATATCCCGATGGGGACATGGTCAAACCTACTTCCTGCCTCTTGAAGGATAGAGCTCGGGATAGGTGGGAGGAGGTAGGGCATGATACAGGAGATGATGCTGCTATTGATTCGATGAATTGGGGTGATTTCTCCACCAGATTCCGAGCAGAGTTTGCAGCGGTGATTGAGGTGCAGTAGCTGGCGCGAGAGTTCCAGGATCTCCATCAGAATACTGAGACGGTGGTTAAGGTCACTGATATGTTCAGGGAGAGGGAACTTCTGGTTCATAGTAAGTGGCGGACGAGGAGATGAAGAATGCCCAGCACCATAAGATGCTAAGGAGTGATATTCAGCAGTTTGTTAGTTGATCCAGATGCAAGACATTGGAAGACATGATAGTGAGGGCGAGAGAGAGGGATATATATATATATATATATATATATATATATATATATATATATATAGAGAGAGAGAGAGAGAGAGATTGACTTGGAGATGGAGAAGAAAAGGAAGCCAGATTCAATGTCGAGTGTTGAGGGTGATGGGTTTTGAGCACTACAACATTCCCATGGTGTACATGCAACCCTAATGCTTTGGATCTAGGTTTTTCTCAAGTTATACATGCAAATAAGCATCCAAAGTATAAACCCTAATAACTATCATACCAATTTCGAAATTCATATGTAAAATAGGGTTTGGAACATTACCTCACTTGTTATGTAGCAATAACAAGAACACCTTGACCTTTGAAAGCTTAGTGCCCCAAGTGTTGCACCTCTAATGGAGTCACAAACACCCAATACAACAAGATGACTTGGAGAGGGAAGGAAAATTGGCTAGGGTTCTCTCAAACTCATAGGGGTAAAAAAATCCTTATGTTAGGAGGGTTTGTATAGTTGAGGATATTTGGGTTTTCTGGTGGAAACCCTAATTCCCTTGCTTAGGCCTTAAGCAATCCATGGACCCCCACACAAAAATCCCTAGAAAGAAAATTCTATGGGCTTTCCATAGATTTTAATCCACCTCTTATCAATAAGGTCCATTAGCCCAACCTACAACTATTACTCATTTACATAATCAGTCCTTCCATAATTAATCAGTTCTTTTAACCCCAAAATTAATACTAGATTAATTTCTAATTAATTACTAATAAATAATATGATTTCCAAATAATATATTAATCATATAATATATTAATAAAATCATTATGAGTACCAATTTATTATTCACATAATAAATCCTACTCTCTCTCTCTCTCTCTCCACTTGTCATCCTATCAAGTTGCATGAGTGAAGCCAACACAAAAGGACATTGCTCATAATCAAATCAAGTACATACCAGAAATAGTTATGGGCTTAGACACCTAATCCAACAGTCTCCCACTTGGATAAGTCTAATAACTATTATTGCAAGTACGACTTTAGAATCTGATCAGCAATTGTAGCTTTCAAAAGCCGTTGTCGAACTCTGATATTATCAGTAACACGTCCTTTAGATAAGGGATCAAATATTCCTCTATTCTACAAGATATTTTATGGACATGAGACATGGATTATAATCATTCTCTCTGTCCAAGGTTTGTTTCTCGATTTCCGATTTATGATGACCGACTAATTGAACAAATCAAATCAGTCGAGGCTTCGCCAAGCGCTTCAGGTGTCATCACTAAATTATCGAGGGGCCTACAAATATCACTTTTATCCCTCTTAGGGTAAAAGTAATTGATAAACTTCGACTCATATGCTTGTACTATTTACTTATCAAATCACACAACAATATGTCTTATAACATCAAGTTACTGATGCGTTTATGCATTATCAATTTACAACCGACTTGTAAAAAACAACTCATATGTCTCTGTTTCAAGAATATAAGATGTTATCATCTCACAATCACTCGTGATAAAATCCATGAAGTGATTCACGTGAGTGTGGGTTTAATCCAATACTCAAATCCTTATTTCAGGAGTACTCATGAACACTGCAACAAACTTGTGCTATGTCGAAATACTTAGACAATCTACATACGGATTTATGACAACCTTACCTCATTACTTACTTCCAAAGTATGATTGACTGTGAATGTTTGAATAATCCTATTACTCAAGAAGTAAAACATGCGAAGTGAAACACAAGAATAAAACAGTCAAATATGGTCTCAAAACCTTTTAATATAAATAAAACACTTATTATTTAATCACCATATTGATTAGAACTTATTCATTGTATAATGTTTCAAACAATCAACTTAATACTTGAATTAAAACAATAGTCATTCCATGCTCCAAACATGCACACTTTATTTACCTATGGTCCTTACTTTGTGAAATAGATCAATTGAACACATTTCCAATGATGCTCATTTCACAATTCCAAATCCTTATCATAAGAATAAGAATACCAAATTCATCCACTATTAGAATGTCTTAGATTCTCAGCTATCATGCAATGATCATTTTGTAATGTCTAGGCACCAAAGTCACAAGACTTTACCAATTACAAAACATTACATTGGAGATTGTTGCAAGACAATTCCATAGATACACGCTCCATCGATCAACGATAATTTACGAGCTACCAATTGTCATCCTTCATTAGTCACATATTAGTGTACCGGTTAACCACACCACATTCCACTAACGACCAATAAGGTACAATGTGAAAGTTCATGGGTTAGCATCAAATTTGCATTTTTCCTAAAGTAAATAAGATTTGGAATTTATAAAAGTGTTTAGTTACTTCGTATTTCATTATACTTATAATGGAAGTTTGTGTCCTATCCTACCTGTTCGGCTAATGACCCTCCACTAGTCAAGGGTGCGGTTGGTAAGAGTGGATACCCAATGGCGGTCATTTTACATGTCACTTCCTTAAACACTCATTATAGACCAGCTTCATAAATGAGGCCTACAAACGTTAAGACTGACTTTTTACTTATACATATATACTATATTAGACTTTTAATTTTATATAGTATAAGGGTGTATTTTACACATTTAATATACTAAGTGGTTTAATCTATTAATAAATTAGATTATTAATTTAATTAAACTTAAACCATGTCATTATGGATTTATTAATTCTATCTTTTAATTAAACACTGTATTAATTTAATAAAACCACAATGGTGTAATTTGAACTATTCAAACTATCAAGGTTCTAAATTAAAGATTTCAAATTAAAGTTATTTAATTAAATTTCAAATTACAAAACCAAGAAGTGCATTTGTGAAACTTTCAAATCACTAGGATTTAAGAATTTAATATTTCAAAATTAAAACTTTTAATCAAATTTTAGATTCCAAAACTTGAGGGTAAATTTTGAAGCTTTTCAAAACATTTAGATCAAATTTGAGAACCAATTAAATTAATCACATAATTTATCCTTATCACATAATTTGACCTAATCTTATAATTTTGGCAAGATAAAGACAAATCAAATTTTACAAATAATTAATTTACCATATAATCTAGTAATTATCTTAAAATTTGACAATTCTCATTCACTTAGACGAGGATATCAATTACCATATCATGAAATTCGAATTTTAACAGTTAATACAACTTATGGTAATTATCATAATCTAATTTTAGCCAAAAATCCGAAAAATCTGCCATCAGAACTGAGTTCACATTGTGAGCATTATCCTCACGTCGTGAGGACCCACCACCTCGTGGTGACTTTTACCACCTTGTGGTTAACAGGCAGAAAGCAAAAAAGAAAATTTTCCAACTTTGAACAATTCATATTAGAATCACATGTAACAGAAAAACGACCTAGACTTTAATACCACTGATGAGTTTTGAGTACTACAACATTCCTATGGTGTACATGCAACCCTAATGCTTTGGATCTAGGTTTTTCTCAAGTTATACATGAAAATAATCATCCAAAGCATAAACCCTAATAAATAGCATACCAATTTTGAAATTCATATGTAAATAGGGTTTGGAACATTACCTCACTTGTTATGTAACAATAACAAAAACACCTTGACCTTTAAAAGCTTAGTGTCCCATGTCTTGCACCTTTAATGGAGTCACAAACACCCAATGTATCAAGAAGACTTGGAAAGGGAAGGAAAATCGGCTAGGGCTCTCTAAAAATAATAGGGGCCGAAAAACCTTATGTTAGGAGGGTTTTTATAGTTGAGGCTATTAGGGTTTTCAGGTGGAAACCCTAATTCCCTTGCTTAGGCCTTATGCAATCCATGGACCTCCATATGAAAAGCCTTAGGACGAAAATTCTATGGGCTTTCCATAGATTTCATCCACCTCTTATCAATAAGGTCCATTAGCCCAACCTACAACTATTACTGATTTACATAATCAGTCCCTCAATTATTAATCAGTTCCTTTAATCCTAAAATTAATACTAGATTAATTTCGGATTAATTACTAATTAATATGATTTCCAGATAATATATTAATCGTCTAATATATTAATAAAATCATTTTGAGTACCAATTTATTATTCACATAATAAATCCTACTACTCTCTCTCTCCACTTGTCATCCTATCAAGTTGCATGAGTGAAGGCAACCCAAAAGGACCATGCTCATAATCAAATCAAGTACATACCAAAGATAGTTATGGTCTTAGACACATAATCCAACAAAGGGTTTGGGTAAGAGGCTTAAGGTGTCTGATTCTAGATCGAGAGGCTAGCATGGTGGTAGCCGTTGTGGCAAGTAAGGCAATGCGCATGAGGGGACGTGCAGAGTGGGTGGCTCTGGATGCTTCAAGTGCGGTCGGACTGGTCATATTAGTCGGGATTATACTGCTACCAACCCCTACTGCTTAGATATCTTATCTAACTTGCTTTCAGTGCAATCAGACGGACCACAAGAAGGCCCATTATTCGAGTTTGGCTGCATCAGGACCGGTGTTAGCACACGCTCCTGCGACTTTGAGGATTACTGACGGCCGTCGGGAATGGGTAGATACACTAACAACGAAGATCAGGTCTTTCCAGCTGACGACAGAGGAGGCGCGTACAGCTCTCGATGTAGTGATGGGTATGTATCTTCTCTCTATCTCTCTATTTATATTGAATTGTTTGCTGATATTTATGTGTTTTATTTTTAGAATCGTTCCTTATGAACGGTATCTTTGCTTTGGTATTTTTTGATTTGGGGACTACCCGATCAATTGTATCTCTTGCACTTAGCACGAGATTTGCTGGAGCTCCAGGAGAGTTGGATTGTCCTCTAGATGTTGAGATTGCTAATGATAGGTCTATTCGGGTTACGAGGGTTCATCGAGTTTGTACTCTCCAGTTATTCAGCGAGTGGTATCTGATTGATCTGGTTCCTATTCCTCTATGTGGGAATAAGTTTATCGTGCGCATGGATTGGTTGAGCCCTAATGAGGCAGTGATAGACTGTGAGCAGCAGTTAGTTCGGGTTCGCACTCCAAGTAGGTGAGAGTTGGTGATTTAGGGTGAGAGACCACAACGTGGGTTGATTATGTGTTCTACAGCAAAGGCCAAATGTTATCTTCACCAGGGTTGTTCGGGTTTTTTCGCTTATGTCATGGATACCTGGGATAAGGATAAGGCAACTGTGGATAATGTGTCGATCTTGCGGGATTATCTGGATGTGTTTCCGGAGTATTTTCCAGGGGTACCTCCGGAGTGATAGATAGAGTTCAGGATTGATTTAGTTCCAATTGCGGCTCCGATAGTCAAAGCACCATATCAGTTGGCTCCTCCCGAGATGCAAGAGTTATCTATATAGCTACAGGAGCTGTTAGACAAGGGATTTATCAGGCTGAGCAGTTCGCCTTGGGGATCCCCAATTCTATTTGTAAAGAAGAAGGATGGATCTCATTAGATGTGTATCGACTACCAAGAGTTGAATAAGGTAATGGTGAAGAACCGTTATCCCCTCACGAGGATTGATGAACTTTTCGACCAGCTTCAGGGTGCATCTTGGTTCTCCAAGATTGATTTGTGATCGGGATATCATCATATGCGGGTCCGGGATGAAGGTGTGCAGAAGACGGACTTTCAGACTCGATATGGTCATTATGAGTTCATGGTGATGCCTTTTGGGCTCAACAATGCTCCAACCACATTCATGGATCTCATGAACTGTGTGTGCAGACCGATGTTGGATCAGTCTATGATAGTATTCATTGATGATATCTTGGTTAATTCCAAGACACAGGAGCAGTACGAGGAGCACTTGAGGGAGGTTTTGGAGACCTTGAAGAGGGAGATACTTTTTGCAAAGGCCTCCAAGTACGAGTTCTGGTTGTGTGAGGTGCAGTTTCTAGGGATCCTTGTCCACCAGAAGGTTCTTTTGGTCGATCCTGCCAAGGTCGAGGCCATGATGGAGTCGGACATTCCGAGGTCTCCATCTGAAATTCGGAGATTTCTTGGTTTAGCCAGTTATTATTGGAGATTCATCCAGGATTTCTTAAAGATCATTGTTCCTTTGACTTGACTAACCAAGAAGTCGGTGACGTTTCGTTGGGGGTCTAAACAACAGGCAGCTTTTGAGACTCTTTTAGGCAGCGGTTATGCGAGGCGCCGATTTTGACCCTGCCGAAGGGTGTTGATGACTTTGTGGTTTATTGTGTTGCATTGATCACAGGTTTCGGGGCAATCTCTTATGCTTCCAGGCAGTTAAAGCCTTATGAGGTGAATTATCCGACGCATGATTTGGAGTGGGGGGTATGGCGTACACCCTCAATATTTGGTGGCATTACCTCTACGGGATCCGATGTACCATCTACACGGACCACAAGAGCTTGAGGTACCTAATGGATCAGCCAAATATGAACATGAGGCAGTGCCGATAAGGAGTGGACAAAAATTATAGGGAGGCCCTATAAGTTTTCGTGTCGTGTATCATAGTGGCGACTATGACTCCTGAGCTATAGCGGTTTTATGAAGACTATTAGCCTTATGAGATATGTAAGGACTTGATGGAGAAATACCATCAAAGAGCATGTCAAGAAAGGTATGAGATAGTTATGTCATTCATAACCACCAAGATGAAAGACGGAGAATCCGTCACGACCCACCTGCAACGTATGCAACGCTATGTGGATCGTCTCTTGAAGCTTAATGTGAACTTTTCTCAGGAATTGGATATTGACATAGTCTTGCACTCATTTCCTTCTTGTTATGATCAGTTCATCATGACTTATCATTTGAACAAGGAGGAAGTCACATTGAGTCAGCTTCAGAGCTTGCTAATAACCGCTGAGAGTGGAATAAAAGGAAAGAGTATTGCCTCCACTCCTCCTGCTACTACTCCTATCTTAGCCATTAGGCATGGGAAAGGGAAAAGAGGAAAGCATCCTCAAAACAGAACTGGAAGGGAAAGTCCCAAGCTGGGTCGTCTAGCAATGGCCCTAAAGGCAAGTCTAGTTCTGAAGCTCCCCCTACCTCTCATCCTAAAGAGGCTAACTACTTCTACTACCATGACAAGGTGCATTGGAAGAGAAGTTGCCCCAACAACTTGCAAGATATAAAGGATGGCAAGATCAAGCCAACCTCGGCAGGTATTTACACTATTCAATCTAAAAAATCATTGCATCCTAATTCTTGGGTCCTTGATATAGGATGTGGTTTTCACATTTTCTCTTAATTGAAGGTACTATGAAAAATTGAGGACATGGAGGATGCGAAGATAAACCTAATCATGCGAAATAGGAGATCGTCAACTGTTACCAAGATTGGGATTTACTCTTTAGTGCTTAGTAGTGGGTTAAGTTTAGATTTGAATAATTGTTGCTACTCGTCAGAAATGACAAGGTATATTATTTCTTTTCATGATTTATACAGACAAGGATTTAGATATTCTTTTAATAATGAGAATGGTTATATTAATGCTTATTATAGTGGAGTATTTTATTTTGAAGCATTACCTTGTGATGGTATATATGAAATTGTGATGGTTTTAGACAACTTAAGAAATAGTGTGTTACAAATTTATGCGTCTAATGGTTTAGACAAAGCATGCTTGTGGCATTGTAGTCTTAGACATGTCAGCAAGAAGTGCATTACCCAACTCCAAAATGATGGAGTGTTGGAATCATTTGACCTAAGGTCAGATGATACATGCGAGTCTTGTTTGCTTGGAAAGATGACTAAATCACCTTTCATAGGTTCATGTGAAAGAGGTGAGGGATTGTTGGATCTCATACACACCGATGTGTGTGGGCCCTTCAGATCAACCACAATAGATGCAAATCAATTTTATGTGACTTTTACTGATGATTATAGCAGATATGGATATATCTACTTAATCAAGCATAAGTCAGAAACTTTTGAAAAGTTCAAAGAGTTTAAACATGAAGTCGAAAATCAATTGGGCAGGAAGATCAAGATGCTTAGATTCGATAGGGGTGGTGTGTAACATCCCCAAAATTCAAGGCCAAAAATTTCATTTTTAAATGAGTTATAACATAAACCATTAGTATAAAAACATTCATAATAATATCTCGTGTCAAACCAAAGTATCAGTAATCAAAACATATTATCATAAAACCATATTAGAGTGTAATCCCAAGGATCTCATGTGCGGAAAACATAGTGTGATGCGCTGTGATCGAGCCGACTCCTTTCCTTGAAAACAAATTACCTGAAACCAAAACTGAAAACCGTAAGCACGAAGCTTAGTAAGTTCCCCAGAGACCACATACCATACCAACCAACTGATCCATACATGCCATACATAACCAACATATCCATAACCAAGTAAGGTGTTATGTGCCAAACATAGTCTTGCTAAGGTGCTATGTGCCAAACATAGTCTTGCTGTTATGCCACGGGCAACACATGGTCTTCCTGGTCAAGCCTGGGGCCACTCCCTGGGTCTTACAGACAAGTGCCAAGGGTCACCCCTGGTCTTCCATGCAAGTATCACAAAGACAACTATACATACTACTCTACTAGGCTACTCCGCATATACTGTTCCAGGAGCCACCTCCTGGTCTTTCATACACAATGACATACAGTGCGCCAGGAGCCACCTCCTGATCTTTCATACATATTGCCTACGGCTAACCCCCGGGTCTTCCTATCATACATAATAACATACTGAGTGCCAGGAGCCGCCTCCTGGTCTTTCATGCATTATGCCTAGGGCTAACCTCCGGGTCTTCATATCATACATAATAACATATTGTGTGACAGTAGCCGCCTCCTGGTCTTTCATGCATTATGCCTAGGGCTAACCCTCGAGTCTTTATATCATACATAGATTAAATGGGTCGGCATTGTGGTTGTAGACCCATACAAACAGTGAAGAGACTCACCTCACACTGCTGAACTTTGTTGAGAATCCTCTGGCTGCTGACCGACAACTCTTTGAACCGCTGTTCCACTAGCTCCACGAGCTACTAGTACCAACATAACACTTAGTTCCAAACTGAACTATAGAAGTCAACCTAAGTCAACTCTGTTCAAAGTCAAAGTCCTGGTCAAAGTCAACCTTCCAGTTGACTCGACTCGCCGAGTCAACCCATAAACTCGTCGAGTCCTTAAACTCAGAAGCTCTCAAAATACGACCTAACTCACCGAGTCACCCCAAGACTCGTCGAGTTCAACGATCTCCGAGTCCCATCCTGTCCAACTCACTGAGTCACCACTCAACTCACCGATCTAAGTCTTAACCAGAAAAGGTTGAGGTTCTGCGATCTGACTCGTCGAGTCCAAGAACAGACTCGCCGAGTTGTTCTTCCAACTCGCCGAGTCCATGCACAAGTTCATACAACTCGTCGAGTACACCCATGTGACTCGCCGAGTCTCTCCAGTTCTTAATCTATATAGTGGATTTTCGAGCCATGCAGGGGCTCCAATCCATAGATCCACTCTTCTACAATCTATCCCCACGTAAAGTTGCAAACTTTACGTGAAACCAAGGAGCTAAAGGCCTAAAACACTCTAGGGATAGGGTTTAAGACAAAGGGGCTTCACCAACAACTTATTGAGATGAACTTTAAGACATTCTGGACCATCATCACCCTAGATATGAAGTAGCAACCTCATATCTAAGCTCCAAACCCGAAATAGATCTCAATCTTTCCAAAGTAGACCCAAAAATCTCATTCAAGAATAGATCTAATTGCACTAAAGCCAAAGCAACAGCTTATTACCTCAAGGATGACCTTCCACTGAAGAATAATCCAGCTCTCTACAAAGCCCCTTGCTCCAAGCTTCTTGATCTTCAATATCTCTTTACAGAACCCCCAAATCTAAGCTCTAAATTGCTTCCAAGGTCTCTTACTCACGATTTAGGGTTTCTGGATCTCAGAGGGGAGTAAAGAGGCTGGGGGAAGGGTGTAATATTCTTTAAATAGGACATAACCCACATTATTAGGGTTTTTCTCAACCAGACCAAACTCGATGAGTACACTAGCCGACTCACCGAGTCGGTCACTTACTTATACCCCGGATCCTGCTCCGACTCATCGAGTTCCTCCCTAGACTCGAAGAGTTGACTATTAACTTAGAGCCTTTCCTTTCTTTCTTGGTCTTTCTAATTATGGGTGTTACATGGTGAGTATATTATTATCAAGTTCCACGACTACCTCAAGGAATGTGGAATTGTTTCACAATTAACACCTCCCACAACTCAATGGTGTGACTGAGAGGCGTAATCAAACTTTGTTGGATATGGTTCGTTCCATGATGAGTCGAGCTTCTATTTCGATATCTTTATGGGTGTATTCCTTGGAGACTGCCACCCATATTCTTAATCTAGTCCCGACAAAGAAGGTTGCCAAAACACCTCACGAGATGTGGACAGGGAAGGTTCCCTCATTGGCGCATATCAAGGTTTGGGGTTGTGAAGCTTTCATTGGACGAGAGACTCACGAAAAGCTTGAACCTCAAAGTGAGCGATGTATTTTCATCGGTTATCCATAAAAGTCCTTTGGATACATGTTCTACAAACCTAGTGAGAAATTGGTCTTTATAGCACGAAGGGGAGTCTTTCGTGAGAGAAAGCTCATATGCAATGAGGACAGTGGGAGTATAATTGATCTTGAAGAAATTCAAGAGTCAAACAACGAAGAAACCTCTATAACTAGTGCTCAACCGAAAGAATAGATTCATGTTGAACCAATTGACGTTCGTTACCTCTTAGGCGTTCTACTCGAGTTAGAATGACACCAGAGTTTTCTGGTTTCCATATTACATCAGATGGTGACACGTTTATCAGTGATAGTACACTGGTAAATTTGGATGACCCTTCTAACTTTAAGGAAGCCATGGCAGGACTGAGTCTGCTAAATGGAAAGAGGCAATGGACAGTGAGATCTAGCCCATGTATGACAACCAAGTTTGGAATTTCATTGATAATGTGTTAGGTCGTAAGATAGTTGGGTGCAAATGGATCTTCAAGAAGAAGACCGAAATGGATGGAAAGGTACACACGTTCAAGGCACGGCTGGTTGTGAAGGGTTTACTCAAACCCCAGAGGTTGACTATGATGAGACCTTCTCACCAGTAGCTAATATTAAATCTATTAGGGTTATGTTAGACATAGCTGCGTTTCACGATTATGAAATCTAGTAGATGGATGTCAAAACAACTTTCCTTAATGGAAATTTGGATGCGGATGTTTACATAAGTCAACCAAAGGGTTTTGTACATGCTAAGTACCCTAATAGAGTGTGTAAGCTTTAGAAATCAATCTATGGATTAAAGCAAGCTTGTCGCATATGGAATCTTTGCTTCGATGAGAAAGTCAAAGATTTTGGTTTCTCTAGGAGTGAGGACGGGTCCTTTGTATATGTCAAAGCTAGTAGGAGTATACTCAACTTTCTAGTATTGTATGTTGATAACATACTACTTATAGGAAACGACGTTCCAACTCTGTAGGAGGTTAAGTCCTGGCTTGGAAAGTGTTTCGCTATGAAGGATCTAGGAGAGGTTGCCTATATTCTGGGAATAAGGATTTTAAGGAATAGGAGTAGAAGTATAATTGGACTTAGTCAAAGTACTTACTTGGATAAGGTGCTAAAGCGTTTTAGCAAGGAGAATCCAAGAAAGGAGAGTTACCTATCCAGAGCAATACCAAACTGAGTAAGACTCAGAATCTGAGTACGGATGCCGAAATAGTAGAAATAAGCCTAGTTCCATATGCTCCCGCCGTTGGATCGAACATGTACGCTATGACATGTACTCTCCCTGATGTGGGTTTTCCTTTGAGCATGGTTAGTCGATATCATGGAAATCCGGGTAAATCTCATTGGATATCGGTTAAGAACATTCTTAAGTATCTGAAGAGAACAAAGGATTAGGTCTTTGTGCTTGGTGGCAATGAAGACTTAAGATTTGCAGGGTATAGCGACGCTAGCTTTCATACCGATAAAGACAACTTTCATTCTCAGTCAGGCTGGGTGTTTACCCTCAATGGAGGAGCAGTAACTTGGAAAAGTTCCAAGAAAGAGAACGTGGCTGATTCAACGTGTGAATCTAAGTATATATTTGCGAGCGAAGCGTTAAAGGAGGCTATATGGTTGAAGAACTTCATTGGAGATCTTGGAGATGTGCCAGCCATTAAGGAGCCGATAGAGATTTTCAACGATAATGAAGGAGTGGTTGCCTTAACCAAGGAACCAAGAGATCATGCCAAATCTAGGCATATCGACAAAAAATACCATTTCATCAAACATCGGGTAGAAGGACTCCTCGTCATTAAGAGGGTATCATCAGAAGAGAATCCTGCAGATCCCCTCACAAAGGTTCTAAGTAGGGTTCAGCACGTTCAGCATGTGAGGTGCATAGGTCTGAAGGATGATATTAGTTTTAGTGATTAGATAGATATTCATAAACTTGTAACAACATAAATGTAATTAACATTTGATGATTAAGTAATGGAGATTTATTTATGAGTATTCTTTACTATCTTTTGTCAATTGTTTATCATTGTGTTTTACTTTTGCATGTTTTACTTCCCGAATAATTGGATTATTCAAATATCCACAGTCGATCATACTTTGGAAGTAAGTAGTGAATTAAGACTATCTTGAATTCGCTTGTAGATTATCTAAGTGTTTAGACATAGCAATGATTAGTTGCAACATTCATTAGTACTTTTTAAATGAGGATTTTGTTGGATTAGTGTCTAAGCCCGTAACCATATTTGTCAAGTACTTGACCCGATTGTGCATGGTCCTTTTGGGTTGCCTTCACCAGAGCAACTTGACTGGAGAAATAATAGAGAAAGAGGTTATTGTGATTTATTAGTACGTTATAAGAATAATATATTAAAGGAGAAATCATATTTGTTTAATTAATATTGTTCAATAATTAATTAAGAATTAATTTTGTGATCAAGTGTAATTAATTAAACTAGAAGGGCTGAATTGTAATTATGTGATAGTTACAAAGTAAGGTAATGGTCACCCTAGATATGGGTTGGACGAATTAAAGGGGATAAGGATCCTTGAAATCATCCAAGGATAAGGGCTTTCAAGGCTTATCTTATGGTTACTTGGTGGGCACGCAACTAAATAAGGATAAGGATTGAAACCCTAATTTCTACACCTATATAAGCACCCCTTGGCACATGAAATTCGTCCATGCCTTCCTAAGGGTTCCTAGGGCCTAATTTCATACCACCTCCCTCTCTCTCTTGTCTCTCCATTTGCTCTTGGTGTTTGTGAGCCATTAGAGGTAGTATACTTGTGGTACTTGCTTTCAAGACTTAGGGTTTGAAGATTTGAGTTGTTATTGCAATATAACAACTAGAGGTATGTAGTCTATCCTACTATATGAATTTTGAAAATACTAGGGCATATTAGGGTTCCTTTATATGTTCATAATGTTGTGTATCTAATAGTGAAAACATAGATCCAATTCTAGGGTTGCATGCACACATAGGATTGTTTGTATAAAACTCATCAGTGGTATCAGAGACTTTGGTTAACTTGTTTTCAATTAGTATTATACAATTGTATGAACTTGATATATTAGGGTTTATAGCCAATAAACCCTAGGAGGCAAAAAAAATTCGAGATTAGGGTTCCTAAACCCTAATTTGCGAAATTTGGAAAGGGTTTTTCAAATTCTTTCCTTAAGTCTCAAGATTTCGAAATCTAGGGTTTGCAAACCGTAGGATTTTCGAGATTAGCCTCCTCCCCAAAATAAGATCCTAAATTTTAGGGATTTAGATTATCCTATATCTTGTAATTATCCTTTAATGGTTATATATGGTAATTAAAGATTTTGAATTATCCTATCCCATGATTTTCGAAATTTAGAAGGATTAGGATAAATTAATTGTTCAATTGGTAATTATCCTTTATGATTTAAATAATCTCTTATGATTTAATAATTTAAATTAATAGTTTAATTCAAGATAATTATTAAAAAGAGTTTTAATATTTAAAATTTTGATTTAAATGGTATTAAATTTCAAAAATTTTAAAGTGAGATTAAAACCTAAGTATTTTGAAAAGTTTCAAAACCTACCCTCAAGTTTTGGAATTTAAATTGGTTGATTAAAAGTTTAATTTTGAAAGTCTAAATTCTAAAACCCTAGTTTTGAAAAGTTCAAGTTACACCCTTATGGTAAGTGTAATTTATAAAATTTAAACCACCTAGTATTTTAAAAGTGTAAAATACACCCTTATACTATGTATAACATTAAAAGTCTAATATTATATATGTATAACTAAAATGCTAGTCTTACCGTTAGTAGGCCTCATTCACGAAGCCGGTCTATAAGGAGGTATAAGGTTATGGCCTATAAAATGGTCGTTTAATGGGTATCCACTCTTACCCACCGCTTCCTTGATTGGTGGAGGATCGTTAGCCGAATGGGTAGGATAGGGCAATCCTCTCTTCATTAATTAGTATAATGAATCTATGTAAAGTAACTAAACGCTTTTGCAAATTCCCAATCCTAGTTACTTTAGTCAAAAGTGAAATTGATGCAATCCTATGAAATTGCACTTTGCACCCTTGCTAAGAAGTTAGTGGAGCGTGTGTGGTTAACTGGCACACTAATTGGTTCTAAGCAAAGGTGGCAAAGGGTGACTCAATGTTTTTTATAGTTTGATGGAGCGGGTGTGGTTAACCGGCACATCGAATAGGTGACTGTAAAAATGAGGGCACCATGTACATTTGCATGGTTATTCACACCCACTTTGTGATCCTCAGTATCCCAGTCACAAACGAGAGGGGCATATCGAGATTTAAACATGCCATTGAAAGTTTAATGAATCTCAATAGATCTAGGAGTTTTCAATACATTTAAAACTTAAATTTATTTCGTTTTTCATGGTGGAAAATTAGTGAATCGTCATTCACTTACCATCAAATGTTCTCCAAGATTAGATTACGGCATCCCTCTTCCAATTTGTAGAATGTTGTGTTGGATCCTAGCCTTAATGTCTTAATTGGATGTTTCATTAAGGATTCAATCAACTAACTTGAAATTTCTCCCGTTTTGTAGATGTATGGTTCTAACCGTGGTCTTCCCGAATCCCAAGGAAAAGGTGTTCCTGTTGAAAGTGAAAGCTTGTTCCAAAGTGAAGGATCAATGTGGACTAGCTTGATTTCACTCCCTCCGCCTCCTCCCGTTGTTCTCCCTGACCCACAAGAACGAAGACTTGAAAGGTTCAAGATCACCGAAGCCCTATTGGCAATGAAACATGAAGATGGTAAACCCGTGTGTGCTCACATCCTAGGGATGAAATCATACATTGATAGGTTGATTATGTTGGGTGCGTCTTTCCCCAATAAGTTGGTTGTGGATTGGGTTCTTCAGTCACTCCCTAAATCATATGATAAGTTCAAAAGAGAGTATTATATGATGGATCTTGACGCGACCCTCATTGACTTAACTTACATGCTTATTGCTGTTGAATCAGAAATGATTTGGCGAAGTAATGGAGCATATTTGTCTAGTAATTCAACCAACCATGTTTCCGTGGACATTCTACAAGAACCCACCTGTTTCTGCTGCCAAGAGAAGGGGCAATGGATACGAAGCTGCCTAAAGGACCTAAAGAGTCTAAGAGATGAGAGAGTCAAGAAGTATGGCTCTACTTCAGGTATAAAATCCACTATCTATCTCCATTAAATTCCTATTCTTTATACATAATGTGATAAGATTACATTTGCATGTTTTGCAGGATTAGAGAAAAGAGAGGAAGCTTGATGGAAGAGCAAGATGAGTCTAATCATGAAGAAATGGATTACGATCGCATGGATTCGAATATCAGATCTTGAGCTTAGGTAGTTATGATAAATTTGTTAGGAGTATTTGATTACATAGTTTTTCAATCGAATTTTGCATTGCAAGGACATGTTTTCCGTTGCTTTTATGAATAAAATAAATTTTGGTTTTATCTTATTTGTTTATCCTTACAATGGTGTATATGCAAAATTGATGTTTGTGTACTTTTATTATTAGCAAAATGGATTTGATTCTTAATTAGGTTATTTGTGGAAGTGTCAAGAGTTTACCAAATAGGGAGAGTTTCTCATCACCCAAGTTTCAAGTGGATAGGAACTTGGAATCATGCAACTAGTATTGTATGATGAATGAAAACTTTCACATTTGGGAAATTTAGACTTTTTTTTTGACAAAGTGTCAATTTAATGACTAAGAGATTGAGTACACTAGGTCATACGTTGATCAAGTCTACCACAAGAGTGACAAAGATATTCGTCATGATTTACTAAAGTTTAGTAAATATGGTTATACTTATAAGATTGAGTATAATTCTAAGTTGATTAAAAGAATTTCAATCAATAGCAAAACGAATATGAAGAATCAAGTAGGTAGAAAGATAAAGTTTCTCTGTTCTAAGAAGAAGGGAGAGTACCTTTTATTATGTTTTATGATAGGTCTTAATGATTAAGAACCATATCTCAATTGATCCTCTAAGTGAGTCTTAATATAATTTGTATGTCTAAGAAGAGGAATCGATAATTGTGGAAATGGTTAAATCAAGAAGTCAATCATACTTCGTTCCAATATCAAGTCTTAGAGTTATACTCCAAGATTGTCTTAAGAAGGCTTATAACATTCATCAAATGTGGAATTTGGAAAAAGGTTTTTCTTATTCTTGCACATTTGAAATTAGTAAGTTGTGATGTCTTGGATAAGACAAAGACCAACTAGGACCAATCATGTGAAATGTTTTGTATTGATAAAAGCTACACTAACTCTTGAATATTTGTTTGACAAGAAATATTTCTTGACAAGAAAATCTTATATGTCAAGGAGTCAGTGGGAGTCTTAATGGTCTTGAAAGGGTTCAAGAACAAATCAACAAATAGACCTTATCAATCATCACTACCACATAACTTAAGGTTTACAACCTATCGTGTTGACATTATTTTGTTTCTGTGCCATTCCAATTGAGTTTTCTATATATGTGAGTTCTATGAGTTCTCATTTGAACGCATAAGAGGCAAGCACCTTGATCAATGAAAAGTTCATTCATAGGAAATGGTGAGCTGCTTAACTACTTGGAAGACATGGTGGGCACTTGTGTTACCATAAGGCGAGAAATCAATATTAATAAAGTTCGGTCCATATGAGTTTGGGTTTGTCGCAAACTTGGTTTTGGAAAATTCACATGAATAGGAACACATACGCGATAAAATCTAAGTGTCATAAGGTTTTCCTCCTTCAGGAAAATGGTTGTGAGGAAATGCTTTCACTTAGAGAGATTTTAGTAGCTGACAGTTGTGAAAATTGTATTCTCAAATTCGATTATGGTTACTGCATCTCTTTCCATAGTTCGAATTGTGAAATTTGACAATTAGTCTGGATATTTGGGACTTGGTAACATAAGTTCTAAATTTGTCTAGACACACACGTGAGCCTTTTAAGGAAAAGGTGTATGAGTTTAAAAAGCTTAGATAAAGGATTATCAAAGCATCTGGTATTAGAAATACGAACTTAAGGAATTCAATAAACATTGTTTTTTGGAAGTTCAGTTGTTTTCTGAATACATGTCAAAGCTAGTAGGAGCATAAGTGTTATGCAATAAGGAAATAATCATCATGTTAGTGGGAGCATGATTATTATGGTAAGTATTGCAAGTTAGCAATATTAATTATAGAAAACAAGAGTTATACTTTGCAAAGTCGTAAGGGCTAAAATGTTGTTTTGCTATAATTAAGGGAGAGAATATTGTACTTCGTTTCAAAATCTAAAGCTTAGATTGAGAAATTTCAATAAATTTAGTCAAAGGATACAAAGTGTGTTCTCAAATTTCGATTACGATTACGGCATCCCTCTTCATAGTTCGAATAGTGAGAACGTGACACATAAAATATTATGGCAGAAGATTGATAAGTATCATATCTTTATGTAAGACATTATGTATCATGTCCCATACGCTTCGGGTATAGGAAAAATTGCATATGCTATAACATTTAACCGTTCTAAAATTTTTCCAATGCCAAGGGCATTAAGAGGGAAAAGGGACTAGAACTGGTTTTGACTGAAATAATTAAACAACTATCAAAGGACAATCCAAAATTCGCTGAGGATTGGTCGCTTGTGAGTAGTTAGAAGTATAGTAATAGATGGACCATATCGACATTATTATGAATAGATAAGATTCTAGTTGTCATATGGTAAATACGGAAATGTTTCCATATTAGGAGTTGAAAATTCAGAATTTATGTCTAGATTAGAAAATTTTATGCAAAAGGATGTTCAAAGGAATGTACTTTGAATGAGAGACATCACATCTATAGAATTGTTCTATAACAATTTCTCATAGAGTACCTTGTGATTTCATTGGCCAAGTCTTTGTGATTTTTGTGTCGTGACTTCACAAAAGGATCATTGCATAAAATATTATAATTTGATATATTCTAAAAGGTGGCAAGAATTTGGTATTCTTACACTAATTATAAGGATTGGGGATTGTGAAATGAGTTTCATTTGAAAAGTTTTTCAATTGATCTATTTCACAAGGTATGGACCATAGGAAACCAAAGTGTGCATGCTTGGAGCATGGGACAATTGTGGTTATGATTCGAGTTATAAAGTTGATTATCTGAAACATTAAACAATGAATAATGAGTAATCAATATGGTGATTAAATAAAAGTGTTTTATTTATACTCACAAGTTTGGGGTCATATAAGATTAAGTATTATCATTGTGTTTCTTTTTGCATGTTTTGACTTCCACAATAATTGAGTTTATTAAGAATAATCGAATTATTCAAACGGTCCACAGTTGGTCATACGTTGGAAGTAGGTATGAATGAAGACTGTCATGAATTGGTTTGTAGATTGTCTAAAGTGTATTAGACATAGCAAAGGTTTGTTGCAACGTTCATGAGTGCTTATAAATATGATTTTGAGCATTGGATTAAACCCACGCTCACCTAGATTGTTTCATGAATTTTGTCACGAGCAATTGGTGAGATAATAATATCTTGTATTCTTAAAACCGAGATGTGTGAGTTGTATCTTGCGAATCGGTTGCGCATTGATAATATGTAAACGCACCAGTAACTTGGTGTTATAAAACTTATTATTGTGTGTGATTTGGTGAGTGAGTGCAAGAAAACATTGAGCCGAAGTTTATCCATTCATTTTACCCAAAGTAGGATAAAAGCGATATCTGTGGGCCCCTCGATGATTTAGTGATGACAAACGTAAATGCTCGGCCGAGCTAGGGCTAATTTGATTTGTTCAATTAGTCAGTCATCGTAAATTGGAAATCAGGAAACAAAACATAGATTGAGAGAATGATTTCAATTCATGTCTCACGTCTATACGATATCTAGAATGGAGGAATATATGATCCCTTATCTAAAGGACAAGTTATTGATAAGATCAGAGTTCGACAGCGTCTTTGAGAGCTACGATTGCTTATCGGGTTGTACTTACTATTATAGTTACTAGACTTATCCAAGTGGGAGACTGTTGGATTAGTGTCTAAGCCTGTAACCATATTTGTCAAGTACTTAACCCGATTGTGCATGGTCCTTTTGGGTTGCCTTCACCAGAGCAACTTGACTGGAGAAATAATAGCGAAAGAGGTTATTGTGATTTATTAATATGTTATAAGAATAATATATTAAAGGAGAAATCATATTTGTTTAACTAATATTGGTCAATAATTAATTAAGAATTAATTTTGTGATCAAGTGTAATTAATTAAACTAGAGGGGCTGAATTGTAATTATGTGATAGTTACAAAGTAGGGTAATGGTCACCCTAGATATGGGTTGGACGAATTCAAGGGGATAAGGATCCTTTAAATCGTCCAAGGATAAGGGCTTTCAAGGCTTATCTTATGGTTACTTGGTGAGCAAGCAACTAGATAAGGATAAGGACCGAAACCTTAATTTCTACACCTATATAAGCACCCCTTGGCACATGAAATTCGTCCATGCCTTCCTAAGGGTTCCTAGGGCCGAATTTCATACCACCTTCCTCTCTCTCTTGTCTCTCCATTTGCTCTTGGTGTTTGTGAGCCATTAGAGGTAGTATACTTGTGGTACTTGCTTTCAAGACTTAAGGTTTGAAGATTTGAGTTGTTATTGCAATATAACAACTAGAGGTATGTAGTCTATCCTACTATATGAATTTCAAAAATACTAGGGCATACTAGGGTTCCTTTATGTGTTCATAATGTTGTGTATCTAATAGTGAAAACATAGATCCAATTCTAGGGTTACATGCACACATAGGATTGTTTGTATAAAACCCATCAGATTTGAGTATTGGATTAAACCCACGCTCATAGAATTACTTCATGTAATTTATCACAGGTAATTATGAGACGATAATATCGTATAATCTTTAAACCAAGATATATGAGTTGTTGTTTACGAGTTGGTTGTGCATTGATAATGCATAAATGCATTAGTAAATTGATGTTATAAAACGTATTTTTGTGTATGATTTGATGAGTAAATAGTACAAGCATACAAGCCAAATTTTATCTGTTCCTTTTGCCCTAAGGGGAAAAATCTATATCTTGGTCCCCTCGATGATTTGGTGTTGATTTATATGTCGGGCCCAGTCATAACTGAATTGATGTGTTTAATGAAGTTCTTTGTCATTACAAATCAGAAATCGAGAAACAAACTGTTGGATAATAAGAATGATTATGTTCCATATCATTTGTCCACATGATATCTTGCAGAATGGAGGATTACAGGATCCCTTATCTTAGGACACGCAACTGACTAGGTCAGAGTTCGACAGCGGCTTTTGAAAGCTATAATGTGATGGTCAATTTTTGAAGTTGTACTTGCAATTATAGTTATTAAACTTATCCAAGTGAGAGATTGTTGGATTAGGTGTCTAAGCCCATAACTATAATTGGAATATACTTGAATTGCTAGTAGCACAGTCCTTTTGGGTTGCCTTCACTCTTGCATCTTAACATGATAACTTTTGGAGTGAAGTTGAATTTATTATTTGGAATAATAAATTAATATAAATGATTTATTAATATATTAATACTATATTAACTGGAAATCATGTTGTTTAATTAATATTTAATCAGAAATTGATTTGGAATTAATTTTGGGATTAAATGAATTAATTAAAAGTATAAGGGCTGTTTTGCAATTAATTGATAATTGTGAAATAGGGCTCTTGGAATCCTTAGATAAGAGTGGATGAAAATTATAGGGAGGCCCTATAAGTTTTCATCCAAGGCTTCTAGAAGAGGAGTCTATAGGTTGCTTAAGCCTTAAGCAGGAAATTAGGGTTTACACCTGCAAACCCTAGCTTGGGGACTAAGCCACCTCAAGAATAAAAGGGTTCTAACCCTTGGGATTTTGGGCCTCATGCTTCTAACCCTATCTCTCCTCTCATCCTCTTGCAAAGAGTGTTTGTAAGCCATTAGAGGTGTCACATTTGAGGCACTTGATTTCAAGAGTTCAAGATCTACAAGGATTAATTGTTATTACTACATAACAATTGAGGTATGTATCTAAACCCTAAATTTAGGTTAATTTCGATTATATAGATGCATATTAGGGTTTCTCTTTTGTATTCAAGTTTTCATGTTCAACTAGTGAAAACCTAGTTCCAAAGCATTAGGGTTGCATGAACACATAGGATTTGTAGTTATGCTCAAAACCCATCACTTACCAGCCTCCCTTGTTATCTAAAACCCTAAATCGAGTATTGTGCTTTCTTTGTGGTGTTCTTGAGGTTTTAAGTGGTTTCTTGTGGATTTTGTGCTCATTTAAAGGATCTTTGGATTTTGAAGGTGTCTAGCTTGGAAGGAAGGCCATAGATCCATAATCTCACCACTTGTGGCATTCTCCTTGAGGTATCAATTATGAACCTTGATTTATAGATTTCTAGATCTCCTTATTCCATGTTTAGGTCCTTTTTTTGTGTGGTTAGAGGAGCTTGGTCGTTTTGAGGACTTTTCATTTCAGATCTGAGTTTGTTTTGGCCTTCTATGCTTAAAGTTGTAAGCTTTATGTGAGGAATTGGTCCTATGCATGCATTAAGCTCCTTTTTAATCTTAAGAGCTTCTTTTAGGTATGCATAAACATAAATTTGGCAACTTTATGTGGTTTTCTTGCTCAAGGAGGTCAGATATGTGCTTTGGGGTTTAGATTCATGAGTTTAGTGCTTATTGATTTAATCCTTGTGCTATTAAGCCTTAAGGTTTGAGTTTTGGGCCCTTTTTGGTGGTCCCTATGGGTAAAGTTGGAAACTTTACCCTTCTAAGTCTCTATTGAGTCTAGATTTAAGATTGGGAACTCTTGGTGTCGAAGGAAACGCTTTAAAATATTAAGTTGTTGGGGCTCGAGGAAACACAACGTTTTTCTAGGAAACACGGCGTGTTGGATGGGATTTTCCCACTTGTGTCGATAAAGGGAAAACACGACGTGGTCAAAGGGAAACACGGCGTGTTAGGTCAACATGGGCTATTGACTTTGACTTTTGATTTTTGTTTCTAATCAAGTTTGACATATAGTGGGTGTTGAGGTGTTTTGAGTTGTATCTAAGGATTTGTTTCTATTTAGGGGTTGGGTAGAGTTGATATGCGGAACCGGGATCTATTCAGCTATCGTTCAACATTTGAGGCGAGTTTTCCTCACTGGGTTTAGCGGGTTGAAGGCACCAATGATGGCCCATGTTTATACTATGTTAGTATGCTAGTTGTTTTCGTGATTCTTGCATGTGTATGCGTTTATATGCTTGTCAGGCAGGGCTCGATGACCATTTTTATGTTATGTATCTTTTTTATTATTGCATGTGTATGTGATTATTTGATATATATTATATGTATGATGGGTGGGGCCTGATCTATTACCGAGCGGGGATCGATGTTGGGCGGGTCCCGATGTTAGGCGGGGACTGATGTTGGACGGGGTCCGATGCCGGGTGGGGCCCATTATATGTTTATTGTATGTATGGTATGGGATAGTTTGGGGAACTCACCAAGTTTTGTGCTTATGCTTTTTAGTTTATGTTTCAGGTACTTCCTGTTCCAAGGGGAAAAGTTCAGGTTGACTGCATTGCACACACCATATGTATTCTGTTATAGGACATACTCTGATTTTTATAATGATTGACATATTTATTTGATCGGGAGAACAATGTCTTGGAAATACTGTTTTTACTTAAATTAAAAATGAAAATTTTAGATCATACTTTAATGATGTTACATTTATGTATCCTAATATATAGGATGTTGCTATGTCGTAGTGATCTGTTAGATATACATGATTAACTATTTACTAGTGATATGTTAATTGTTTCATACGTCAACATAGTTGCAGGTTATATGTTAATTGTTTAATTAATTCTTATAAGTATCGATATAAATAAAAAAACCTATTTATTTGTAATTTAATTTTAAATAACATTTTGTTGAAATTAAAGAGTTATCATAATAAATACAATTTAATGCAACTTTAAGAGTTATCATTTTTATATTAGACCATTTCTTTTATTAACTTTTATATATAACCTTATATTGCAATATTACAAACAACTCGTATTCAACAATTTTTGGTCCTACGATGTCATTTTCTTTACTTAATTACAAAGTGACTTTTTAGCATATATTATCTATAAAAGATATTAATTTTATGATTTTTACCGTAATACTAATATAACAAATCTGACATCATTTACTATTAGACACATTACACAAGATATTGTATCATTGTTGTTTGAACACTTTGATTAACAAATACATGTTTATGACATGTTTATAAAAGTTACTAAAAAACAACATAGACAAATAGTAAATTCTAACATATTTTAACTATATAATTATTTTCATGTGCAACGCATTGGGATTAATTTACATAAAACATTTAACATTACAATAAACTTATTTTACTAAATACTGGTATTTAGAGCTAGTCACTTATTTTGATGTTATTTTGTTGCATGATATCGTATCGTTTGCCCTGAATATAAAACTCTTGAGAATTTTATAAGAGATTTAGGAAACGGTGTCACACCAACATATAAAAATATTAAATAATGGAAATTGTTTATATTTCTTTTTACATAACTTTATCATAAAATTCATTTTATTTCATGATAATTGTTAAACCTATGATAATTTACTATTATCACACCCAATTTAGGTCATTTAAGTGGGTATACAACTAAAATATAAGTTTTTGATAATTTTAAATTGCAAATTTCTTACAAATTGTAATAGAGTTTGTTTAAAAATGTTTATTTTTCTGAAAGCTTTATTTAAGTACATGTATGGGATCGTTTTGGAAACTGAAAGCATATTATTGCATTAGTAAATTGAAGACGGTTCCAAACTAGCATGAAATACTAAACTGCCAATCAATTTTTGGTCGCCTAACAATGTACACGTGGAATTTACTATCACCACAATTTAACATAAGTCTTTGTTTTGCCTATGTCACTTTGTCTCTACTACATTTTAATTTGTTATCCATAATCAAATAATTTAAGACAAATTTGGACCAAACACAATATTTATTGTTTGCTTATAAGTTGTTAACGTTTGAATTAAAAACTATTGTGTTTATGAGTCGGGAAGAATTTTACTTCTTGTAGAATGTATAATATACGCTCAAGGTGTTATTTTTAATTTAGCCAAACTGTGTCAATGCTAAACAAAAACAAGTTTATCAATATTCTTTTTTAAATGATATAATATTTTATTAAAAAAATTACCAATAATCTAAATAAAAGAACATTGCAAGTTTACAACGACAAAGTTTATTAATATTACTACACAACGAATAAGCTAAAACTCCCCCTTTGGCTCTTTACATTTTTAGATTAGTAGCTCCGCTACATCCTCTTATTCGATCATCACTTTGCAACCATCGTGCAACCACAACCCAACTACCATCATAGATATTTGCACAAACATACACACGACACATAATCCCATTTTCTTTAGTTGTGAATCTTAACGAGAGCGGGAACAAAATGAGATCTCCACAAATGCTATTATTGATGCTTCAAAAACTTGGAGAATAACAACCAAATATGGCTAGGGTTTTATTGGTATTAAAGATATGATTACAAGGAACGGGAAAAATAGCATATTGAAAACAATTAGGGTAATAAACTTAAAAAAAAAAAATTTAAAAAAAAAAAAAAAAAAAAAAAAAAAAAAAAAACTATTTTTAAGCTAAATAAGAGATTAGATTTTGTTAATCGATTACAAATAATAGGGTTAAGTAATGAAGTTTATATTCTTCTTATAAGTATTTTTGTTTTTATTATTTGTTAGATAGTTTTCTATTATCAAATAAGAATTTAATTTTGAAGTTTTTTCTTTTTTTTTCTTGTTTACTTTGTCATTCCATTTTATTATGTCCGGATCGTCTCAATTGGTTTAGGGTCTCTAAGCAAACCACAAATTTGGAACCCCTTGTCAAATCTGGAAAACTAAAAACTCAAATTCGTTCCAACAATCCAACTTTTTTTTTTTGGAAAGGGAACTTCCCTAACGAGGGTTTCCGGGCCAGCTTTCGCGCACCGACTAATCCCCCGCTGCAAACATGAGGCTTTGTCTCATGCCCTGGAGTCACTGCAGGCGAACCTCCATGGCCACAAGGGCTTAGTGGTGCCAGGATTTGAACATGGGTCAATAGGTTATCCACCATATCTTTCACATGCCTTACCAAATCACCACAACCCAAGTGGTTTCCAACAATCCAACTTGATTAACTGATTGTATTGTAATCCGTTGTAATCAATAAACAATGAAATAAAAAAAAAAAAAAACCAGATAAATGAAAAAATAAGAACTGAAAAGTATTAACTAGTGGAAAAAAAATCAAATCAAGAAATATTCATTCTCGTTTGAATCTGCTAAAGAACAAGAGATGTTGTATAATCAAACAACTCAGAAACGATTTTGATTGAACATGTCACTACCAATCTGCCTTTCATCGGGATTTCTAAAACAATCATGATTTTGATTGAAAAATAAATAAATTCTGATTCCATTCCAATTCAACAAACCAAAGCCAATAACCCTAATCAACTTTAAGTATTAACCCTAATTAGATAATCAAATGACAACATGACAGATAATGGAAAAATAAAAAATGAAAAGTATTAACCCATGGAAAAAAATCAGATCAAGAAAGATTCATTCTCGCTTGAATCTGCTACATAACAAGAGATGTTATATAGCCAAACAACTTAGAAACGATTTTGATTAAACATGGTCACTACCAATCTGCATTTCATCAGGATTTTTAGAACAAACATGATTTTGATTGAAAAAAATAAATTCAAATTCCATTCAAATTCCACAAACCAAAGCCAATAACCCTAATCAACTTTAAGTATTAACCCTAATTAGATAAGCAAATGACAATATGACGGATAATGGAAAAATAAAAAGTGAAAAGTGAAAAAACTGCAAATATATTACCTTTTCAGTGATACTGTAAGTTTGTGACAACCTTTAATAAATTAATGAAGAAGCCGAGAATAGAGAAGGAAGAAGAAGAAGAACAAAATGTGTATTTCGATGCTGACTTCAGAGTGTTCAAGCTGAGAATGGAGAAGGAAGAAGACCGGTAATCGTCGCTTGTACAATAAGAAGAATAGAACTTCTTTTGAAGGTTAGGCGTGCAACGATTTCCAGAAAAACGTGCAGGGAATTCGATTTTTTTTTTGGAACAACCAAATGGAATATGGACAAGGTAATCAGAAATTGGGTTTAAGTGGGGCCCCTTAAAAGTCGGGGCCCTAACACCCTAGATCATGTAGGCATCACAATATTATATTGTATATTAGATATTTTAACCAATCAAGTCCAATTAATCGACTTTTGAAGAAATCTTATTCAATAGAAGAGAACATTGTACTGGATCGGATTAATGCATCCAATGTAATCTTATATTATTTTTATTTATAAAGTTTTCCTTATAAACAATTTTATAAAATTAAGAAATTAATGTATCCAATAAAATAAGATTACATTAGAGCATTGGAGCCTGAATAAAAGATTGATCGATCATGTCATGGAAGAAAGCATAAGACATAATCCGAATCGTTGCGTATCTAAAATATAGGTCAATCTAAAATAAATCACAATCGATTTTAAAGCCAACATTAAATTGTTACATAGATTATAGATTATGTGAAATAAAATAATTAACTTTAAATATAACTTTATGTTTTTACATTAACTAAACCAAATCTAAATTGGCAACAATTAACTCATAAAAAATTAAAAAAGTTTTCTGTTTGAAAATAAAATATTATGGCATAATAACGTCCACTAAGTTGTCATTTGTCAAGAGGCATATCCCTCAGTTTTTCATCACAGCCGTTGATTAGGCTGACCACGTCTTGATCGTGCCCTACATCAACGTCCACGATCGGTCGGCTCATTACAAAGGACCCTACAGATTCGAATTCAAACCAGGACTAACGGTCATCTCTGCAACTTAATTGAAAACTCCCCATTCCCATGTTTCTTCAGCCAAGAAGATACACAACTTTGAAGTCATTACTCACTTCATTCAGCTACCTCTCTTTCTCTCTCTATCTCTCTCTCCCTCTCTAGAGTTTAGGGTTTTCACTTTCTTCCCTCAAGAATTTCAGTTTTCATTCGGTGTTGCAGAAAACCCATTTTCTCGACTGTTTTGGAAACTGATTCGGTTTCCTTGAATGAAAGATTAGGAGATTAATTTGAGATCGTTAAAGTTAATGGAGGTGATTGCATCAAGAACAGGGCACGACTATAATTTGGCTTCAAGAAAAGCCCAAGAAGCAGGTATATATAAATTTAAACTTTCTGATATCAGTTTTGTTCTATCAGAGCAATCGATTGTCCCATTAAATTAGGAGTTTTATAATTTTTTTTTCGTAGCTTGGAGGAGGTTTCAAGCTACAGAATGGCTTGAGAGTTTCGTGGGTTCATTAGGTATATCAAAGCAGCCATCAGAGAAAGAGTTTATTTCTTGCTTGAGAAATGGATTGATTCTTTGCAACGCCATTAACAAAATTCAACCAGGATCGGTTCCAAAGGTACAAATCATATTGCTTATTGTACAATTAGTTTTTCTGTTGTTCTACACAATTTCTGGATTATTGATTTGGTTGATTTGAGAAATTGTTATGAAGGTGGTGGAGATTACTCGGTTTCATTCACAGTCGCATACATGGGATTCTCAGCCATTGCCTGCCTATCAATTCTTTGAAAATGTTCGTAACTTTCTGAAAGCAGTAGAAGGGTTAAATCTACCAGTATTTGAAGCTTCAGTTTTCGAAAGGGTAAATAACTCAGAACAGATTCAACACATTTCACTTCTATTTCATTTTGATTTTGTGTTTTAACGATATTGTAAGAATCTTCCAGGATAACATGGAAGCAGGTTCGTCAACTAAGATTGTTGATTGCGTTTTGGCACTGAAAGATTACACAGAGCGGAAAAACGGATCTTCAAAGCGTACCATGAGATCTCCATTGATGCATTCAAACGGTAGAATCCCTAGATCCGGATTAAATTTGGATATCAACAGACAATTAGATTTGTCCGCTAATCGTGAAAAGCAATCACCATCTCAAAACCATGCTCAGAAACTTGAAGGTATGCTTACCGAATTCTTTCCTTATCTATGTCATTTGATTGATTGCTAAGTTGCTATTAGTAATTTTCATAATTTTGGTAACTTTGATATAGAGTCAATTGTTAAGGCTTTAGCTGATTGCATGATTGATGCCAAAGAAAACTTAGATGGTAATTTGCTGTCTTCAATTCGCAATGGAAATATGGTAAGTGTTTTTTCTCCTTTATTCATTTGATGTTCCATAAATTTTCCTTAAACAATAGAAATCTTACAAGAAAATAATTGCTTTTACAGGATTCCATTAAGTCCTTTAGTAGAATCCTCTCAAACACTTTGGAAGAACAACTTCAATTCAAATTGAACCCTAACATGAAAGATCTAACGAAAGAAATCAGTGGATCATTTATGAGTTCAGAAGCTTCATCACCATTGTTCAAAATTCGAAATGGAAAAATGAATTGCATTCACTTGCAGGTGTTTCGAGAACAAGAAAACAAGCTACTGGTATGCTTTTTTTAAGTCTTTTTTATACCAAAAATTTAATCCACTCACTCATTGTCTATAATTCCCAATTTCAGAAACTAAAATCATTGTATTCAAGCACCAAGACTGAGTTTGCAAACCTGCAATTGCAACTCCAAAATGATCTAAAACAAATGGGTATGCCAATTGCAACTCCACTCTTCAATGTTCAAGAAGTCTTTTTTTTTTTTTGAAGTTAACATTAACGAATTTATGTTTTTGCTGATTGTTTCAGAGAGTCAAGTTGAGGTATTGTCCATGGCTGCCAATGGATACCATAAGGTTGTGAAAGAAAATAGGACTTTATACAACATGGTCCAAGATTTAAAAGGTAAACAACTTAGTTTTATTTTTGTTAAACTTTAAACGTTACTAAAATGTTGTTTCTTTTTTTTACCTTCCACAATCTTTAAATTTTCAGGAAACATTCGGGTTTACTGTAGAATTAGACCTGCATTTAGAACCAATACAAAGAACGTGATTGATTACATTGGAGAAGATGGGTCGTTAGTGGTTTTAGATCCTTTAAAACCTCATAAAGATGGAAAAAAGTTGTTTCAATTCAACCGGGTTTTCGGTCCAACTGCTACTCAAGGTAAAATTCAAACATTTTTCTCACAGTTTTAGAAGCTTTGTTGACTAACGTTTTGAATTTTAACAGAGGAGGTTTTTGCTGACACTCAGCCATTGATAAGATCGGTTATGGATGGTTATAATGTCTGTATTTTTGCATACGGGCAAACTGGATCTGGGAAAACACATACGATGTGTGGACCTTCTGGTGCTTCGAGAAAAGATATGGGAATCAATTATTTAGCTCTGAATGATCTTTTTGATCTATCGAATACAAGAGAAGATGTTGTAAAATACGAGCTTTATGTACAAATGGTAGAAATTTATAACGAACAGGTGAGAGATCTTCTCACCGGAGATCCCACAACCACCAGTAAGCTAGAGATTCGTAGCTGTACATCGGAGAACGGGCTGAGCCTCCCTGACGCCACCATGCACCAAGTCAACTCCACCGCCGATGTTCTAAATTTAATGAAAAGCGGTCAAGTGAATCGCGCCGTGAGCTCCACCGCATTGAACCACCAAAGCAGCCGTTCCCACAGGTAAATCGGTGATTTCTTAGGGTTTACATTCGTTTCTTCGATTTTTCAGCTAAAATTTGAACTTTTTTGTTTCAGCATATTGACTGTGCATGTTCATGGGAAGGATGTTAACGGAGGCACGATTCGAAGCTGTCTACATTTGGTGGATCTAGCCGGAAGTGAGAGGGTGGATAAGTCGGAGGTCACCGGCGATGGACTTAAAGAGGCTCAGTATATCAATAAATCACTTTCGTGTTTAGGAGACGTGATTACAGCTTTATCTCAGAAGAACTCTTACATTCCTTACAGAAACAGTAAGCTTACGCTGCTACTTCAGAACTCACTAGGAGGAAATGCGAAGACGTTGATGTTTGCTCATGTGAGTCCGGAAGGAGATTCGTTCGGTGAAACTGTAAGTACTTTGAAGTTTGCTCAACGAGCTTCGACTGTTGAACTTGGTGCTGCTCGTTTGAACAAAGAAAGCAGAGAAGTTATGGAGCTTAAAGAACAGGTTGAGAACCTTAAACGACAATTAGCCGAGAAGGAACCACCACGATCGCCATTACAGAAACTGAAACCAGGAATAACGGTGGAAAGAACGCCGCCACCGCCGGTGCGGCCACGGAGGTTGAGTATCGAGAACAAATGTCCTCCTCAGAAGAGCCCTAATGCAGTTGCACCACCAAACTCCGCCTCGAAAAACAGAGCATTGAAAACAGATGGAAAAACTAGGGCTTCAACGCTTGTGCTACCGAAAACGCCTGAATCGAAAGTTTCAATCAGAAACGAAATCGCAATTTCTACTGAAATCAAGGCGAAATCATCATCACATCATATAAAAAAATCGCTTCGGACCATCGGGAAACTCATGATTGGCTCTGACAAAAGGTTTGTAAACAGAAGCTTTTTCCCCTTGTTTTGTACGAGTTTCAGTAAACAAAATTGATACGGGTTTTGGTGTGTTTACAGGGCTCAACCGAAACCGATTGAAGCGCCGTCTCCGTCGCTTGCGATTGTTTCTAGGCCATCACGACGATTGTCGCTGACGGGGATTCAACCACTAGAGAAGCCAAGAAGATCTTCCATAGGCGGAGTTGATCCATGTAAGTTATGTTATGTTCGTCGGAAAATTAACCGGCGTTGAAAACTTGGCCTGACATGAGTTTTGTTTGTGTTTAAGGTGTTGGTGAAAGTCGGAATGCGAAAACGCCACCGCCGGTGAAAAGTTCAAGCAAGACCAAGTGGATGTGATAATAATAGTTTGATGACTTGCTGACTTTGCTTTAACTTGAAGCATGGTATTCACAATTGTTGAGGAAGGATGATGGATGTCGTACAACTTCTGATTAGCTTAGCATATACATAATGACGACATCTATAAGTTTCTGATTAGTTTTAGTGTACAGAGAAATTGATTTAGTTTAATAAATAGATACTGATTAATATAATTCATTTTCTCTAATACATTACATTATTATGCAAAAAGTGAAAAATTCTGAACATACAAAATAGCCGGTTCAACTTTGAAATCAACCCTATCCGCTTAAGGTTTGTGAATCATTGTTTGTTTCTTCATTTCCAATTGATAAAAAAATATATGAATGAAGCGTTCATGTGATATTGTGGTAACAAGTTATGTGAGGACTCATTGGAGATTTCATGTATTGACTCAAGATTTGCACTTGAGAAAATTAATGTCAATATCTGGTCAATATCCATGTATTGACTCATTGGAGAACTCATTGGAGATTTCATGTATTGACTCAAGATTTGCAGTTGAGAAAATTAATGTCAAAATCTGGTCAATATCCACCCTTAGGGCAATGTCAATCTTGTGTTGATTCCTTTGCCAACGTGAAACCGTTGGAGTGGGTATTGTATGTATAAATTTTTCTTTACCATTTTTGCAATTATATACTAGATTCAACTACTTTCAAAACCATATATGATTATATAAAGGTCTAACATTTTCGAGTTTCAATTTATAAGAAAAATATTGAATAATTTAAATTGAAATGTTCGTTTCTTTTTAAATTTTAAACAAACAAATTTTTTTATAAGAAATTTAAACAAACAATTTAAATAAATAAACAAATAGAATAATTAGGTTTTAGTTTAAAGATTTTGAAATTAGATTTACTAAATTGATATTATGTGGAATTTAATAAAATGATATATAAAAGAATTAATTTAAAATAACCACAAAATGACATATGACAAAAAATATTTTTATTAATTAGATTTTTATTACTTTTATGTTTCATATTTTGGCCACAACAGTTTAATATATTGGTAAATTTGGTCCCTAGAATTTTGGATTTCAGACTTTGATCAAAACACTTTCGTATATTCTGGAAAATCAAGCGACGAACCCTCTACCCATCCCTCAAAACTAAAAAAATGAATCAAGACGAACTCTAACCCTTAATATTATACCAAACATAAAAAAATCTAGAAAATAGAAATAGTCTAAAAAGGATGAAGTGGTGTAGGTAAATGCTTATATCGACGTTTCGGGAGACTAAAGAGTGGATTATTTTTGGTCACGAGTTCTAGAGAACATCAAATATTAATTGGTAGTTCATAATGTTTTAGTCATTAAGTGAACTTGAAAGTCAATTTTCATACAAAAGTTAACAATTTCATTTGCATTCATGTAACGTCCTGAAAACATGGATAAAATTTTAATTTTTAATTTAATCGAAAACCATCAGTGTTCATACCAAACTCAACAAAGTATGTCAAATGAGAGAAATCATTATAGTAAAAATCCTAATCCTAAAGAAAATACAGAACATGGGAGGATGTGTTGGGATTATATCGGACCCTTCCATTTTGTACCAAAAGTACCTAAAACCACAAACATAATTGTAAGCACAAAGCTTAGTTGTAACATCCCGACTCCCACTTATAAATTTTAAAGCTTTTATATTCATAATCATAGACCTACTCGACTAGTTGGATGCCACAACTCGTTGTGTAGAAACTGCTAAAGCTGTGTAGATTCTAGAACCTACTCGACGAGTTGGAGGACCCAACTCGACGAGTTGAGGCTGGACACGAAAACCCTAATTTTTAGGGTTTGCACCATATTTAAAGGACCTTAAGTCCTCCCCTCCAGCCTCCTTACCACCTTTTCACGATCAGAAAGAAACCCTAATCGAGCTAACCCCTATTTTGTGTGTGTGAGGCTAAAAGTGTGTTTGGTGCATTTTCTTGAAGAAGCTTGAAGATTTAGAGGCTTAGAATGAGAAGAAGCTTGTAGATCCATAAAGAAAATGACAAAGAGGGAATTGTAACAAACTCCCCTAGGATAGTAGTCGCGACGTTAATGATCTTCATTTGAAACTCCATCTTCAATTGACTTTAGACATGGGGAAAACTCATCCATGCCTTGGGTATCATTTGTCTTGTGTGGTATAGCTCCAATTGTGCAGGAAAAGTCTCGAAAAATGCTCGGAAAATGATCTTCAAAGAATACAACCAATGGTCGTGTCAAACGTCATCAAATCATCAGCTTGATAGTAGAAGAATGAGTGTAACACCCGTGTTTGTAGGCTTGCCATTTTTAGCAATGTAATAGTCTAGGTTAACCTTTGTAACTAAATTTGAAATAATAAAAATGTATTATTTGTGAATTATGTGAATTATGTGATTTATGTGTTTATTTTCTTGATTTTTATAATTTAATGAATTAAGAATAAAATAAGTGTCAAAATTTAAGTGTGAGATAAGCCTGACATCTTTGCATAAACTTGTAGTGGTCAAAACAAGGATTCCGGAGATATAAGGAATGCCAAAATCCGAGTTATAACGAAGAAGTTATGACCTGTCGAAGTTTCGCGACAGAACCGACACGACGCCGAGTGACGTAAAATATGAATTTAAGATAGAGCGATATTTAGCCTTAGAGATCTAAATGAAAGTCGTAGATTTCGTTAAACCGAGAGCGTGCATAAAAGGAACGCCCAAATCTAACTTCGTATGAGGAAGTTATGATTTTCTGAAGTTTCGACGTGGCAGTATGCAGCCCGAATACTCGATTTGAGATCGAACGGTTTTTAGCCGAAACAATCTAAATGAGAATCGAAGATCTTGTTGTTAGTAGCGAAACAATGAAAAGTTAGGCGAGAACGGACGTCAGACGAAGAAGTTATGAATTTATAACGAAGTTTTTCTGTCCCGGCCTTCTAAAAATAAATAATAAAAATAAAAGTCAAAATTAGCCGACGGAGTCTAAATAAAAGTTGTAGAGTATGGTCTGACCTTCGCGTGGATATAAATAACGTCGAAAACAGAGCTCGTATGTGAAAGTTACGCAATTTAGAAGTTCGACGAGTCAATTACGCCCAGCGTAATTTGAGTACGCCCAGCGTACTCAGTCGGATGCAACTTGTCTGACCAATACTCGAGTGCCACCAGTCGACGCACGCAGTGATGTCAAAGTATGCCCCGTGTAACGCGAGTACGCCCTGCGTAATTTGAGATTACGCCCCGCGTAATCCCAGACCCAGCAGCCTATAAATAGAACTCAAATTCAACCATTTTCTCTTGTTCAAACTCTTCCCTCTCTCTAAGTTTTGCCTCGTTTTGCGTGTCGTTTATGCCCCAAAGCCCCGGTATCATTCCCGAGCCCCGAAGCAAGATCCGAAGCCCCGAGGATCCCGAAGAGCGTTATTCCCGAGCCGAAACGCTGCCCGCGAGGAGCCCGGTTTTGTGAAGATCTTCCAGATCTACGGAGAAACACCTCTTCTGCAAGACGTAGTGCTGCCCGATCATCTTCTGATCAAGTGAGTGTGTAGTTATTTTCATTCCAACGCAATATTATGAAGTATTTCCTATAAAATACGTGTTATGTGTATATATTTGGTTGTTATACGTGTGAGTGTATATTCACTCTCTTCTATCTTATAGATCTGATGTATTCTCTATGAAATACATGTTATGTGTGTATGCCTCATCTGTTATGTGGAATATGTATTGCTTAAAGCATGTTATACAGGTTTTTAAACAATGTATAAAAATGTATATTTTTATCTACTAATATGTTGGGTAGAACATGGGTAGGTAATTGGTGTGTAATAAACAGATGAGAGGCCTCGGTGTTATTGGTGTTATTCTAGTCATTCAGCAGAGTATGGATGACGACCACGGACTATTCTAGACTGTCCTGTGGAACACTAGCAGGCTCATTACCTGTAGGTGTTGTGAACGACGTGTTCACCGGTGTACTCTATCCCCCACATGGTTGCCTTTAGGATACTTATTGTTGAGGAAGCCCCTCTGCAGTAATGTCCATCCCGATGAAAAAACCTGAAATAGGTTCCTTATAATAGACGTTATTTTTAGGAACGTAAGGTGAGGATAACGGGAATGGGTAATCGGGTTTATTGTTGATTGTTGAAATTAAATATAATTATTGTGGGTTGAAAACCCTATATGCTCACCAGGCTCCCAAGCCTGACCCACTCAGTTGATTTATTTTACAGGAAGTGGCGCAAGAGCTTAAGATGGGCGAACATCAAGTTGTTTTGTTTACAAGTCTGTATATGTATATATTTGTTGAATGACTTGTAATGCTATCGTTTATGCTTTATGATCTGTATCGGAACATGACATCCCGACTTTTGATTATGAAATGAAATGTTTTGATAAATATCTATTTTATCATGTTTTGTTTTTGGGAACAAATTCCGCATCTCTTTTAAAATTAAAAGGATTTACTCTGAAAATTATTTTAAAAAGCATAAATGAAATCGGTCTTTTCTGGCCGAGATTTTGGGGATGTCACAATGAGCAACTCGTCAAGTAGGTATGGGAACTCTCCGAGTTGTAGTGTAATTGGCAGAAAAGTCACGATTTTTAACTTGGACTCGTCGAGTCCATAAAGTGCACTCGGTGAGTAGATCGCTAAGTGAAAAAAATTGTATTTTGCCCAAATTCATTTCTGATGTATGTGGGGAATATTAAACTAATATTTTCCCTCATTTTGCTTCATTAAATAATCACTTAATAACTCATCTCTCAATCGGACTCATCACGTGACTCAAAACTTCGTTTTCTCTCCCGCCCAGACTAGATTTTTCACTTGGTTAGCCTTGAATCTAGACCCTTGCATGCATCCCTTAACCTCAACTGAAAAGATCAAAAACAAAACAAAAATGATAGGAAAAGAAAACAATAAAAATTCCTACTTAATTCTAATTAATTAAATTTTAAACATCAACCAAATACACAAAACAAATACAAACAATTGTCTTTAATCAAACCAAACAAATAAAAATCAAAAGATATCAATCTTCATCTTCATCCCCTCCAACTCCGCTTCCTCCGGCTTGATTTCTCCTTTGACTCACCCTCTCTTCCCAACTTTGCACATAAGGATTTTCGGGCTCGGGTCTTGGTACAAGATTCATGTGTTCAAACAAATGGACAAATGACCCATGATGGTAGTTCATGCTGTGACCAAGATCATCCTGGTACCTCCTCGACTCCACATTGTACCAGTCCATAGGCAGCTCGTCATCCATTGGAATTACCAATGGGTCTTCTCGTACCGGCTCGTGCCTTGGTCGGACTCACCGACCCGGTTCCTCGGACGCTAAAATTGCATCATTATTAGGGATAACCATGTGGCCACCACCATGATCCTCGATAATCCTCACCCTCATATATAATGTAATGCTAAAAGGAGGTGTAGGAATCATTGTCAACACATTCGTGAACCCTTGTTCAAAGATCCCATATGTCCTAGCCAATTTGGTCACAAACATCCAACCATTAAATTTAGAGGTGATCCTCTCTTTAATTGTCCCTTCGGCCAAGTATTTTGCCAAACAATAAGGCAGATTGCAAAACGTGTCGGGAGTAATGATGCTCCATAAGTAGAAAATGTTGAGGGTCGGGACTTTGTCATCGTCCTTTCGCATATTGTCACACCCCCAAACCAAAACGGTGGAATCGTTTGAGGGTAGTCGACTTCATGTAGTATCGTAACGGTTGAATATATAGTAAAGAAAGTAAAACAATCATCATATATATAATTGAAAAGTTACATTATTGAATGATACTTGGTTCAAAACAAATTACAATATGATGAAAAAATGAGTTTTAAACTAACGCCTTAGCGTCACTTCTCCAAAAGATGATGTTTACATGTATTAATGAATCCCTGAGAAATACAAGTAGTTTTTAAAGAGTTTCAACAATTAAGTTGGTGAGTTCATAAGTGTTTATGTATAAAATTTGTAAGTTTGGTATAAAATCACTGAGTTTGCTTCTGGAAATTCCAATATTTTTCCATGAGTGTGTGGTAGTTTAAAAGTTCCAAAACTGTAATGCATTAGTATTTTTCATGCCTAGAATAATAGATTTATGTATGTATAAAATCACTGAGACATTTGATAACCCCATAAATCATCGTGTTTTTTTTAATACTCCATGTGAGTTTTATAACCATGCTATTAACCCAGACTGTCTGTAACAACGTTCTTCAGGCGTTGGAATGTTATGATGTTTGTCAACCCAGACCTGCCGGTCTAACTGTAACTAACAGTTTAGGTGAGGGATTGTCACTCCCGTATAGATCTATACACAAGTATCACGCTCTCCCTACAAGAGATTTTGATATATAATACAGAACTTTAACTGCATACTTGAAAGTACATGAAGTTGAATGGCTCACAAAACTTAGTATCAAATAGATTTAAGTATGAAGATTTCATTTGTTCTTGTATATGAAAGTATTCCCTTGATATAGTACTTATTGTATGTAAAATCGCATGATTTCTTTGTAAACTATACCTATTATAGTTTTTCCGAAAGTGTTTCGTTTGTATGGTAAACCCTAATGTAGTGTCGACTTTGTATGTAAAGTATAACATTTGTAATAACATTATTGAACAATTATATTTAAAATATAAATAAAGTGTTTAATATTTATATCACAACATTTTTTATTCCAAAAGGACAGGGTGTTAACGTGATATGTTGCATGAGAACGTTTTCGTATGATAGTTATAAATCACATATGATTGATTATATAACAAAAAGTATAGCAAAAGATTGATGTTTTTCACACGAGGATAATTGTGTGTTTACTTTTATCCCCCCCCCCTAAAAATGTATAAAAGTATTTACAAAGCATTTGAAAATGTAGTTGTATGGGCATGAACTCACTTGATAGATCGAAGAAGGTGAGACGAAAACCGAGCAGAACTTCGACTGGAGAAAGTTGATTTCTCGGGATTCTTGGGAATCTTGAGAGTGTAAAACCTTCCTTCGGAACTTGGATGTGAAGACCGGGGCTTCGGGGTGGCTTCGTGGGTTAAAACGCAGAGCTTCGGCACGAGAAAGAAGAGAATTGATAAATGAAACCCGGAACCCTTTGAGCTCTATTTATAGACCAATTTTTGGGTCCCACGTCGTGGCAAAAAGGTTACCCACATCGTGGAGTCGATCCTATCCCTTTCCATGGACGAGATGTTTGCTGCCAAGCCTGAAAACCCATCGGTCATGGTCCCACGTAGTGGCCATCTGTGCCACGTCGTGGCCAGCCTGACAGCCTCGGATTTTGTGTCACGAACTTGTAAAATCCGTAATGTTCGCGTACGAGCTTCGTTTTCGACGTTCTATATATGCACGTGTAGGTGAGAATATGATCTACAACTCTCGTTTAGATTTTGTCGGCTAATTTTGAATTTATTTTTAATTATTTATTTTTAATAAGCCGAAACACGAAAACTCCGTTAAAAATCCACAACTTCTTCATCCGATGTCTGCTTTTGTCAGACTTTTTACCATTGTGCTACTATTGATGAGATATTCGATTCTCGTTTAGATTGTTTCGGCCAAAAATCTCTCGATCTCTATTTTGAGTTTTTAGTTGTCTACTGCTATCCCGAAACTTAGAAAAATCATAACTTCCTCATACGAATTCGGATTTTGATGTTCTTTTTATGTACGTTCACGGTTTAGTATAATCTACGACTTTCGTTTAGATACCTAAGGCTAAAAAGTATTTTATTGCAATTTCACTTTTTACATTTGTCAGTGTTTTACCGGTTTTGACACGAATTTTCGATTGGTCATAACTTCTTCGTTATAACTCAGATTTTAGTGTTCTTTATATTTTTGAAAAACTTGACATGATAACTATCATTTTAGGCAACCTAATAGAGACTTTTGAACATTTATTTTTGATGCTAATGTTATTATATCAAAAGAGATTACGATTCTTGACTTTTTAGGTCATTACATTGATTCGAAATATCGGGTTGTCACACATATTGATGGTGCTCGCAACAAGACGGTGGATCAAATGGTGAATGGGGGAACGGATGCGTCCCTCTTGAGTAGAAAAAGGAATATAAACCCAGTTAGCGATAATGTTCCACAAGGTAGCAGCAACCACTTCCTCGGGCAACTCTTTGTGGCAGTTTCCAAGGAATGACTTGAAATTTTCAGACATGATCATGTGTTGGTCATAAATCCCTATCCTCCATGCGAGCTCGGCTATATTTCACTGGCGTAACTCCCCTCCAAGGTAGAAAGTAATGATACGCGGATTGTACTAATCACTACCACCTCGGAAGGAGATGGTAGAGAAAAATTCCCAGCATAATTCTTGATAAACTGGTTCTTGGATTCTAAATTGTCGGTTCCATGCACCACAAGTGATTGTCACCCCATTGTGCACAAATGTCTTGACTAAGTACGGGGTCAATTCCTTTTCCAATCTCGCCTAGCCAATCTAATTCCAATCGATCTCATTAGGCACATAGATCTCCTTGCGCCTGAAACTTTCCAACCTCTTCTTATCTCAGATTTGTGATGATTTGGAAGTAATTTGAGAGAAACTCAACCATGGAAGGTCCCCACGGCTGCTTCCTCGTGAACTCTGGCCTCGTCTAAACATTTCTCCGCAAAACAACACAAAACAGAACAAACCAAGATACCACAGAACATTAAAATATAATAAATCTGGAAGTGCATCATGGACTCGTCGAGTCCAAGAACAGACTCGGTGAGTCGCATGAACTGTGCGAGTCAATCTTCTGAATTGGGCAAAATCATCCATCCAAATCCATAAGTTAGTCCAGGGGTTTGTCTAGGTATGTCTATTAAGCATTAATCCACAAAAAAATTCGTTTATAACAACCTAGTTTGACCAAAAATTAAAACCCTAAAATTGAAGTAAACTCCAAAATCCGATTTTTCACAAATTATGGTCATTAATCTACCAAAGGTTGAAACTTTAACAATATTAAACAGAAAATTGTTACCTTTTTGGTGAGATTGTGAAGAAAACACAAGAAAATTGAAGAATGAGTGTTTGAGGTGCTCTTGCTCGTCGAGTGGCTAGTGGTTGCAATTGTGAATGTGTTTTACCAATTAGGGTTAAAACCCTAATTTACAGAATAGTAAAATATATTATTTTTTCTGGTTAAAACATGGACTCGCCGAGTAGATACTCGAATATACAAAATATCGCGGCTTTTCAAATGGACTCGCCGAGCAGGTAAATGGACTCGATGAGTGTTTCATTCTGTTTGAAAAAAAAATTAGTTCTTTAATTTTATGCCACCATACGTAGCTCTCATCTGATTCTAACCGTTGTAGGGGTAAATCTTCTACTCGAAGAATTATCTAAGCCTCCTGTCGAGTTAAGTACTCTTTAGTGACATATGGTCAGTGATTTTGTCTCCGTCGAGATGACAATGTGGTCAGCGATTGGAAGCACTTTGTATGGTGCGAGACTCTATGAGGATGGCTTGGTGGCGGTTCGGTGTGAGGGGTCTGACAGGGACACAGACCACTGATACTTTAGGTTTCGGACCCAGGAGAAGTAGGATTGGTTTTATTTGAGAGGTTGAGGAGTCATTTTCACAAAGATTGAAGAATTACTCTAAGGATGGATTTAGTAGATTAGGATATGCCAATGTATGATCAGAGTTAAAAGGGTTATGGTTGTTTTGATATCAGTTGAGAGATTGATAGGAGTTGTTTCAACATGGCGAGCTGTCGGGAAGCCAGATTATGGTAGGTTTCAGGTCTCAGAAGTTAGTAGTGGCTTGCAAGGGTTGAAGGTTCGGGTGTTAATTCTAGGACAGAAGTTCTGGTTTCCTTGGGAAGGCCGTTGAATGTGTGTAGGATGGTTGTACTCTCAGGATGGCAGGTGTTAGTACTTGTAGGAAACACCAGCTGGTTCATGGCAAATAGTGGGAGCCACGGGCCTTGTGCGTGAGCTTTTTCGGGGTAAGCAATTGCAGTAGACTTCAAGGATGAAGTCCAGTTTAAGTGGGGGAGAATTGTAACACCCGGAATCTAGAAGGTCGATTAAAGAAATAAAAACAATCAATTAGAAAGCCAACTCGCCGAGCCCATGGGGAAGAACTTGACTTGTTGGAAAGTAAGGCTGCGTGTTTTTAGAAAACCAACTCGACGAGTCGGAGGGGACCAACTCGACAAACTGGACTGGGTTGGGAAACCCTAAAATAGGGACTTTTTACCCTATTTAGACAACTTAAGCTCTAGGGTTTGGCCTCATTTTCAGCCTCCATCGTCCAAGACCTTAACCTCGAGACCCTAAGGCCATTTTTGAGTGTTGTACGTTCATAAAGAGTATTTGTTGGTGATTCTTGAAGGTGACTTGAAGAGGGAAGCACATAGCTTGGAGGAGGGACTTTAGATCCAGAAACCCTTCATCAAGAGCAACATCTTTGAGGTACAAATTCGTCACCTTGACATATAGCTTAATATATATCTTTTCTTGAAGTTTAGCTTGAGTTTTAGGGATTTGATAAAATGGTCCGAAGAGAAGAGGTTCTAGGGGTTAATGGGATAGATATAACCCCTGTATGACCTATTAAGGCTTAAAGTTGCAAACTTTAATGGCCTCCATGTCCCATTCATGCAATATGTCCATAGTGAAGCCAAAAACGGACATTTGAGGGTGTTTCTAGCATGCATGAACATAAAGTTGGAAACTTTACGTGATTTATCCACCATGCGTCATCAGATTTGTATTTTGGTGAGTTGTAGTAGGAGTTTAGGGGCTTAATGGATCAAGACCACCTTTAAGGAAACCAAGGTTTGAGTTTTAAGCTTAATAGTTGGTTCTTGAGGGTAAAGTTGGAAACTTTACCCTTCTAGGCATCAAATTGGAAAGGATCTGATGTTTGGAGCTGTTGGATTCGAGAGAAATAGCTTAATGCATTAAGAATGGTTATCAGACTAAAGAACTTGAAGAGTTCACAAAGGAACTAGACGAGTTGATGTGAGTAGGTCCCAATCTTGTTGAAAAGGAAAGAACTCGACGGGTTAAGGGAGGACTCGACGAGTTGATTCGTAGTATCACGATTTTGTGGTTTATGCGAACTCACCGAGTTGAAGGACAACTCGAAGAGTTGAGACAACTCGGAGCGTTGACTTTGACTTTGAATGGGATGTTGACTTTCACCTTAACTTGACTTTGACCAAGGTTAACATTTGGGGGTTATGAAGTACTGAATGGGTTCTAGAGGGTAGTCCCATAAAAGGGTTTGGGCCCAATTTGGAAAATTGGGCCATTGATGGGCTCTCATGGATTTTATAGTTGGGCCTTGATAGGTCGGGGTGAAATGGTCATTTCACCCTAAGTGTCGATTTTGGATCACGGGGTAGAACCCAATTGCTAATTGGATGATATTTTGGTATTGATAGCTTGAGGAGTTGCCAGGGCAGCAGCTAAGGAATTCTTGCAGAGAACTTCAGCAGTGCGAGGTGAGTTACCTTCCTGTTGAAGTGGGTCGAAGGCACCAATGCTGACTCACTAGTAGTTGTTTATAGTTAAATGATTGTCTTTGTAATAATTGTCCGATATGCCACTATATGTTATGATTTATGTGCTAGTATGTTAATATATTATGTGATAGTGGTAAGGGGTGAAATAGACCCTGTATCCGGTTAATAAGACTGAAGGGGGTAGGTCGGGCACCCAGATATGCATAGTTGTATGATTATGTATGCTATTATGTGGTAGTGATAGGGGTGAAACATTCCTCGTAACCGGTCGAAAGGACTGAAGGGGTAGGCTAGCACCCATATATGCTAGGCAATATGTGATTTATGTATATATGCTAGGGTATTATGTGGTAATGGTAGGGGTGAAATAGTCCCCAGCTACCGGTTGAAAGAGACCGAAGGGGTAGGCCAACACCCTGATATGCTAGGCGGTTACGGTTGAAAGAGACCGAAGGGGTACGCCAAGACCCTGATATGTCATCGTCAATATAGAAACATAAGCATAAAAAATTTACATTCATTATCACTAGTGATTTATATCTCCTTAATCTCTCAGTGTAATGTGACTTCATATCAACACCTGTGATATAAATAAAATGAGTGGGTCAGGTTGGCAAACCTGGTGAGTACATAGGGTTTTCAACCCACAATAATATAATTATTATGTTTAAACATCAAAAAATCAACCCAATTACCCATCCTCGTTATCTTATTTACTCTTAAGGATCTACCCTAAGAATCAACTATTCATCTTTCATTTATTCCTAGGATCATCCTAAGGAATCGACACGAAGTCCATCGTTGCCACGTTTAACACAATAGGCACTAAGTATGCATAGTTGCCAGGGATTAGGCTCCAAGTCTGCATGGTCACCAGGGTTTAGGCATAAATTCTGCATCATCGCCAAGGTTTAGGCACTAAGTCTGCATGGTCACTAGGGTTTAGGCATCAAGTCTACACGATCGCCAAAGTTTAGGCACTAAGTCTGCAGAGTCACCAGGGTTTAGGTATCAAGTCTGCATGATCACCAAGGTTTAGAGTACACCGGGTGAACACATCGTTCACAACACTTACAGGTTGCGGGCCTACTAGTGTTCCACTATACCGTCTAGAATAGTCTGTGGTTGTCATCCATACTCTGCTAGATGACGGTGCCAACATTTGGGAACAAGGCTTCTCACATCGTCCACCTCTCACCCTTACCTCATGGTCTATATCACCTCTTAACTCATCATCCAACTCATATTTCATCTACCCATGTTTTACCCAACATATTATGTAGATATAAATACATATACAATTGAAATCATATAAAACTTGTATAAAATCGTTCATCCAACATAGATAGCAATTATACATATAATATGCACACATAGCACGTAGTTTATATAAAATACTTCATATCTATGTGTAAGATGAAAGAGACCATGCACTCACTTGATAAGGTGGTGACTCGGTACTCGGACAACGCTTCGTTTACTTTAAAATAATTTCCTTCGACAAAAACTAGTATTATTACCACTATATTGTAGTCTAATATTTACCGTGACTAATTATTAGTCTTATTATTATTATATAAGTGTTTAAACAATACTTTCCAACCACTATGTACAAACAGGGGCCAGACATAAAACACCGAACGGCAGGACCATTTTTGGCATATAGCACTTCTGAAATCCAACAACCCTATGCGGCCCTTTAAAACAGATTTCCCTGTACCACGAGTAGTTAAAAAGATATTATAACGACACTTATATAATAATAACTCAAATATTTATTATAAGTTCGTAATAACAATACTAATTTTAAATATAAGCTATATTAAAATAGGGTAAGCATAACTTACTTACAATGGGGTTTTAGCTAGGAGTCGAACTCTACAGGGGCAGAACTTCATCGCTGAATCTTTCTAAGAAAGATTCGTGCGACACTTCAGCGCTCACCTTATTATACTAAAACTATAGAAAGAGAAGTCGAATCACGAGGGACCGAAATGCTCGGGGGATAAGAAGAGAAAGACTCTTGAATCAAGATAATGGTGCAAGAAATATGAGAGCCCAAGCCTCTTATTTATAGTAACTGAATTTACAAAAGCTACCCTCCATAATTACTTAATGACCTTATAGTTATATAAATGACTAAACACCCCTTCATAATACCTTTTTAAATATATTTAATGATATTTGTACTAAACTAATGTCGAAAGTACTCAACACTAGTCTTATAATAACCGCATCATCGATACCTTTCTAATGATGTCATACCCCCGAACCGTCAGAAAACAACAACGGAAATGTCCAGGGGCGGGTGATGTCATGCGTAGTATCACAACAATTGTATCATAGCAAGGGAAGTAAACACAACCATTACATTAAAATATGATTATTTACGTCTGTTTGAAAAAATAGATTGTACATAACTGTATATAACAAAAGTAAAAGACGTGACTCCAAAATGCTACGTCTTCTCCAAAAGTTGGCAAGAGTACCTGTCTATTGTTGCCCTGAGAATACAAGCAATTTGAAAGAGTAACATCATAAAGCTGGTGAGTTCATAAGTGTTTAATTTTGGTGAAAAATGTTTCTTTGATCCTTTTGAAAAGTGTTTCCCAAGAAAATCCTATATTTTCTTATAGAAAGTATGTTAGAACATCCGTTACTTGCTTGTTGAACAATCTGTTTATGAAAAGTCGAGTTATCCCAGGAAAATCCCATATTTTCCCTTAAAAGTTGATGGTTGATTATCTATTCTAGTATGAGGTGTACATCTACCATACTTATGTCGTTAGACGTAGTTTGCTTGAAAAACCCTGTTTGCTCCCTGGGAGGTGTATTAGCCTTATTACATAAATAAAACTAGTAAATATGTGGTGAACTAAATCCTAAGGGTATTATTAATACTCTCTAGTAATCAAATCGGTTTTTACTTTGAGGTTAGTTCACCTGTTTCATTACTACAAAAGTAAATTACTATTATCTAGGTTGCGAGTGTCATAACCGTACTTAGACTTGATATGGCACGTAACGGGGCTAGTATCTTTTTATGACTTTGTCACCCCTGGACCTGTCGGTCTAACTGTAGTTAGAAGTAAGGTGTGGGATAGTCGGTCTCGTATAGATCTATACACAACAGTCACGTTCCCCCTCCAAGAGATTCTGGTTACAAGTGCTAATCCTACACACTGATTCTGCGGGGCTGTTACCAATGATGTGTCTCCAACTTTAGACTAACAGATTTAGAAGTAATAATTCTGAAAATCCTGTTTATGGTTTGCATGAATCCTTTATAAAATAACATATTTTACGATATGATTCACAAGTTCATTGCCTTAGTTTTGAAAACTATTTCTACGAGTTGATTTCTTAATCGTTTGGTAAAACTGCTTTCTGTGTTAAAAGCATACTGAACATATAATGGTATTAAACAAATAATATATTTTTGTGCACAAGTTTTATTGTACTTTTGCTTGTATTCCCCCTTGAAAACATGAAAAACTCGTAAAAAGCATAAGGGTCTGAACTCACTGATTCGAATGTACGTTCGGTGTGGATGATGAATGTCAACCGATGTTTCGTATGCAAGTGGATCCTATTAACATATAGTAACATATATATATATATATATATATATATATATATATATATATATTATATTAGGGTATTCCATGACTCAGCATGACGAGAAACCACCCTAAGGACCTGGAAATGCTTGAACTAAGTGTCAGAACCATAAATGATCGAACGAGGGAGGTTTACGGCCACCCTAAGGGTGTGTATGGACATGGGTGTACGACCCATGAGTGTATGGCCGTACACTCATGATGGGAAGTGCTTTTGAGGCGTTTACAAGGTACTACAAGCATCCAAGGAGTGATCTAGGTCCCATATTTAGTGATTTTTGCTAGTTTAAGGCCAAATATAAGCATCAAAGTGGGTGTAAGGCCATAAGAGTGTGTGTGTGGCCGTACATAGGAGTGTGCGGCCATACAGAAGGGTGTGCATCCGTACACTATTCATTCATGCACAAAATGTCAATTTGCAGGTGATTCAAGGTTAATACCAAGTCCAAGCTACTAGATGGGGGCCAAACTCTCACTTTGGAGAGTCTTTAAGGTGTGTACGACTACCTTATCAAGGTATGTGGTCATACACCTTTAAAGGATGAAGAAGATGATGAATTTAGGCTTAGATCAAGATATCTTACAAGTATAACAAGTTAGTGATGGAGTACTTCATGTTTTTGAGGCCTTTGGAGTGTTCTTGGATCAATATTCTAGAGAGAGAAAGTAGAGTGCAGCCAAAGAGGGAAAAGAGTGAATGAAGGGGTCTCCCCCTATATATATAGGTGAATGTGAGGCTGGGGGTGGGTGTGCGGCCGCACACCCATGTGTACGGCCGTACACACCTCCCAAGAGGGTGTATGGCCCAGTTTTGACCCTGTACGACTTGTTGACTCATTCCTAATCTCATTCCCGATTGTACTCAAGCTTAGAACACTTAAACAAACCCTTAAACAACGTTAAAAGGTAATGGAATTGAGTTTAATATTGATAAAATTGACCAATCATACAAAATAAAAGTTTCAGGTTGTCATAAATGATATATACATTTGTATATATATGTATGTACATATATATGATTTATACTTTATTTTAATACATAAATATGCTATTATAATTTGTAACTCATTCATACGAACTCCATTTTTGATGTTCTTTATATCCATGTATTGGTATTTATGAGTATTACAACTTTCATTTAGACACCGTCAGCTAATTGTCATTCTATCTCAGATTTACAAATTTGTATCGAATTTATCGCGTTCGAAGAGTAGGGACCAACTTTCATCCATATCATTAACATATGAGCTCTACTCTCGACATTCTTTATATCCGTGCGTAGGTAAAAACAAGATCTAAAACTTTCATTTAGACTCCGTCGGCTAATTCTCGACCGATCTTAAATTTAACAGTAGGAGGAGATTATATTGTTAAATATCCACGTAAAATTCATAACTTCTACATACAGAATCCGTTTTCATCTGTATTTTTACCATTGAGTTCCTATTAATGAGATCTTCAACTCTTATTTAGGTCGCGTAGGCCAAAAACCGGTCGAACTAAAATTTGAGTTTCGGGTCGTGCACTATTATGCCAAATGTTAGAAAATTCAGAACTTCCTCATACGAAGTCAGATTTGGGCGTTATTTTTATGAACGCTCTCAGTTTAACATATTCTATGACTTTTGTTAATATTACTAAGGCTAAAAATTCATCGATCGTAAATTCACTATTTACGTCTCCCGGTGTCGTGCCGGTTTTGCCGAAAATCTTCGACGGGTCATAACTTCTTCGTTATAACTAGGATTTCGGTGTTCTTTATATGTACTAAAACCTTGTAATATATACTACAACTTGGTTAAGATTAATCCTTCTAAATAATCTTCCATAAAAAACTCATTTTGATGCTTATTGTCTCTAAATTGACTAGCCCGAATCTGTGGGGGTTACATATATGCCTAGCAGTATGATTATGTATGCTATTATGTGGTACTAGTAAGGGTGAAATAGTCCCTGTAACCGGTCGAAAGGACCGAAGGGGTAGGCCAGCGCCCATATATGCTAGGCAGTATGTGATTTATGTATATATGCTAGGGTATTATGTGGTAGTGGTAGGGGTGAAATAGTCCCCGGTTATCAGTTGAAAGAGACCGAAGGGGTAGGCCAGCACCCTGATATGATAGGCAGTTACAATTGAAAGAGACCGAAGGGGTAGGCCAACACCCTGACATGCTAGGCGGTTACCAGTTGAAAGAGACCGAAGGGGTAGTCTAACACTCGGATATACTAGGTGTTTACCGTTGAAAGAGTCTGAAGGGGTAGCCCAGCACCCGAATATGCTAGGCAGTATGTGTATTGTTTGGTATGTGGTATGATGGGGGAAATCACTAAGCTTCGTGCTTACAGTTTACAGTTTTGGTTTTAGGTACTTATTCTTCGAAAGGAAAGGAGTCTGCATGGTCACATCACATCACACTATGATTTCCGCATTATGAGATCTTTGGGAGTTGTACTCTGATATTAATTTTCTATGACATGTTTTGATTATTTGAAATACTGGATTGTGATTGTGAAATGAGTTGACACTATTGATGTTTCAGGGTTTTGGCTCGAGTGGGCCACGTTACTTGTCACTTGGATCTTCTAGATGGGTTCAGTAAGATTCAAAGCACATTCCACGTCTATCGTATGTGAAAGTGCTTATTGGATGATTCTGTAGTGGTTCCATTAAAGGATATTCAGGGGGAAGACTGCTTGAATTATATTGAGAGACCTGTTGTGTTTCTGGATCGGAGGATGAAAACCTAAAGGAACAAGGTTGTCGAGTTGGTGAAGGTGCAATGGCAGCACCACAAGGGTTCAGAGTGAACTTGGGAGTTAGAAAATGAGATGAGGGAGAAATATCCAACGTTATTTGGGTTCGTAGACTTTAAGGACGAAGCTCGATTCAAGTGGGGGAGAATTGTGACGCTTGTTAGAGTATGTTCCTTATTTTCCCTTTCTATTTAATTTGTTGCATTGTTGGTCCTTGGCGTAGTACGTGGGGTGTACCACATGGTACGCTTAGCGTACTAGCTAAGAAGTTAGTATGTGAGGCGTACCACATGGTATGCTTATCGTACTAAAGAGGGAAATGACCGTGGGTCTGAAGCCTTGTACGTTGGGTGTACGAGGGTTACACATTGCGTAATACGTGGATAAGAAAACCCTAATTTTAGGGTGTTGCACCCTATATAAGGACCTTAGGTCCCTAGAGTTGGCCTCTTTACCAGCCTCCATTACCCTAAAACCCAAAATATCGACCTTTAGCCTCCATTGTGGTATCTTTGAGCTCCTAAGAATAAGTTGGTATTTATTTTGCTCATTTTGGAGGGATTGAAGAAGATTGAAGGTGCATTGCTTAGTGTGAAGCATATAGATCCATAATCATCACTCATTTTGCATGTCTTTTGAGGTATCAAGTTGATACATTGTCTTCTCCTTGCTTAGATCTTTTCATGTCTTGGTTTGTTGTGCTTTTGGTCCCCTTTTGGGTTAGTTTGATGAGTTAAGTCGTTTGAGGGGCCTATTCTTTTAGATCTGACATATTAGGAGTTTCTTATGCTTAAAGGTGCAAACTTTATGGGGTTTTGGTCCCATGCATGCATTAAGTCATCTATTAAATCCTTTTGACCTTCAAGAGCTTCATTAAGCCATGCATGTACGTAAAATTAGCAACTTTACGTGATAAACCATCTCAAGGAAGTTAGATCTAAGTTTTGGAGTGATGTCTTAATGGATTAAGAGCTGGAAATGTGAAATGGCCAAATGGAGGAGTACGCTGCGCGTACAAGCAGGTGCACTGCGTGTACGTGCTAAGTACACCCCGCATACTCAGCCAGTTGGGCTTCGAATGTTTTGGGCTTCAGTTTGGGCCATTATGGACTTAGATGCTTAGGGCCTTGGTGGGCCATCAAGTTTTGGCCTGATGACTGTTTTAGGTTCTCTTGGAAAAGGCCCATGAAAGGGATTTGGGCCCAATTTGGAAAATTGGGCCATGATTGGGCCTTGGATGACTATTTTGGTAATTAGGCCTTTTGGATTGTAGGTTTGGGCCTTAGCCTTGGACCAAACTAGGTAAGGGGTAAATGGTCTTTTTACCCTAATTTTGGACTGATGGTTATGGATTGGAATCTAATTATTAATTGGATGTTATTTGATATTGATAGCTCGAGGATTTATCGAACCAGCAGCTAGAGATTTATTCGTGTGACTCAGCAGTTCGAGGTGACTTTCCTCACTGTGTTTAGCAGGTCAAAGACACCAATTTCGGCCCATGATTTTGTTATGTTAGGGTGCTAGAGGTATGCGTGACTCTTGCATGTGTTATGTACTTGTATGATTACTGGGTGGGGCCTGATGATCATTTTGTATGCTATGTATCTTTGTAATTATTTCATGTGTATGTTTTTATATGATATATGTTTATATGTATGCTGTGCGGGCCCCAATATTTATACAGGGCGGGGCACGATGCCGAGAGGGGCCTGATGACGGGCGAGGCCCATTATGTGATTATTATGTATGGTATGTGGTATTTTGGGGAACACACTAAGTTTTGTGCTTACGTTTTTTGGTTTATGTTTCAGGTACTTCCATTTCCAAAGCGAAGAGCTCAGGATGATTGCAAAGAACACACCATCTCATTCCGTGTTTTCTTGATTTAGTCCGATATGTCGTGATGGTTGATGCATTGTTTTATATGGATTTTATGATGATGTTTCTGGAATATTGGTTTTATTAATTTTAAAAATGAAATTTTTGGGTCTTATTTTTGGGACTATACATCCTCGAACTTGGCCGGGTTAACCAATATACCTTCCTCGTTGACAATGTGCCCCAAGAACTGAACCTCACGCAACTAGAACTCACATTTAGAGAATTTGGCATACAACCTCTCCCTTCTCGGGGCCTCCAACACCTTTCTTAAGTGCTACTCATGTTGCTTATTAGTCTTGGAGCAGACCAAAATATCATCAATAAACATTATCACCGACCAATCCAACATCGGCCTGTGGACCCGGTTCATGAGATCCATGAACGTTGTTGGTGCATTGGTGAGCCTGAATGACATCGCCACAAACTCATAATGACCAGAGCAAGTCTGAAGGTCGTCTTCTATACATCCTCATCTATGACTCTCATCTGATGGTAACATGATCGCAAATCACTATTGGAAAACCAAGATGCACCCTGTAACTGGTCAAATAAATTATCGATCCTCAGAAGTGGGTAACTGTTCTTCACTATTAGCTTATTTAACTCCAGGTAGTCCATGCACATCCTGAACCATCCTTTTTTTCACAAACAAAATCGATGCTCCTCAAGGTGAGCTTCTCGTTCGAATGAATCCGTTGTCTAGCAACTTCTGAAGCTATGTAGACAACTCCTGCATCTCTGGTGGTGCCAAGCGATATGACGCCTTGGCTATTGGAGACGCTCCAGGAACCAGATCAGTCTGAAACTCGACTTGTCTCTCGGGAGGCACTCTTGGAAATTCCTCAGGAAACACATTAAGGAAATCCCTAGATAATGGGCACCCCCTTCAACATCAATCGTGCCCTCCACCCAAGTATCTGAAAACATATGCTTGAAAACTAGAACAATCCTACTGCAAATATCTCCTAGCCTTCACATTTGAATAGAGAGTTGGACCATGTGAAGCTCTCTCACCAATAATAACTTGCTCTCCCCCACTAGGAGTTTGAACTCTCACCAACTACCGCTCACAGTTGACCAGGTAGCTCCCGAATCAAACAATACATAAACATTCATACCATTGACCAAAAAGGTCCCTATATAAGATCAGATATAATCATAAACATAAATAAGGAAACAAATAAAAATATAAATAAATCACGTACCAGTAACCACATCTGGTGTTGCACGAGTCTCATCGTTAGTCAACATAAATGCCCTACTCTTCACCACAGGTACCTCCATCTTGCCTTGACTCCCATCAGTAATCCTCAAAGTGGTTGGTGTAGGTCCCGCCACTGGCCTTCTTGTGACATGTCTTGTTGCAGTGAAATAGATCAATGCACTTCGGGGACAATCCCTACTCATATGACCCATCTGCCCACATCTATAACAACCTGAACCCGATGATCGACAAGCCCTGCTGTGTTTCTTGCCTCACCAGTGGACCCCGACCTTGCTATCCCCTAGAGTGCTAATCAGAAACCTTGGGCCTCATAGCATGACCCACGACAGTCTGCACCTGCTCTGATATACGCTTCATCTGAAGCTCCGACTCAATCTCCCACTCACGAGCCCTCTCAATCATATCATTTAAGGTCTTGCATCTTGAGTAGCTCACAAACTCCTTTATGTTATCCCTCAACATGTCATGATACCTCGTCTTCTTCATCTCCTCATTCGTAGCATACCGCGGAACCAAAAGAGACCTGTCCTAAAACTTGACGATAAAACTTGACGATAATATCCGCCATAATCTCAATAGTTTGGCGAAGGTCCTGAAACTCCCTCGCCAGCTACTGCACCTCGATCGCTGATGCAAACTCCCTTTGAAATCTCATAACGAACTACTCTTAATACATGTCTTCCACAACTGCAGTCCCCACAACTCTGATGAAAAACATAGGTTACAAAAACATTGCTCTAAGAGGAAAAACATTTAAATTAAATGATTAGGGAACATGCAACCTAAGAATGGTCTATGTCTTTCATATAAAGCCAACATACTATGAAATATCAAACTATAAAGTTTTCCTAAAAAAATATGAATTCATTAGTAAGAATACATACCTTGTTGATTGTTGAAGTAAACAACCAAGAATCCTTTTGTTGATCTTTTGGAAGCAAGCACCACAAACATCGTGCCTCAAGTGGTTCACACCCAACACAAGCAAGACTGATATTGAGTGGAGAGGAGGTAGGAGGTTACACTTTTGGCCAACCATTGGGGATCTATAAGTTCCAAAAATGCTAGGGTTAACCTCCTTATATAGTGCAAATTGGAAACCTTAGATAACCCCAAAACCAATATAATAATATTATCTTGAATTGGTAATTATCCAGCTTCCTGATTATCCTCCAAGGATAATTCTAGAACCCTAAAGCCTCTAAAATCATCCACCCTATGTGTGGAAGGTTCTGGAGCCTTTTGTTCAACTATTGAACAATTTCACTTTAGTCCCTGTTGACATACAATACTAGGAAGGTTACTATACTCTTACTATCTTTGACATATACACATGACTCATATTCACTTCTAGAGAAACCAAACTCCTTGACTTTCTCGTCCAAGCAAAGATTCCATCTTCAAGATGCTTGTTTCAAGCCATAGATGGATTTCTCAAGCTTGAACACTCTAGTGGGAAACTTTTCATTAACAAAACCCTTTGTATGACTCAAGTAAATATACTCAACTAACTTCTTATTAAGGAAAGTATTTTTGACATCCATCTGCCAAATTTCATAGTCATGAAACGCAACTATGGCAAGCATTATCTTAATAGATTTTATCCTAGCCACTAGTGAGAAGATCTCATCATAGTCAACCCATAGGGTTTGAGTAAAGCCCTTCACAACCAGTCGAGCCTTGAAAGTGTGTACCTTTCCATCCATTTCAGACTTCTTCTTGAAGATCCAGTTGCACCCAACTGTCTTACGACCTGGTACATTATCAACCAAATTCCAAACCAGGTTGTCATACCTGGACTTGATCTCACTGTTCATTACCTCTTTGCATTTAGTTGCACCAGGTCCTGTCATTGCTTCTTTGTAGTTAGAAGGTTCATCCAAATTTACCAATGTACTATCACTAATAGACGTATCACCATCTGTAGTAATATGGAAACCATAGAACTCAGGTGACATTCTAAGTCTACTGGAATGCCTAAGAGGTAATGATTCGTCAACTGGTTCAACTGGAATTTCTTCCTCTTATTGAACCATGGTGTCTTCATAGGTTCCTTCATCGTTTGATTCTTGAATCTCTTAAATATCAATTGTACTCCCACTGTCCTCTTTGCATATAAGCTCTCTCTTTCTCTCGAAAGACTCCTCTTCGTGCTACAAAGACCACGTTCTCACTAGGTCTGTAGAACAAATATCAAAAGGACTTATGTGGGTAGCCGATGAAAATACATCTCTCACTTCGAGGTTCAAGCTTATTGTGAGTCTTTTGTCTAACGAAAGCTTCACAAACCCAAACCTTGATATGTGCTAACGAAGGAAACTTCGCTGTCCACATCTCGTGAGGTGCTTTGGCAACCTTCTTAGTTGGGAAAAGATTAAGAATATGGGCGACAGTCTCTAAGGCATACCCCAAAATGTAATTGGAAGTGAAGCTCGACTCATCATGGAACGACCAATGTCCAACAAGGTTCGATTGCGTCTCTCATCCTCATCATTAAGTTATGGTGTCCTAGGAGGTGTCAGTTGTGAAACCATTCCACATTCCATGAGGTAGTCATGGAACTCGATACTAAGATACTCACCGCTTCTATCAGATCTAAGCATCTTTATCTTCCTGCCCAATTGATTCTTGATTTCTTGTTTAAACTCTTTGAACTTTTCAAAGGTTTCTGACTTATGCTTGATTAAGTAGATATAACCATATCTGCTATAATCATCAGTAAAAGTCACATAGAATCAGTTTTCATCCCTTGTGGTGGATCTGAAGGGCTCACACACATCTGCATGTATGAGATCCAACAAACCTTCGCCTCTTTCACAAGATCAAGTGAAAGGTGATTTTGTCATCTTACCCAATAGAGAAGATTCGCATGCGTCATCTGATCTTAGGTCAAAATATAACAACACTCCATCCTTTTGGAGTTGGGTGATGCATTTCTTGTTAACGTGTCCAAGACAACAATGCCATAAGCATGCTTTGCCTATACCATTAGACGAATCAATTTAAAATACACTATTGCCTAAATTGTCTACACACATCGCAGTTTCATTCACACCATCACAAGGTAAAGCTTCAAAATAAAAAAAAACACCATTTTTATAAGCAGAAATAGAACCATTCTCATCATTAAAACAATATCTAAAACATTGTCTAAAAAATGCATGAAAATAAATAACGTTTCATGTCATTTATGATGAGTAGCAACAATTCAATAAATCTATACTAACACCATCACTAAGCACTAGACTATAAAATCTAATATTGGTGATAGGTGAAGATCGCCTATTCCCCATGATCAAGTTTTTTGTACCATGCTTCACGTCCTCACTTATTCTTAGCCCATGCAAATCAGAACAAATGTGAAATCTACCCACTGAGAATATGATGAGTTATTAGATAAGATAGTGTATATACGTGCTGTAGTAGGCTTCACCTTGCCATCTTTAATGTCTTGCAGATACTTTGGGCAACTTCGTTTCCAATGCCCTTTGTCGTTGCAGTACAAGCAAGTGGCTTATTTGGGAATAGAGACATGGGGAGCATCAGAACTAGATTTACCTTTGGGTCCATTGCTTGACGGCCCAGATTGAAACTTTCCTTTCCGGTTCTGTGTTGGAGGACATTTTCTCTTATTTCCTTTCCATTGACCAATGGCCAGAACGGGAGCACTAGCAGGAGTGGAGGCAACACTCTTTCCTTTCATCCCTGCTTCAACTATTCAAAAGAGGTTGTGCAATTGAGACAAAGTGGTCTCATTGTTGTTCAAATGATCGGTCAAGATGAACTGATCATAACAACTTGGTAAGGAGTTCAAGACTATGTCAAAATCCAAATCCTCATCAAAATGCTCATTAAGCTTTACAAGGCGATCCACGTATCATTGCATTCTTTGCACGTGGCCGCTAATAGATTCTCCCTCTTTCATCTTTCTGACTATGAGAGACTTTACCACCTCATACTTTTCTTGATGAGCTCGCTTATGGTACTTTTTCATAAGGTCCTTGTTTATCTCGTATGACCAGTAATCCATATGGAATCTCTATGATTCAGGAGTCATGGTGGCCACCATGATGCAACAAACTTTTGTTGCATCATTGTAGGGCTTCTTATAGGCGACCAGTTCTTCAGGAGTGGCCTTCTCTTCATCAATCTCATTCAACTCTTTCTTAAGGACACACTTCTTGTCCTCAAAACAAAGCTCCATCTTGATGTTGCACATCCAATCATTATAGTTTGTTCCATCCAATGTCACCCTTGATCAGATGTTTAGCAAGGAACAATTTTGATTGGAGGAGGAGGAGGAGGAGGAAACAGAAGCATCATTTGGAGTAGACGTTTGTAAAAGGAAGGTAGTTTTAGTGAGATAAGAATAATCCTTAATATAACAACCCAAAATGACTTATTACGGCTAAGATGCAAATATATAATTCACAACTTAGAAAAGGGATACCGTAATCTAATTGTAAATTTTATAAAGGTAGGTAAATGACGATTTACCAATTCTACCACTAGAAAATGAATTTTGAAAGAAATTAAGTTAAGTGAAATTCCTACATCTTTTGAGATTCATTGAAACTATTCAATTACATGTTTAATCTCAGATTATGCTCTTCCATTTGTGATTGGGATACCGAGGATCACAAATAAGATGTGAATAATCATCAAATTAGCTTGGTACTCTCGATGTCATTTATCATCTCATTTTAATGTGTCAGTTAACCACATGCGCTCCATTAATCAATGATAATTTTCGAGATGCTCATTATTACTCATTTTAGTCACTATTAGTGTGTCGGTTAACCACACGCGCTCCACTAACTACTATAAAGTATAATGTGCAATTTCATGGGTTAACATACAAATTCACATTTTTCCTAAAATAACTAAGATTGAGATTTTTTTAATACAAGGGTTTAGTTACTTTTAATCGCATTATACTTATTAATGAAAATTAATTGTCTTATCAAACCTGTTCGGCTAACGAACATCTACTAATTAAGGAAGCGGTGAGTGAGAGTGGACACTCATTCAACTACCATTTTATAGGCAGTTTTCTTATATCCCCTTATAGACTAGTTTCATGAATGAGGCGTACTAGCGGTTCGACTTACTTAGTCTTATACATCAATCAACTATAATAAATAAAGATTCATTTTGCCACATGTCAATCTTGTATGAGTTTTAACACTTATCATTTTATCATATTTTTGAAATAAATAATATCCACATGTCAATTTCTAGGTTTTTTCAAATTTTAAATTAAAAAGCCATATAGTACTTATATATTTATATATGTAAAGTATTAAATGTAATAAATGTGATAATATTTGTAATTAATATGTTTCTTCATTCCTTATTTCAAAATTCTATTTAAAAAAATACTTAATGTTTACATTTTAATATTTAATATTTTGTTTAATCAACTCGTGTAATACATGAGTTTTACACTTAGTATAATAATTAGTTAAAGTTTTAATTTTACATGTAGTATAAGGTGTATTTTAAAACTTTTTTAAAATACTAGGTTTATAATAAAATTTGAAAATTTATATAATTTAAATTTAATATAAACCAAATAATATTTGATATTAATTATTAGGATTAATATCTAAATCAATTATTTACACACTTAAAAATTAATTATATTAATCAATAAAATAATTAATCAAGTCAAAGATTTATCTCCTAACTTAATGGCTTTTATTTTATCATCAAATATTCAAAAAATTCGGATTTGGAAGATATTTAAAGCAAATAATTACCAAATAAAAGCAGATTATGCAGTTAAGCTCGAAAAAAAATGATATGTTCAGATCTCACGTCATGAGCAATAGTGCTCACATTATGAGATGCGATAAATCTGAAAATTTTAGTTTTGATCGATTCACCAATGTGTAATTACATTAAAGATAGTCATAGGCTCTTATACCAATGATGGAAAACATAAGTTACAAAAACATTGCTTTAAGCGGAAAAACATTTAACAATTAAATGATTAGGGCACATGCAACCAAAGAAGGATCTATGTCTTTCATATAAAGGTAACTTACTATGAACTATCAAACTACAAAGTTTTCCTAACAAAATCTAAATTCATTAGTAAGAATACATACCTTGTTGATTGTTGAAGTAAACAACCAAAAATCCTTTTGTTGAACTTTTTGAAGAAAGCACCACAAGCGTCGTGCCTCTGGTGATTCACACCCAACACAAGCAAGAAGGATATATAGGAGAGAGGAGGTAGGAGGTCATAATTTCGGCCAACCCTTGGGGAATTATGAGTGCCAAAAATGCTAGGGGTTAACCTACTTATGTAATGCAACTTGGAAACCCTAGATAAGCCTAAAACCAATATAATAATATTATCTTGAATTGATAATTATCCAGCTTCCTGATTATCTTCCAAGTATAATTCTAGAAACTTAAAGCCTCTAAATCGTCCACCCTATGTGTGACAGGTTCTGGAGCCTTTTGCTCAACTATTGAACAATTGCACTTTAGTCTCTGGACTTTTAATTAATTCTTTTAATCAAAAAATTAATTCCAAATAACTTTCAATTAAATATTAATTAAATATTACTATTTATAATTAATATATTGTTTTTATAATATATTAATAAATTATTTATTTCATTTTATTAATCAAATAATAAATCAACCCCTCTTTCTCTAATATCATCTTGTCCAATTGCTAGGTTTGAGGGTAACCCAAAAGGATTGTGCTACTATCAATTGAACTTTATACCAATTATAGTTATTTCCTTAGACACCTAATCCAACAAGATCGACCAACCTCATCCCCCCAGTCACGTGCCCGATCTCTCAATAGGCGGGATGCAAACCCTACCTTTGCTCCCCCCCCCCCCCCCCCCCAAGGGAAAAAGCTCTTCCGTTGAGCATTCTTCATGTTAGCAATCCAATGCTGGCTAGCGATGGGGTCCTTAGCCCCAAATAACTTATGAGCTCCACATGCTTTAAACTCTCAAAATAAAGGAGTCCATGCCCCTATCTGACCTACAACAATATCGGCTTGAAAAACTTTGAGTCACTCATCCATGAGCTCCATAACCCCCTCCTTGATGATACCAAACATCACGGGGGTACCATCCAAAATGCCACGAGTAACCTCGGTCGCAATAAGATTATGTAGCCTCTCATCAATCAGTTCCGTGCCCAAGCCAGAGCCATAACCTGAATCAGAACCAGAAAATCCTCCTTAAGTAGTCATAACCATCCTCAAACTAAAACACAATCTAGAAATAATTTACATAAGACTCGAGGGAATTCTCACTATATAGATCTCCTTAGAGTCTCTAAGTCTATCCTTGTCTCGAGTACGAATCTTGTGCTTCCAGTAGTACGGGCCCAATATTACGTTCCACTCAAATCTGTACCTTCCTCAAGAACCAAACCGACTCCTCTAAGTCACCACACTAGGACTATATACCAATCATATGCTAGAAAACATACATATCCTAGGCTCTCCTAGGAATCCTCAACCCCCACCGCTCACAATACCGAGAACCTTAATCAACACCATTGGTTGCCTTATGCATGCAAGTTATACACAAAATGGGATCACATAGACTGTGAAATCATGATTCTACCCGAAGTCCACAACCAAAAAAGGAGCATGAAACAATGCAAAATCAATCATTCTAGGGTTGTATAATCATAATTGTATACAACTTTGAAAGCATACACTTAGCAATTAACTGAGCCGATATCAATTCCAAGTAATACATAGCATCCAGTCTTCCTTGGCAATAAGGCATCACATAAATCAGGCAATTCTATCATACGGTTCCTAAAAATATCCTTAGCCCTACTTAAGCATGCAATGCACATATCAATCATACTAATCACAATACAAAGGTATGGGTAATTTGGGAACTACTTACTTAGGCTCGACTGACTGCACGCATCACACCCCCTTTTTAATTAATAAACATCTTTTCAAAATTTTGATTTCTTTTTCTTTGAAAAGATTATCATTTCCTCAGTTTAAGTTCTAACACACCCGAAAGTGTATCTGAATCCCTCAAACCAAGGCTCCGATACCAACTTGTAACGTCTCAAAAATATGGATAAAATTTTCATTTTTAATTTAATTGAAAACCATAAAGTGTTCATAACAAACTCAACAAAGTATCTCGGATGAGAGAAATCATTAGAGTATAAATCCAAATCCTAGAGAAAATGCGGAACATGGGTGGATGTGCTGCAATCATGTCGGACCCTTCCCTTTTGTACCAGAAGTACCTGAAACTACAAACATAACTGTAAGCACAAAACTTAGTGAACTTTCCAAATTACCACATACAACATACACATAATATAACAACACATGGTTGTGTCAGGTCCGTATCAACCCCAAATAACAACAATTAATTGTGTCGCGTCTGTATCAACCCGAGTCTATAATGACTTCAACACCAGATTAGCCCCATATAAATCATGCAATCACATTAGTCAAATTTATATAATAACATACATTCTACTCATACAATACAATGGACCGACCTTGATGCCTTTGACTCACTTAAGGTGGCAAGACGACTCACCTCACAAATAGATGAAAAATAGCTAAACGGGTCTCTGTTTCGAAAATCAGCTCAACCGAACACCTATTTAATGTCAATTGACCAAACTCAACTATAAATCAAAATATCCAAAGTACCTCCAAGTCAATCCTAGCCAAAACAAGGTCAAAAGTGAATGTCAATGGCCAAAGTTAACCCTCCACGTCGTGGCCTTCAAATGCCAAAACATATGTGTTTCCCCGAGTCTCCACATCGTGGCAGCCAAGGCCATACCGTAGGAACTCGGTCCAAAACATCTTAACGAGTTAAGGTGAATCCTCCAATTCCACAAGTTCCAAAGTCCAGATCCAATCATTTCTAATGTTCAAATGGGTAAAGTTTCTAGCTTTGTCCATTGAGATCCACCAAGAGGTTTAGATCTCAAGTCCTAGATCCCCAAAGGCTAATAAATGCCAATGACTTAATCAAGAAGCACTTAATTCCTTAAGCCACAAACTCATTTGCTCCACAAGGGCTTATAACACAAAAACCTTTTCTAAAGATGGATGGTTTAGATAAAAAATACTTAAAAAATGCATTATGTTTGTTGGTTTAGATATAAAATATACTTAAAACATTGTTTGTTGGTTTAGATATAAAAAATTGTTTGTTAATTTTTGTGAATAGCCTTTATTTTGTTAGTTTATATCCAAAAAATTATTGGCTAAGATTTAAAAATTATTTGTTGGGTTTTTTTAAAGAACGTTATTGGTTTAGATTCAAAAAATTATTGGTGATAGTGATGCTTGAATTTTTTTTTGATAAACATTAATAGCAAAAAGTAAAAAAAAAAATAAAAAAATTATATTGAAAAAACAATCAAAATAGTTAAAAACTGAAATTTTGAAAAATATATTAAATTACAAAAACTACACCTATTTTATAAATATTTTAAAAAATATATCGTAATAAAAAAAAAAAAAAAAAAAACTCCCAATCCAATCCGGTCCACATCCACCCATTTTTGAAACGGCCCGGTCCAGAAACTTTTCCTAGTCCAAATGCTCTGTCTTAGATGGGAGTCAACGGAATACGTATAATAGATGGTTTTTTCCACTATTATTCTCACGTTGAAGTACAGAGCTTAGATTCTTACACATAGATAACCAGGGATTTGTGAGCAAGAAATCGGACGAAAACAGTTTTGAGTTGGAAAGATATGGATGCCTACTGCTCCGATTGCAAGAAGAGCACGGAGGTGGTGTTCGACCACTCTGCCGGAGATACGGTCTGCTCCGAGTGCGGACTCGTTCTCGAGTCCCACTCCATCGACGAGACATCTGAGTGGCGTACCTTTGCCAACGAGGCCGGGGATAACGATCCTGTCCGTGTCGGTGGCCCGACCAATATACTCCTCAACGATGGCGGCTTGTCGACGGTGATTTCAAAACCTAACGGCGTAACTAGCGATTTCTTATCCTCCTCGTTAGGCAGGTGGCAGAATCGAGGCTCCAATCCCGACCGGTCGCTTATCTTGGCGTTTAAAACAATTGCAACGATGTCTGATAGGTGAGAATTAGCCTTAATTGTTTCTGTTATGTTGATTTAGGGTTTTGATGCGTTTAATTTATCATTCAGGTTAGGCCTTGTTGCTACAATAAAGGTACGCTACGCCCTAAATTCTATCTCCTTTAAAGTCATGTTTACATTTCAATTTATCATTTGATTTATGTTCAATTTTTAGGATCGAGCTAATGAGATATACAAAAAGGTTGAAGATCAGAAGTCAAGCAGAGGACGAAACCAGGACGCCATTTTAGCAGCTTGTCTGTACATTGCCTGTCGTCAAGAAGATAAACCACGAACTGTAAAAGGTACATACAAATCTTGATTTAGTAAATCTGGCCTCATTCGTATATATGATTGTGAACTGATTTTTTATAAAACTCTGTTGATGCTCAAATAGAAATCTGTTTGGTTGCCAATGGAGCCACAAAGAAGGAAGTTGGGCGTGCAAAAGAGTACATTGTGAAGCAACTGAAGCTTGAAATGGGTCAATCAGTGGAAATGGGGACTATACACGCTGGCGATTTTATGGTTAGTTTGATCGTCTTTTTACATGTATTTTGGGTGCTTGATTAATGATTATCAATCAATTGTGAAAAATCATAGAGACGATTTTGTTCCAATCTTGGTATGACAAATCAAACTGTTAAAGCTGCCCAAGAATCTGTACAGAAGTCTGAACAGTTTGATATAAGGTAACTAATTCATGTCTCTTTATGTAAATCTGACATATGATCTTTAATATATATTCATATTCATTTGCGCTTTGTGTTTTTAGGAGAAGTCCGATTTCTATTGCTGCTGCTGTTATTTACATTGTGACTCAACTTTCTGACGATAAGAAACCCCTTAAAGGTGAATTTCTTTCCTTAAGCCATCTTTATCAATGACCATTATACCCTCATCTTCTTCAAGAACCTTGGCTCTATTGAATGCAGATGTATCACTAGCAACAGGAGTTGCAGAAGGGACAATAAGGAACTCATTCAAGGATCTGTATCCTCATCTGTCCAAAATAATACCTACTTGGTATGCCCAGGAAGAAGATCTTAAGAACCTCAACAGCCCTTAAATATTTATTTACCAATCTGCCCTTTTCAGGATATGGAAAAGAGAAGGATTGTGGTGCAATAATTTAAGTCTAAAAAATCATCAATCAAATCAAATGTGCATTTTTTTTTTTTTTTTTTCAGTTTCGATGTCTGTGATTTTTCTTTCTTCCATTTTCTTCTAATCCATAAAGCTAGATAATGATAATATATTGTTCCACGTTTTCGATCAAACTTAATGCATTTTTTTTTTCCTGAGCTTTTTATATGTGATGCTCAATACACACCTTTCATTTGATAAAAGAATTAACACAGTATGATCTGTATCCAGAACGATATGCTTTTCTGTCATCTAAACTTTAAGTTTTTTATATTGTACGAGAAAGTAAATTTTTAGAAAATAATTACATTTTTTTATAAGAAATATAAGACAGACATGGATTAAATATATTCGTAAGATAAAAATATAATAATGATATCACATCTGTAATTTTAAAATGTACTAGTTGTGAGATCCATGTATGGAATGAGTTAATTTAAAAAAAAAAGTTTAATATAATGATCTAAATATTTGAAAACTTTGAATTTATAAGGAAAAAAATTTATTAAAATTGAATTGTTTTTTAATCTTTTAAATTTAAATAAACAAACAAAAGAAACTAATAAGATTTAATTTGGAAAATTTGAAATTAAAAGATAAATATATTAATAAAACTGATATTCATTTATTAGTATATTTATTATAACTATTATATTAAAATATGAAGTAAAATTTTAATAAAATAAGAAAACTCATAAAAATGATAAAAATGATATGTGAAAAAAAAAACTCAAAATAAGCATAAAATGATATTTAATAAATTGAATAAGAATATGCCATGTTGTAAAAAAAATTTATTTATTAAAGGGGATTGATAAAGTTTTTTTTTTTTTTTTTTTTTTTTTTTTTTTTTTTTTTTTTCTTTTTTTTTTTCTTGCATTCCTTGGATGCCAATGGTGTGGTGAAATTGATGAATCTATCTATTTGTCTTTATAAAAAAGATGCATCTATATAATAATTATAGAAATAAAATAATATAACTAAAAAAGGATCAAAGATAATATAAAAATATTAAAAGGCAAATACTGTCAATTATATGAAAACAAAATAATAATAATAATAATAATAATAATAATAATAATAAATAAATAAATAAATAAATAAGAACACGATTCCATCTTAATTCACATATCTAAATATCCAAAAATAAAATGGTTTACGCCAAAAATAAACTTTCTTATTGTGCAATTTGTAGGACCCATTTTTATTATATGCGTCAATGTCGTACACAAATTATTGGAGGCTAGAGTCGTGGGTGACCTTTCATTCATTTCATGGTTAATCAAAATGATTATACATCGCATGTTATTTTGGATAAAATAGTAGATCGAGACATGTAGCAAGAGGACACAAGATGGCATAGAAAACCAATCTTTTAAAACTTGGGTTTTTAGATGATCCGCTGTGATGATCGATTCACGGGTCAACTGGTTCAACCGGTTGAACTGTCGGGTTAACCCGGTTTATTGTCTTTTTTTATTTTTATATATTTTTAGTTTCCTGCATAATGCATAAACATATAAAACCAATAATTTGATGTACACAAAGTTTAAATACTGAAAAACATTAAAGAAATGACTCGTTGTTTTGGTGTTCGCTACTTGTATCCAACTATCAAAACCCTATTAAATCGGGTCAATCCGGTTTTAACCGGTTTAACATAAACGGCCGAACCGCGGTTCAAGAGAAACCCGGCCGGTTAACCCGGGTTTTAAAACATTGTAGAAAACAGTATCATGTGATCTTCAAACTTCTAGCAAACAAGTCGTACTTTGTCCGAATCAAAATAACTACTTTTTAGGTTTTAGAAAATGACAATCAATCAAAATTTTCTTATGATCTCGCTTGTAATTTGCATGTTGCTTACGCTTAATACTTAGGAGTGTCTCAATCTTATATTTTACTAAGATAAGGTTTAGGTCCTCAATTCAAAAGGATTCCATATTCTTCAAACTTAACTCAATATTAATATATCTCTAATCTCAATTAGTCTATCACTAATTGTTCTATAGACCACATTACAATGACCAATCTTGACTCTTGAAGATGAAACACATGACACAACAGTGCGATCTTGAAAACTTAAATGTCGTATTTATCTTCTATTATTCTATCTTGATTTTCAATTGTTCAAATCCTCAACGTCAAATGGTATGTGTCACTTTTATTCAAGTTTTCCATTATTTACTAGGGTTATCCCATTAGGGATAACTATTTTCAATTATACATTGATTACATAATACATATATTCAATTGTCAAGTCTTGAATACTTATGTGTGGATTTTGCTTTTGAAATTTTTGAATTTGTGTTGGAACGAACTCAAGGAAACAATCAGCGAGTTCATACTCTCAAGCAACAAGTATTTACATTAATTCATCACTTCTAATATTATGTTTGTTCATTTGTAGTTGTCTTGGTGATTCACAAAAAAAAACATATACATAATAAAAAAAAATTAACTTCGTCATTTATAAACTTTTAAAGTTTATTATTGCAAGTTCGAATCTAATAAAGGGAGGTTTGTAACGTTAATTATAATGAAAGCCAAAGGGCCCCATATTTTTGGTTTGTGTAGATCTTTCATACTGGTTGAGCCGCCCCTGATAACACCACCTTCTTCCACCATTTACCGTGCAACAACATCAAGTTCTGCCGTATTTACTATTCACCTTTCTTCCAACTCCATTAACAATTAGATCGCCACCTCAACCATAGACACACCACCTTTTCATCTCCACGTATATTCCGACTCCAAGAAACTATGTAATTAGCATTGCATTCCTCGGTTATGGGCAATGCAACAATTATGATCCCCTCTGTATACAAATTACAACCACAATGACTCATGAACCCACCGATAGATGAGTGCCCTAATATCTCAAGTTGAGGTGTCCACCTCCTCAGGTCACCACTCCTAAATCCTTCATCTCCACTCTCTCTCTTCATACCCTTCCAACAACTCTAACATTAATCTAACATCTCTATAAAAAAATCCCCTTTTTCAGCATACCTCACCACCCATATGAACTTTTGATTGTTTTTTTTTTCCAATTCCATCACTATCACTTTAATTTATTGTCCAAACAAAACATAAATCACTAAATTGCTTCTTGTTTATTAAGTCAATTGAGTATTTTATTTGATTGTGTGATATGTAATGTAAATAGAATTGAATTCACCAATAGCCCAATACTTATTTGTAATGGATTCGGTGTCACTTTGGTTTTGGATTAATTTAGAGACTTGTCTCCAAACACTTTATTTATGTCATAAAGTATTGAGTAAATTACGTGAAAGATCATTATGGTTTGGTGTAATTTGTGCGTTTGGTGGTTTTTTTTTTTTTTTTTTTTTTTTTTTACTTCGATAGTCCCTATAGCATGTTTTATTGCGTCGTTGGTCGCTGACATATATAAAATTGCTATTTTATCCTTAATATTTTTTAATATATTTTTTTATATATTTATTATTTATAGTTATTAAAATTCAATAGGTTTAATCAAAACATCAAATAAGCTAAAACACAAACAATCGACACAAGATCTTTCTCTTTTCCTACCCATTTCTCATCGGCGGCGACTGAGTTTCTTGGTTGAGATTTGTTGTCGTTTTGCGTCTCTGGTTACCTTCTTCGTACCGCGGGTGTTTGTTGCTTTTTCTAAACTACTGATTCTATGTTCTATGGATCCAAGACCATTAGATTTTGAGAAAGGTCGGTCGATTTTGGGTGGTGGTCGCCGTTGGTGCAAGATATTTCATATGCGTTTCTGAATCGTGCTCATAGAAGAGCTAATGATGCTAGGGTGTCTTCTAATTTGTCAAAGTAACCTAACCGGAAGATGGATGTGACCAATGGAAGATCGGACCTAATAAGTTGTCACAACTAGAAATTCTCCGATCGAAAACCAAGTCAAAAGGGGTCTTGTATATGTAATAGTTATAGCTATATTGCTATTATTATGATATGTGTAATGCAATTTGTAGGAAACTATACTATCCTAAACTCTCATGATAAATACAATCAAATGTGATCTTGGATTTTTTTATGTCAACATAATTAGCATACAAACAATAAAACCAACATGTTAGAGTTTCTTATACACTAAGACCATGAACACTTCCCTAGGAAGCCTCCATGGCCGTGAACCACCTTAAGACAACAAGCCTTGAACATGAACAACTTCCAAGAGGCCACTTTGGCCGTGAACTACCTTAAACCCTCAAAGGTTGGCCGTGAACACCATTTAAGGAACAAGAATGACCATGAACACCATTCTAGGTAGCCTTTAGGTCGTAAACCCCTACACATGAGCATATTAGGCCGTAAACTCAAAAGAGAAAAGGAATATGGAACCGTGAACCCCCTTTGGTGGACCTCCCTTGGAGCATAAACCATGGTCTAAACCCATTTAGACTGTGGACCCTCTTGATTACCAAGATATTACAGTTGTCATGCATGTTTTACCCAATAGTAATCCAACTAAACATCCCATTTAATTCTCATTCCCATGAGAAGTAGCGTAAACCCCTTTTCTCAATTCACAAACTCATTTCCTTTCTGAGAATCCTCCATGAACTCTCCCAAGAACTCAAGTCAAGCTCCAGAAAACATTTTCTTCACCATTCCTTCCAAGTTCCTGCTAGCAAAAATCTTCAAGAAGTTCATCCAACACTTCAAGTGTTCTAGGCTCCAATTTCTCACATCATCTCTCAAAATCATCCACCAAATCCATTCTTTTAATGTTTTCATTGTTTTGGGGGAGGATACAAGTCAAGGGTCTTATGAAATCATGGTATAATTGCTTGTCTATAGTTATATGTTGTGATGTATGTGTTAAGATTATGAAACTCCTTATAAGAAGTCCAAGAACTCGAGATTTTAGTTAAGTCTCAAGAGTTTGGACTATATTTCACATATTAATTGTTGATTTGAAATAAAAACTGTTGTTTATATGAATTAATTCATAAAGCCTTATGTAAAGAACCATAAGGAAATTGCTTCAAAAATTTGCTTAAACAAAGTTGTTGGCATAAGATTTTGGAGATGTAAAAATTATGAAAACTTATATTATTTTGGACCATTTTTGGCCATAAGTATATATAAGGCCGTTTTTGAGATATACGATAAATTTGAGTTATTAATGAATATCTCCATTAAAATGGGCCAGCAATGGAAATATCTAATGAATAAGGGCATTTTGGACATTTTCTTAAATATGAGTCCAAAATGAGTATTTTAGAAGAAATGGACTATTTTTCAACAATTCTCATATTTTTGGATCACTCATGATACTTTTAACAAATGTGGGTCTTATTTGATAATATATAAAAAGAAGGGCCACTTTTGCCAACATCGATAGTATTGAGTCATTTTTGATATATATGATTCAAAGTTGATTATTTTCAATAAACGAAACGAAATACCGAGTCAATAAGCACAACTAAGGTTATGAAACGAAACGAAACACCGAGTCAATGAGCACAACTAAGGTTATGATGTAGCACCTGGTTCCTGGTACGTGAATTTTGCCTTAGTAATTGTGTTTTTGGCTGTGGACTCGGCGAGTTGGAGGCCCAACTCGCCGAGTAGAGACGAGACTTTGGGGCACGGATAAGATGACGACTCGACGAGTCCATATTAGGGACTCGGCGAGTCTGCGCTGTTTGATGAAACCCTAATTTCCAAGGGTTTTCACCCTATTTAAACATCCATTTGCACCCCAACTCCGCCCCATTCACCCCCAGAAGCTCTCCAAACGTTCTAGCTCTTGTTCTTGTGAGTTTGAGGCATTTTAGTGTGTGCTCTTGAAGATTTTGAGAAGGAAGTGGAGTAGATCAAGAGGAAGGGAAGGAAGCCAAGCATCTTAGTGTCCTTTCAGTGATTTCCTTGAGGTAAAACTCGTTTTCCCCTGTCTATATGCTTATAACTCCATTAAAGTCTTCCTTGAGCCCTTCCCCAAGCTTGTATGTGCATCATATTTCGTAATAAGTTGATTGGCCTCTAGATCTAGGCTTGGTTGAGCTCCAGGAGCTCAGATCTACTACCTTTATGGACCTATATTGCATGAAGACCTTAGATCTACTCTTTTGGTGCATTTTGAACCCTAAAACCCTCATGGATGAATATCTACACGTAAAGATGAACTTTACGTGTTATTCATGCTCTAGGAACCCAGATCTATGAATGGAATGGACTAGATTCGAACAAAATCGCGTATATGGCTCTTGCATGGAGCAGACTCGGCGAGTCTAGTCGCGAGTCTCCGAGATTGTCCCATTTTTGCTGTGTCGAGTTGTGTAGTGAGTCCAGGGTGGACTCAGTGAGTTGGAAGCCAAAACTCACCCATAATGGAACTCGACGAGTCGATGCCCAGACTCGGTGAGTTTAAGGCAATCTCCTTAGATCAAGATCAGACTCGGCGAGTTGTTCATACAACTCGGCGAGTCACAGTATAACTTGTTCATCGGATGAAGATGAACTCGACGAGTTGTTCATACAACTCGGCGACTAGGATGAAGGACTTGAACATCAGTTTGGATGGAGAACTCGTCGAGTCAACGCCTAACTCGACGAGTAGAAACAGAATCCAGGTCAGTTGTTTGGACATGGACTCAACGAGTTGGCGAGCCAACTCGGCGAGTCGGGTCAACTGGAAGTTGACTCTGACTTTGACTTAGGGCATGATCAGGGGTAAAATGGTCATTTTATCCAAAGGACAGTTAGCAGTTTTTGACTAAGTGTTTGGTGGGAATTACAGCCGGAGTACTTCCGGAGCAGCAGCAGCAACAGGCTGACTATTCCCACACAGATCAGCAGCTACTCTGAGGTGAGTTTTCCTTCCAGTAGGAACGGGTCTACGACACCAAGGCCGACCCGTGTAGACGAGATGTTAGCACTAGAGTGTGGGCCGAGTCCGTATCTCTGGGGTTAGTTGATTATGATATATGTGTCAGTATGATAGAGTTGTTTATACTTGTTGTCTGTGTGATACCTGTATGTTATGGGTTAGTGGTTGAGTGTGGGCAAGGCCCGTATCTCTCCGAGTTATAACTAGAGTTCACTGTACCTATATATATATATATATATATATATATATATATATATATATATATATATATATATATTAGTGTAAGTTTAAAGTCCTATAAGAGTTATAACTAGAGTTTTCTGGAGGGAGAGCAGAAATTTGTGTATAGATCTATACGGGGTTGAGACCTCGCACCTTCGCTGTTCGCTACAGTTAGACAGGCGAGTCTAGGGTGACAAATGTCTTCAACAAAACTAATGCCTGAAGAACGTTAACACAAACATTCCGTCATATTAGTATGGTTATAACCACTCACTAGAATATAACAAGTATTATTTAGAGATTTACGTGGGAACACCTTACAAATGGTTAGCACATCGCGTTGATTGTCTCCATGCATGGTATTGATTGTCCGCATTCGTTGTGTGATCGTCCACATGCATTGTGCGGATTGTCCACAAGCAACCGTTGATTACTCACACCACCCCGGTCTTCGGGTTTTAAGACCACAAACGATTACACGACTTACTCAGAACACATCTTTTAATTATCAACAATTATGATTTTGAATATCTCGAATGAAACTTTATCACACAAGTCTAAGGGATTTAAGACTACTATTTTTGTATATAAGAAAATATAGGATTTTCTGGGAAAAAACGATTTTATACAATTTCGAAAGATCACAAACAAAAGCACACCTACAACTATATTTGATTAGAAAAAAGACTAACAACTATTTTGTATATCAGAAAATATAGGATTTTCTGGGGAAAAACGATTTTATACAATTTCGAAAGATAACAAACTAAAGCACACCTGCGACTATAGTTGATTGGAATCAAGACTTACAACTATTTGGTATATCAGAAAATATAGGATTTTCTGGGGAAAAACAATTTTATACAATTTCGAAAGATCACAAACTAAAGCACACATGCAACTATACCTGATCGGAAATAAGAACTACAACTATTTTGACAAGGAAATACTGGATTTTTCTGGGTTTTTAAACTATCACAAATCTTTATACGAAAATGCTTATGAACTCACCAACATATTATATGTTGGCGCTTTTCAAACGACTTGTATTCTCAGGAAAACAGTAAACAAACTTATGGATCGCGGATTATGGATTATTTTGCTGTGGTTTGGAATTTACTTACTAGTGTCTCTTTTTTATAATTTGAGAACAAATACATGATGTAAATTATGTAAGTTTGTTATCTTAATGTATGATGTTTGGATTTGCTATGTTTCATTACTATTCAATTGTTATGATACTGCACAATGACGTCATCCGCCACCGGACGTTTCCCTCGTCTTGGTCCAGGGGTGACATAAGCAAGGGGTTTCATAAAGCTTTTGGGTCATCGAATCGAGACCTCGATTTGCATCTTCTTCTCCCAACCCACCGGACCACTGCTTCACATCCATCGACCACAACTCCAAATCGACCCACCCCTCTCAGACATGGCCGAAAACCAACACCTCATTGGATTCTAGATTGTGTTCGTTTATTTCACCCTAACAATTCAAATGCAGGAATGATTTTAGCTTTGTTTTTGGAATTTCTGGTTTGATTTGTATTTTCCTGGTTCGTTTTGCATTTCTTCTGGTGTCATTGCAAATTTCAGGAATGATTTCAGGTTTGTTTTGGGGATTTCACGCTCACCTGCACCAGATTCTATATTTTGTGTGTGTGTGTGTGTGTGTTTTTTTTTGAATTTGAGCATTGATTTTTTTTTATATATCAAATTTGATGCTTTTTTTTTTGTTCTGGATTTCAACTTGTTTGGTTTGTGTTTTTCTCAACTTCTAGTATCATGTGATATTAGCGATAGATAATGGCCAAAGATGGTGGTCGGACAAGGAGGTCGGAAAGGGTGGTCGGTGATATTGACCGAATATGCTGGTGAGTACAGGAGAAGCAAGACAATGATTTCATTAATTCATAAATTAAATAAATGATAAATACTAAGGTTGTCAAGATCGGGATCCTACGTAGGATCATATTTTGGGTTTGCAAGATCGGGATCGGGATCCTAAGATCCCACAAAATAAAATATAATTTTAATTTATAATTTTTAATCATGAAAAATAGTTCAAACACTTAATTCTTCGTTCAAAAGTTATAAAAACTTCAAAATATTAATCATAAGTCGCAACACAAAATGATAAATGCTAAATTGGTAAGGGTAAAAGACATAAAATTGTAAAAAAACTCATTTGCAAAAAAAAAAAAAAATCAAGGGAGGTGGGATCGGATCGGATCTCGATCCTACGATCCTACTTACAATCTTACGATCCTACCTGCGTTCCTACCCCAAATACGATCTTTTGACGATCCGGATCGTTTTTCATACATAGGATCGTACGATCCTACGATTAGGATCGTGTACGATCCTACGATGAAGATCGTGATTTTGACAATCATTATAAATACTATAGGTCCATTTACTTTTAATAAGTATAAATTACAATTTTGATCCCTGTGTTTGGTTAAATTTACATATTCAGTTAAACATTTGAAAATTTGACAAGATGCATCTTGATGGTTTAAAGAAATTGCACTGCACATCCTTAATCTATTTAAAATGACCATTTTACCCTTATATATAATTTTTTTTTATATTTTGCCGCTTATATTTATTTTATTTATTTATATATTTCATGATTTTTATATATTTTTTAAAATTTTATTTGAATATATTTTTAAATTTTTTTATATTTTGTTCATTTAAATATTTTTGACGTTAAATTTGAAGAAATTTTCTAGTTTTTATTTATTTATTTTTATTATTTTTTATTATTTTGATGTTTTGTTTGTATATATCTTTTAGTGTTTTTTTGATCTTTTTTATATATTTGTAATGCTTTTTATAAATATTTTTTGTATAAAAATTATAAAAAGGTTAGTTAAATGAGAATATGATTAACACATATTAGGTATATAATTTTTTATTTTAAAAGGGTTAATATAGGCTAACCGATATTCAAAACAAGTGTCAATCACTTCTAGTTCATTTTTTTTACATTTCATTCCGAATGGGAAATACTAATCAGTATTCATATCACTCAAATACATTTGTCAATGTTTTCGAGTTCATTTTTTTATAAATATTTTTTTCATTTTCGGGTTATATGATTTTCCAATTAGCCATTATATAACTTGAAATACATTTTCGAATTTCAGTTAATCTATCTATTAATCTTATTAAAAATATAACTTTATATCTAGTTTTTTTTAATGTTTTTGATGTTTTTTTTACATTTTTTTGTATATATTTGTATCATGTTTTTTTAAATATTTTTTGTTTGTTTGTTTGTTTGTTTTTTTTTTTTTTGACGTGTTGTTTGAGTACATTGTAATTTTTTGAGGTTTTGTTTGTTTATACTTTTTATAACAAATGTAAAACAAAAGTTCGTTAAATGTGAATATCATTAACTTATATTATGTATAAAATTATATTTTTAATAAGATTGATAGGTAGGTTAATTGAAATACGAAAAGAGTTTCAAGTTATATAAAGGCTAATTGGAAAATCATATAACTCAAAAACGAACAAAATTTCTAAAATAAAAAAAGATGAACTCGAAAACATTGACACATGTGATTGAGTTATATGAATTATGATTAGTATTTTCCATTCCGAACGAAATGTAAAAAAATAATTCCAAAACTAAAAAAATTGAATTCTAAGTCACTGGCACTCGTTTTGAATTTCGGTTAACCTATACAATAATCATATTAAAATAAATAATTATATACATAATATGTGTTAATCATATTCTCATTTAACTAACATTTTTATATTTTTTAATACAAGAAATATTTATAAAATGATTTAAAAATGTATAAAAAACAAAAGATCAAAAAAAAAAAAAAACTTTAAAAAATATATTCGAAAAAAAAAAAAATTCAAATAAAACGTTAAAAAAATGTAAACAAGTAAAATATAAAAAACTTTAAAAATATATTCGAATAAAATTTTAAAATAATATATATAAATCATAAAAAATATAAATAAATAAAATAAAATGTAAGCGACAAAATATAAAAAAATAAAACAATTATATATATATATATATATATATATATATATATATATATATATATATATATATATATATACATACATACAAGAAAAAGAAATATGTAAAAGTAAGGGTAAAATGGTCTTTTTATGTGGATTAAGGATGTGCACCACAATTTCTTTAAACCATAGGGATGCATCTTGTTAAATTTTCAATGGCTGGACTGAATGTGTGAATTTGACCAAACCATAAGGACCAAAATTGTAATTTACTCTTTTAATAAAGTAGAAATAATGAATAAATTAATCAAAATAATAATAATAATGAAAAAATAGACTTTTTGGCTGGCAAAAGCTGACACGACATGACAAAAAACACGATACGAAATGAAATTGAGACGAAATTGAAATTCAAATTCGTGTTCGTGTCGTGCATATAAAACACAATGTCGTGTCGTGTTTGAGTTAAAAAATTGGCATAAAATCAACCTGATTATAACACGAAATTAACCCGATATGTAACCCGAAAATAGCACGATAATAACCCAAGTTATTATATCCAGATCACCTTAGCATTTTGTAAATTAAGTAGTAAGAGTTTATGAAAGGGCTTCTAGCCCATTGATATCCGGTGTTGCCCTACCTCCTTGAGGTTGAGGGTTCAAGTCCCGTCGTAAACATATGTGGATTTAAGGTGTAGTTTAGGAGTAGACTAGATTTATCGTTTTAAAAAAGTTAGTAACACCCTGCTCCCAAGTTCAATTAAGGAGAGAAAAGAAAGGAAATGGACATAAATGAAAGGAAAGTAAGAGAGATTGATGCTCCTGAGTTTCATTAAAGGAAGGAAATGGAAGGATGACTTTCCTTCCGATTTGGGAGGATTTGAAAAGAAAGAATAAAATATTTAACTTTCCTTCCATTTCTTTCCAACTCGGGAGCACAAAAGACAAATTTGTTTTCCTTTCTTTTCTCTCCTTACTTTCTTTTCTTTGCTTCAACTTAGGAGCGGGGTGTAAGAGTTTACCTCAGGGGCGGAACCAACTAGTAGCCGTGGTAGCCTGTGCTACCCCTCAAGTTTGCTTGAGAAATGAAGGGAAGATGAGAAAGAGGAGCTCAGGAGCAATGAAGTCACACGATTTTATCTACTTTACAATAGAAACTTCCAACTTCTTCTTGCTCATCTTTTCAATTGTAGATCCAAAACATGATAGTTGTTTTACTTGCTTTCTGACTGTGTCCATATTCAATGATTATTTATGAGATTATCTATTAGTACAAATGGTCAAATAACTTTATAATTTATATTGTGTTTTAGGGGGTTTCATATGGGTTCGATTGTTTAATAGGAGGTATCTGTTTTTTATGAACACCAAGTGTTTGATAAAAACTCTTCAATGAAAGACATCCATAATGTTGTAATGGATGAATGGAATAAAACACCTGCATCAATTGGAATCCCCATATATTGCTTTTCTTGAATATTTCCCAGATATTGCTTTTCTTAAGGACTAATGTGAATGATCATATCCTTTATATTGCTTTTTGTAAGAACTATATCAGTTGCTTCAATGATCCGTCGTCCCAACACCTATTGACATTTTTTATATTGCTTTTGTTGCTTTCTGTTCTTCAACTGGTTAGTGATCTATTTTTTTTTGTAGGATTCAAGTGTAGATGGATGCACACGTGACGTTAGAATTAAGCATAATGCTATAGGTGGTAGGTGTTGAAGGGGCATAATCTAAACAGAAAATAATAGTGAGAAATTGGTAAGCATAGTTTGTTTTAGTTCAACTATATGTTTTGGTGTAATGTTATGAAGTTAGGGTACATATTTATGTTCTTAAATTTAGCCATGAGTCATGGCTTCCTTAAGACTCTCATTTCAACTTATTTTTTCTTTTGTTTAACAGGATGACGACAATAGGGATGATACTTCTAGGTATATGTTTGTTGAATGAAAGTAAAGTTCCAGTTTTCATGACATTTTTATATACCTAAAATTATGCAGTTTCTTGATAATTTACATGGTCAATAAGGAGGTGGTGGACTGGTGGCACTTCTAAACAACTTCTAAGCCCTATTTAACAAAAAATACCAAAGGGTCAATGGCCTAGCGGTACAGAGTGACTCTATCAATTGAGAGGTCATGGGTTCAAGTCTCTTTGGAGACATATGTGGTTATTTAGGAATAGATTAATTAGTTAGTTTGTCGTTTCAAAAAAAAAAATTAACAGAAAACTGATAAAAATCAAAATCAAGGGATGGTCCACATCAGTCAAAGCAAGGGTAAAGACTATTAAGTTGCAAAGTTGCAACCAATTAAAGATTATGCAAAGATTAGGCAGGAAAAAATGTTAGAAAAGTCTATTGGTTCTGGTTAGATGGTAGTTATAAATAGAATGACTTGCTCTATCTATGTTTAACATAATTGACCATATTCAAAATTGGAGTTTTTTCGATTTTACCCTTTCGGTCTTACACAGAAAAAAAGTGCTACCCTAAGTATCTTTTCCGATTCCGCATAATATATATATATATATATATATATATATATATATATATATATATATATATATATACATATATATATATATATATATATATATATATATATATATATATATATATATATATATATATATATATATATGTTCAGGTTCATTTGAGACCATTCTAATTTTATGAGACCGTAAGACCAAATCTAAAAATAATTTAAAAAAAAAATAAATGGAAAAATCCAAAAATTCTTTTTTTAAATATTATTTTCGGAACTTGAATTAACTAAAAAAAATAAAAATAAATAAAAAATAAAAATAAAAAAAATCCCGTTTTTTTTTTTTTTTTTTTGAAAAATACGTGAAATATTCTAATAGAATATTACACTAACATATTTTAAAATGAAAAATAAATGGAAAAATCTAAAAATTCTTTTTTTAAATATTATTTTCTGAACTTGAATTAACTAAAATAAATAAATAAATAAAAATTCCAATTTTTTTGAAAAATACGTAAAATATTCTAATAGAATATTACACTGTACATATTCTAAAAAATAATTTTAAAATACAAAATAAATGGAAAAATCCAAAAATTCTTTTTTTAAATATTATTTTCGGAACTTGAATTAACTAAAAAAATAAAAAATAAATAAAAAAATGCGTCTCACGGTCTCACAAAATTAGGCCGTCTCACATGAACCTAACCACATATATATATATATATATATATATATATATATATATATATATATATATATATATATATATATATATATATTAAACAGCAAATTTTATTAAACATCACCCAAGTAGCAAGTATATATATACGATAAAAAGATGACGGCAAGATTGTGTTTGTTGTGGAAGTCGGTCTTTTTGTGTGATTATTGATTTAAAAGTACACTTAGTTGAAGACGGTTTAGTAGAGATCAGTTTTTTTATTTGTTAATTTGATTTTGTCTATTATAAGGTTTTTTATTGTTTGTTAGATGAAATCAAAATCAGAAGTTAGAATATAGTTTTTTCGCTGCGTTGTATATATTTAATTATTTATGCCTGTTGACAAACACTTCGTTGGCATATGAAAATGTTGAAACAGGTTGCTTACATTTTTTTTTTTTGACAAATGAAAATGTTGAGGCTCCAATTTGTTCAAAAGATTGGTTTTAGAATTTAAGGTAATTGTGCTTTTTAAATTAATTTGCCGGAAATTTTTATTTGGTTTTAAATCATCTTTAATATGTTTATATTTTATAGGCAATGAAGACCTGTTCTTACAAGAACTTATCGAAGCTATTATGGAACTGAATATCAAGGATAAACAATAAATGATGATGGAGACATAAATTTGAATGTTTTTTTTTAATGTCATAAGTTTGAAGAAATTTAGTACAAATTTTATGTTTCAAACCTTATTTTGCTTTTTAAACTTATGTTTATATGCGATTCTTATATTTCAGGATACATTGATATGATTATGTATGAATTAAGTTGACAAATGGATATTTAATGTAATTATTTGTTGTGTTTGTCGTTACGTTGTTTTTTAAATGGTTGTGTTTGTGTTAGCAAAAAAAATACGATCTCATGTTTTGTTCGGGTTATAAAAAAAATGTGTCACTCGGATTAAGAATGAATTAAGTTGATAAATGGATCTTTATTTTTTTTACCGTGTTCGTTGTTTTTTTCATTTTATAAATGGGTTGTGTTCGTGTTTGTAAAAAAAAAAACATAAACTCGTGTCGTGTTGTGTTCGGATTAAGAATTTTTTTTTGTATAGTATCGTATTAGACAAAAACACGGAACAAATGTCCAATTTGATACCCTTATATCGTAGGGACTAAAAACACAACAAATATATTTATTAGGGATTATCCAAATTAAAAAAATAAAGTTATATATTAAACATACAAATTAACCCAAACCATACGGATTGCAATTTTACTCTAAACTTTTCTCAATATTAGGTTTGAATTAATTAAATTTTTTGTGTTTTAATAAATTCCTATTATAGATATGTTCAAAGCAACCTTGGTCTTGCTAGGTAACAGACTCCAAGTTTCTAGCTTTTCTCTTTACTACTTTCCAATTGTAAGACTAATCAAGTTTCTAGTTTTTCTCTTTTACTACTTTCCAATTGTAAGACTAATCAAACAATTGTAAGACTAATCAAAGAAGGGAAAATGACTTAGGAGGGTAACAAGTATTGGACTTGTTCTCATTCGGCCCCTAATCCTTTTTTTTTTTGTCCTGATTATACCATTGAACTTATTATTCATGCTCACCAAAACCCTCGCGACCGCTTATCACTTGTTTTGTCGGTTTCCTTATTTTAAAACGTTTAATTATGGATGACGTGTCGTATTACGTGGACTTAGAACATATTTCATCCTTGTTTCTCTTTGACACCCTTTCTCCTTAAACTTAGGGTTCATAGTGAAATTGAACAACAGTTCAATCAAAGATTATGGTTACGAAATTGAAGAGAACTGGTGAATGCGAGTGTTATAGTGAAGAAGATGGCCTCCGATTCCAAACGATGTAAGTATTTGACAGTTTATGTACATTATAATGGTTTGTTCGCACCAAAACCATTAGTGTACTTAAACGTTGTTGTTGCTTCAATATGTTTTGGTGCAATGGATCTCAAAGAGTTTATTTTGCTCGTTGAAAGTTGATTGAAGGCAGTTGCGATAATGTATATTACTGCACTAGAAATGAACCATTAGCAGAGGGTATTAGGAGAATTGGGAATGATGCTGACTACTTTGAGTTTATTGAAACGGGTTATAGTGATGAAAAACTCTAAGAATAAATGTGTATATAGACCACAAAAATGAACCGTACTTGAGTGGCTTGATATTGAAGTAGTAGAAGATGATGAAGGCATTATTCTGAGCAAGACCCGGATGATGACAACGATTCACAACTTTTTGATGAAATTCCATATGAGCATGAAGCAGATGATTACATTCCTTCTCTTGACAAGACTATTGGTGATGAATTTTTGCACCGAGTGTCAGGTATTTGTAAGGATACAAATGATGAGGTTGAAATCAACAATCGGACAAAAATAGTCCTAATTCTAGGTATGAGATTCTCTAACCCTCTGGAATTGAAAAATTATGTGACTAACTATGCAGTGAAGAATGGCTACAACCTTTATTATGAGAAAAATGATAGTCAGAGGTTGTTAGTAAGGTGTTGTAAAGATAACAAGAACCCCTCTTGTCTTTTTAGACTATGGGCTTCTTGGATGAGTAGTGAAAGGTCTTTCCAGATTAAGTTCTTAATTGATGACCATAATTGTTCAAGAGTCTTAAAACTTGGTTCCATTGTAACATATAAATGGATTAAAAAGCATTTTAAGAATCAGCTTTTGTAGAACGCCAAAATGAGCATAAGGAAAATGAAAGCCAAGGTAAGTACAAAGTTTAGCTTGATTGTTAGTGTGACTCAATGTAGAAATGCTAGGAGATATGCTTTGGATGAGATAGAGGGTAGTTTGATAGAACATTATGGTAAAGTGTAAAGTCATGAAGAAGAAATAATGAGGACAAATCTTGGTTCAATAGTAAAGATAGATGTGGATGTCATTCCTGATTCCACCATTTACTTTTCTAAAATGTACGATTGTTTTAAGGGTGTGAAGGATGGGTGGATTGCAACATGTAAGAGGGTAATAGGGGTAGATGGTTGTTTTTTGAAGGGTATATGTAGAGGTTAATTGTCATCAGCTATGGGTAGGGATGCAAACAACCACATCTTAACTATTGCATGAGTTGTGGTGGTAGTGGAAAATAAGGAAACATTATAGGGTTTTGAGCATTCTAACACTCCTAAGGTGTACATGCAATCCTAGAAACCTTGGATCTATGTTTGTCTAACATACATGCAAAATACTTTTTCCAAGGTTCATAATCCTATCTAGCATACTTGGGGAACATTAACATAAAAGATGGCTAGAATTACATACTTTGTAGTTGATTTGATTCCTTGGAAACCTTGAGAGCCTAGTACCCCAAGTGTGATGCCTCAAATGTTTCACACAACACCAAATGCACCTGGAATAAACTTTGAGAGAGAATATTACACTTAGAAATCGGCTTGCCCTCTGTCTTTCTTCTAGTGGCCGATTTTGGTGAGCTTCATATCCTTTATATAGCGTGTTACATCTAGGGTTACACCATATAAACCCTAATGTGACATGACTCTTCATTTCCATGACCCATGAGTTTGTAACTCCCATGGAGCATCCTATAGGTCTTAGCATATCTAGATAAACCATGAAGCCTTAAGCTCACTATACAAGTTATGGATAATCAACCCATATATTTAATTAGTATTCTTTTGATCACTTAATTAACTCCAAGTTAATTCTTGATCAACACTAATTAAATAATATTATTAATATATTAGAACTTATAATATATTAATAAACCATAAGTGTTATTTCTCTCATTTTAGTCTATCCAAATGCATGATACCATGCAACCCAAATGGACCATGTCGGGTCGGGTCAAGTAAATAACATATATAGTTCTGAACTTAGACACCTTATCCAACAGTCTCCCACTTGGATAAGTCTAATAACTATAACTGCAAGTATGACTTCAGGAACCGATCGGCAATTGTAGCTCTTTCAAGGTCTCGCAGAACTAAGAAGATGATGATACGCTATTTAAGATAAGTGATCATATAATCCTCTGTTCTAGATATCAGCCGGACAAATACATGGAACAATGTCTTACTTATTATCCAGTAGTTTGTTTCCCGATTTCCGATTTGTTTGACAAAGAACTTAATCGAACACATCAATTTAGTTCTGATCGGGCCCGGTACATAGGTCAAAAAAAAATCATCGAGGGCCTAAATATCACTTCTAATCCAAGAAGGAAAAGATAAACTTCGACTCATATGCTTGTTCTACTACTTGTTGAATCACACACAAAAGCATGTTTTATAACATCAAGTTACCAATGCAGTTTTGTACGATCAATGTATAACCAACTCATAGCCAACAAGTCATATCTCTAGGTTTGAAGACTTATATGATATTACCATCTCACGATCACTCGAGATAGATTCCATGAAGTGATTCCAGTGAGTGTGGGTTGAGTCCAATACTCATAACTTATGAGTACTCATGAAGTGTTGTAGCACCACTTTGCTACAAGCCAACCTCATGACAGTCTTGATTCATATCTACTTCCAACATATGACCGACTGTGGAGAATTTGAATACTATGTAATACACAACTTAAATATTCTAGAAGTCAAAACATGCAAAAGAAATTATAGTAAATGATTGACAAAAGATAGCAACACTTTACTCATAAATAAACACAAATTTTATTCATCATCAAATGTCAATTACAGTTTACAAATTTCTAAGTTATCTAACTACTAAAAACTAATATCATCCTTCAGCCCTATGTGCCTCGCATGCTGGAGATGCTTCACCCTACCTAGTCCCTTAGTGAGGGGATCTGTTGGGTTCTCATCCGAAGATACCCTCTTTGCCATGAGGAGTCCTTCTTCTATTCGATGTCTGATGAAATGGTATTTTCTGTCGATGTGTCTGGATCTTCCATGATCCCTTGGCTCTTTTGCTAAGGCAACTGAACTTTCACTATCACAGAAAATTTCCATAGGCTCCTTTATAGCCGGTACAACTCCAAGGTCTCCAATGAATTTCTTCAACCATATCGCCTCCTTTGCTGCCTCGCTTGCTACTATATACTCTGATTCGCAAGTTGAATCAACCACTGTCTCATGGTTGGAACTTTTCCAAGTAATTTCTCCTCCGCTTAAGGTAACGACCCAGTCCGACTGAGAGCGGGAATTATCACTATCAGTATGGAAGCTAGCATCACTATACCCTACAACTCTCAAGTCATCACACCCACCGAGGGTAAGGACCTAGTCCTTAGTCCTCCGAAGGTACTTGAGGATATTCTTTACCGCAGTCCAGTAAGCCTTACCAGGGTTCCCCTGATATCTGCTGACCATGCTCAAGGAAAAGGCCACATCAGGACGAGTACAAGTCATAGCATACATGATCGAGCCTACAACGGAAGCATAAGGTACTCGACTCATTTCTGCTATCTCAGCCTCGGTACTCGGGCTTTGAGTCTTACTCAATCTGGCGTTACTCTGGATAGGTAACTCTCCTTCCTTGGAATCCTGCATGCTGACCTCTTCAGCACCTTATCCAAGTAGGTACTCTGACTAAGTCTAATTAGTCTTTTACTCCGGTGTCTCAGAATCCTTATCCCTAGAATATAAGCAACTTCTCCTAGGTCTTTCATAGCGAAATACTTCCCAAGCCAAGACTTCACTTCCTGCAAGGTTGGGATGTCATTTCCTATGAGTAGTATGCCATCCACATATAATACCAAAAAGCTAACTATACTCCCACTAGCCTTGACATATACACAAGATTCATCTTCACTCCTCGAAAAGCCAAACTCTTTGTCTTTCTCATTGAAACAAAGATTCCATCTGCGAGGTGCTTGTTTCAATCCATAGATGGATTTCTCAAGCTTACACACTCTATTAGGGTATTCTGTACTAGCAAAACCCTCTGCTGACACATGTAAACATCTTCAGCCAGACTTCCATAAAAAAAGGCAATTTTGACATCCATTTGCCATATTTCGTAATCTTGAAATGCAGCAATGGCTAACAGAACCCTAATAGACTTTATCTTTGCAACTGGTGAAAAGGTCTTATCATAATCAACTCCCGAAGTGTGAGAAAAGCCCTTTACAACCAGTCGCGCCTTATACGTGTGTACATTACCATCCATGTCTGTCTTCTTCTTGAAGATCCATTTTCACCAAACTGTCTTACGACATGGTATATTGTCAACCAAGTTCCAAATTTCATTTTCATGCATGGACTGTATCTCGTTGTCCATTGACTTTTTCCATTTAGCAGACTCGGGGCCTGCCATGGCTTCCGCATAGTTGTTAGGTTCATCCAGACTTACCAGTGTCTCATCAATGATAAGTGTCTCACCCTTCGCAGTAATATGAAAACCATAGTAATGCTCAGGTGCATTCCCAACCCTTGTGGAACGCCTTACAGGTACAGACTTGTCAATTGGATCAACAAGAGTTTCCTCCTCAAGTTGACTGCTAGGGTTTGAGGTTCCTTCACCACTTGACTCTTGAATTTCTTCAAGGTCAATTTGCCTCCCACTATTTCCTTGGCTTATGAACTCTCTCTCTCTCAAAATACACCCCTTCTTGCTACAAAGACCACATTCTCACTGGGTCTGTAGAAGAGGTAACCAAAGGATTTCTGTGGGTAGTTGATGAAAATACACCTCTCACTTCGAGGTTCGAGTTTATCGTGAGTCTTGTGTCTCACGAACGCCTCATAACCCAAAATCTTGACGTGGGCTAGACTTAGAATTTTTCCAGTCCACATCTCGTGAGGTGTTATGGCAACCTTCTTTGTTGGGACTAGATTAAGGATATTGGCGGAAGTCTCTGAGGCATACCCACAGAATGAGATTGGTAGCGAAGTTCGACTCATCATGGAATGAACTATATCCAATAAGGTTCGATTACGCCTCTCAGCCACACCATTTAACTATGGTGTCCTGGTAGGTGTCAATTGTGAGACAATCCCACATTCCTTAAAATAGTCGAGGAACTCTGTACTAAGATAGTCACCACCACGATCGGATCGAAGCATCTTAATGTTCCTGCCCAATTGATTCTCGACTTCTTGTTTAAACTCTTTAAACCTTTCAAAAGTCTCTGACTTATGCTTGATTAAGTAGACATATCCAGATCTACTATAATCATTTGTAAAAGTCAGATAATAACGATTAGCATCCCTTGTGGCAGTTTTGAAGGGTCCACACACATCTGTGTGTACTAGATCCAACAAACCTTCACCCCTTGCACAAGAACCAGTAAAGGGTGACTTTGTTATTTTTCCAAGTAAGCATGATTCACAACTATCATCTGACTTTAGGTCAAATGACTCCAAGACTCCATCCTTTTGGAGTTGGCCTATGCGTTTCTTGCTTACATGTCAAAGACGACAATGCCATAATGATGCTTTATCCAATTTATCATTAGAAGAACCAATACACAACACATCATTTCCTTGGTTATCTACAACATACACAACTTCATACACACCATCACAAGGTAATGCTTTAAAATAAAGAACATTATTAAAGAAAGCATTTATTCCACCAATTTCATTATCAAAGGAAAAGGTAAAACCTTGTTTGTACAAAGAATGAAAGGAAATAATATTTCTTGACATTTCAGGAGAGTAACAAGATTTATTCAAATCTAATGTAAACCCACTACTTAGCAACAAAGAATAAACTCCAATCTTGGTGACAGGTGAAGCTTTCCTATTCCCCATGATCAAGTTTATCTTTCCATGCTCTACATTCTCACTTCTTCTTCGTCCCTGCAAATAAGGACATATGTGAATTCCATAACCTGTATCAAGGACCCAAGAGTTAGAATAGGGTGAGTTATTAGAAAATATTGTGTAAATACCTGCATAAGTTGTTTTACTTTCCCATCCTTAATATCTTGTTGGTACTTTGGGCAGTTCCGCTTCCAGTGCGACTTTTCATGGCAATAGAAGCATTCAGCCATTGAGTCAGAAGAAGGAGTGACGAAACCTCTCTTGGTTCCACTTGAAGAGGAGCCTTCAAGGGTCTTACCCTTGGTACCCTTCGAAGGGCTCTTCCTTTTTTCCCTCTACCTTTCCCGATTTTCAGGAAAGGGGCGGAGTTTGGAGTAGGAGTAGGAGTGGTAACAACCGACTTTCCTTTAAGACTTGTTCCTTTAAGACCGGTGATGGTTCCACCATCCTTCATTCGGGTTGTTATCATGGAGAAGATGATGTCATACCTCTCTTGGTGAGCACTCTGATGGTAGCAGTCCATCAAGTCTTGGTGCATCTCAAAAGGGTAATAGTCCTCATAGGACTTTTGGAGATCGACTGTCATTGTGGCCATCATGATGCAAGCCACTTTCGTGGCATCTTTCTTATGAGTCCGGAATTTAGCGATCTCCTCAGGAGTAGCAGTTGACTCATCAATATCCTTTAGCTCCTTGTTGAGGACATATTCCTTGTCCTCGTAGCGTGTGACCATCCTGATGTTTCGGATCCAATCTATAAAGTTGGAACCATCAAAAATGAATCTCCCACAAAGGTTCATGAGAGAGAAGGAGTCGGTAGGGTTTGAGCCAGAAGCAGTGTTGTTAGAAGACATATGAAAAGAAGAGAACAAGTTTAGATTAGATATAAAGATAGTCCTTAATAAAACACCCAAATTTAATATTAAGGCTAGGATCCAATCATAATATATTATAACTTAGAAGAGGGGTGTCGTAATCTAAGCTATAACATATTTGAAAGGTAGGTGAATGACGATTCACCAATTTCCACCATGAAAACGAAATTTAAATTATTAGGCTTTAATGGGTTTTAGAAATTCATAGATTCTTTTGAGAGTCATTGAAATTTTCAATGGCATGTTTCAATCTCGAGTGTTCCCTTCATGTTTTGTGACTGGGATACCGACGATAACAAATCAAGGTGTGAAGTAACCATGCAAATTACTTGGTACCCTTAATGTTTTTCACTTAATCGATGTGCCGGTTAACCACATACGCTCCACCGACCTATGAAAAACCTTAAGTCACCCTTTTCCTACCTTGTTAAGTCCAAGTTTGTGTGCCGGTTAACCACACACGTTCCACTAATGACTTAATCAAAGTGCAAAGTGTAATTTCATGGGTTAGCACCTTATTCACATTTTCCTAAAGTAACTAAGATTGGAAATTTATAAAAACATTTAGTTACTTTATAATAATCATTATACTTTTAATGAGAATTTTAAGTCATTGTCCTACCCGTTCGGCTAACGACCCTCCACCAGTTAAGGAAGCGGTGGTGAGAGTGGATACCCATTAAGTTGTCATTTTATAGGCAACAACCTTATACCCCCCCCCCTTATAGACCGACTTCGTGAATAAGGCCTACTAACGGTAAAACGACTTGATCTTATACACACACACACACACACACACACACATATATATATATATATATATATATATATATATGTTATTAACTTATAATATTATAAAGTATAAGGGTTGAATTTTAACTTTTAAAATTCTAGGAATTGGAACTAAAGTTTACTAGATGACTTTACATGTTCCAAAACTTGAGAGCAAGTTTTGTAACTTTACAAAACCTTTCAATTCATCACTTATGAGTTATTAAAAATAAAGACTCTTCATTTTGTAACTTATGTGTTCTTTTAATGGATTTAATACAAAGTGACTTTTGGTTATCCATAACTTGAGGACAAATTATGGAATCCATTAAAACACATAAAGATCATGAATTAAACATTAAACAAATAATTCCTATGATCTATCAAGAACTCATAAGAACATGAATAGTCATATCAAAATTTTAAGAACATATGAACACATATAATCATGTAATTTTGATATTAGCCATTGTAAATGGATTAGAACAACCATTACACCATCTAAAACAAGTTTTAAAACACCAAAACAGTTTAGGGTAATGTTTCTAGTCCATTTCTAGCAACAAAAATCGAAAATATGCACTCTGCATGCCCAACTCATCGAGTGCAATAACCAAAACACCGAGTTGGTTGAATATTCACTTGGAATCATCGACTCCCCCCATGGACTCGGCGAGTCCCCTGTGCAGATAGCATGAAATTTCACTTTTTTCACTATTTTGCATCAAGTATCAAACAAACAAGCCTAGTCTCTGATACCACTGTAGTGTTTTGTGCATTCTAATACTCCTAACGTGTACATGCAACCGTAGAAACCTTGGTTCTATGTTTATCTAAAATACATGCAAAATATTTTTTCCAATGTTCATAATCCTATCTAGTATACATGGGTAACATTAACATAAAATATGGCTAGAATTACATACTTTGTAGTTGATTTGATTCAATGGAAACCTTGAGAGCCTAGCACCCCAAGTGTGATGCCTCAAATGTTTCACAAAACACCAAATGCACATGGAATAAACTTTGAAAGAGAATGTCACACTTAGAAATCAGCTTACCCTTTATCTTTATTCTAGTGGCCAATTTTGGTGAGCTTCATATCCTTTATATAATGTGTTACATCTAGGGTTACACCATGTAAACCCTAATGTGACATGAATCTTCATTTCCATGACCCATGGGTTTGTAACTCCCATGGAACATCCATGGAGCATCCTATGGGTCTTAGCCCATCTAGATAAATCATGAAGCCTTAAGCCCATTATACATGTTATGGATAATTAACCCATATATTTAATTAGTCTTTTTTTTTATCACTTAATTAACTCCAAGTTAATTCTTGATCAACACTAACTAAATAATATTATTAATATATTAGAAATTATAATATATTAATAAACCATAAGTGTTATTTCTCTCATTTTAGTCTATCCAAATGCATGATGCCATACAACCCAAATGGACCATGTCAGGTCGGGTCAAGTAAATACCATATATAGTTATGGACTTAGACACCTTATCCAACAAACATGTGTAACACCTTGGTTCCAGTCGTTTCATAATTCCAGACCATAACCTAAAGATCAAGTATCATATGGTTTGGGGTTTTGAGAAGAGAGGTTTAGGCCCATTTGGATGTGGTTGATATAGCTATGTGATCCAACAGTTTGGTTTGTGCTTTGGAGTCAAAGGGTAAAATGGGAAAGTAATGTTCCAGACTTCTTTTATGAATTATGGATTTTATTTCGATGTGTTTTAAGTCAAAAGTAATTAGATAGGGTTTTATATCTCCTCAATACCTTTCTGTGGATATAAAGATCATCGAAATCAGAGTTGAAACGAAGAAGGTATGTCTGTTTGATGTTTGGATGGTTTTGGGTTAAGCTGAGTACGTTGGGCGTACAGGGGGAGTACACGGGGGTATCGGGGTATCATGAGTATGATGGGCATACCAAGAGTATGTAGGACATACATGATCAGTGCCTAAATCCTATTTTCATGGTTTGAGCCCTATTTAAGCTCCTTAACCCCCCCCCCCCCCCCCCCCAAAATATATATATATATATATATATATATATATATATATATATATATATATATATATATATTCCATTCTCTGCCTCCACCTCTCCAACGCCTTCCCATGAAACCCTAGCCCTAGTTTGAGCCTTGTAAGCTAAAATAAGGTGTTTTATGTGCTTTGGAGTATGCATGGTGCACCTTGGAGAAAAAGGATCTTCTTGGAGAAGTGTTGTTTGCATTGGAGCTTGTAGATCTGGACTCTGTTCACCTTGATCTTTCTTCTAAATGTATAAATTTTGAATCTTGATGAGGCATTAGTTAGATCTAGCTAGTTTTGGATGTTATGAGCTTTTGGCCATTTTAGTACATCAAGTTTACCACAAGTGCGACCCTTCTGGCCCCCAACTCTCGTATCAACAGGCTTACCCCGCTTCGTCACCGGTTGTGCTTGCACTGGTCTTCGGTCTCTACCCCGAGACTCCTCCTCCTCCTCCATGGTCATTAACTCTAGCTCAATCTCCCTCCGTCGGGCATTGCTTTGTAACTCAACTAATGTTTGGTAAGATGAGTTCGCCACAAAATCTTGTATATACCTCCTCAGTATGCTCAGGTATCGGCTCGCATGTGCCTGCTCAGTGGACACATGCTTAGGGTAGAACAATGCCCTATCATGGAACATCCTCGTAATCTCAGTCACTGACTTTGTCTTCTACTTGAGAGAACCTCTCCCACATCATTGCAACATGGTCTGCAGGTGTAAAACTAGTAGTCACAAACTTCCACCAGTCCTTCGCCCCCGAGCGAAGCTGGTTTAGCGTAAACTAAACTCACAAATGATTAGGGCATGGACACGTATAAAACACCCCTAGATATCAGAAATCCATCTCATAGCAACAATCGGATCCCGAGTCCCATCAAACTCTGGTGGCTTCGTGTTTCTGAACTCCCGGAACAATAACACATCACCTCCCTTTAGCCTAGCAACGACGACAACTGCGGTGGCTGTAGCAGCAGCAGCCGGAGAAATAGTAGTATATCGCTTGTCAAATGTCTCAATCAATGTGGTCTTAATAGACCCAAACATCTCAGGTATCGCCTATCAAATGGTTGCGGCTACCTCCTCATGAATCATCCTGCGAATCTCCTCATCACTAGTCTCACTGCTCCCGGGGTAGTGGTGTGTACCCACCATGACGTCTCCGAAACACAACACAAAAATCATCAGAGACTCGCTCAAGCATACTCACACCCGATCACGCGTCCCTACTTTCTCCTTAGCATCCTAAGGAATCTTACTTGGGTTGCATACAGATTCGGTGCTTTCCGTAGTATGGGCCCAATACTACCATCGACACCAACCTGTAGTCACTCCAAGTCCTCCTCCTAGGATCCCAATCATAAGTACTCTATCTATCATGAATAACAAACTATCCTCCCAGTAGAGACCTCATTTGATCAACTAGGTATCTTTCCTAGATTATCCATCAACTCATAACTCTTTGTAGGTGATTCCTGCTAAATACTCCTACTCAGCATATACTCAAGGTAAACAGATAGCAGCAACTCCTAGGCTAAGGCATCACAAATAAGGAAACTCTAGCTCTAAATATGAAATTCGTAGCCTATCCTCTAGCATGCGTCCCTAAACATCTCATAAATATCTCATAACACAAATTAGTAAGGGTATTTTAGGAACTCACCGTTCGGGCTCTGGCTGATTGTACACACTGCTCCAACTCATTTCTGTCTTTAAACTCTTTCTCATTTTAGAAAAATCATTTATTTTGAAATTTTTTCTCAAATCCTCAGTTTGAGTCCAGACACACCCGAAGGTACATCCGAATCCCTCAAACCAAGGCTCTAATACCAACTTGTAACATCATAAATTTTCAAACAAAATTTTCATTTAAATGACATTAATCTCATTAGCACATTCACAAAAATCCCCAAAAATATCAAGTTATCAAAAGCACATGTTCAAAAATTATTTCTAACACGATCCAGGATCCTCCAAAACCTATCTCCAACTCGTGTGTGTGTGTGTGTATGTGTGTACAATCAAAACGGTGCCTTCCCGTGATCATAAGAAGTACCTGAAATACATAACACATAACATGGTAAGCACGGAGCTTAGTGAGTTCCCTAAAATACCACACATATCTCATTAGCCTCTCACGACTATGCTCAAATAAGACCCACCAATCAATGTGTCTCAGTGGGACCCTCCAGTCCCACAACTCGGGTGGACCCTCCGGTCCTAACTCAGTAAGCTCAGAATAATACACAACATAAATCAAAAAGATATAAAGCAGGATATGACAATGCTCAATATAAGCACATAAGACCCTCCGGTAACACAAAGATTTCCACTCTAGGTAAGTATAGTGAGAAGACTCACCTCGTAAGCAAGCAAGCAAATAATCCCGTACACGAATATCGAACTAGCCTCTGCCTAACACATAGGATAATTATCTCTAATTAACACTTAATCATGACTCTAAATAAACTAAGTTATTTTCTCTCTCAACTCTTGGAATGGATAAAAGACCATTTTACCCCTCCATGGTCCCCATAATCCCTATCTTGACCCAAGCCCTAAAGTCAACAAGTCAACACTCGAGTCAATAGTCCATGTTGACCCGACTCTTCGAGTGCATCTATGTGACTCGCTGAGTCCCCATTGTTCCTTCAGAAATGTCGCGAAAACCCAACTTAACTCGTCGACTTGTCTCATCAACTCACCGAGTTACCCAAGTCCAGACTCATCGGGGAAAACCCTAGCCGACTCGTCGAGTCAGTTCGTTGACTCGATGAGTTTATTCAGTCCATGTGCTCATTCAGACAATTTAAGGCAGATCCATGACCCCAAACTCTAGATCTGGCTCCATAAGGCTCGAATGTCACGTAAAGCTGCAAGCTTTACATCCATGCATGGCATATTAAGCTCATAATGCCAATATAAGCTCCAACAAGGGTTAGATGCACAAAAGTTTGCCTCCATCTCAATAAAGTTCGGGTCTTTGGGCTCACTAGACCACCTACAGTCCAGATCTGAGGTTTTAACCTCAAGACATGCTCAAGTGACTCAATACCATCAAAATGGATGGGAGAAAACCTTAAAAACACCTAACCCAAAATCTCATAAGGAAATGATCAAGAATCTTTTTACCTTCAACCGAAGCAAACTCCTGAAAAACCTCTAGATCCAAAAGCCTCCTCTTGATACAAGCTTGATACTCTCTTCTTCTCTTCCAATGTATCTAAAAAACACTCAAATCTTAGCCCTCTTTCTCTCTTAGCTCACTATGGCCGATTAGGGTTTCACAAAGGGGAATTGGGTGGCTGATTAGGCGGTAATGAGGGCTTAAGGACCTTTAAATAGGACTTAACCCTGGAGAATTAGGGTTTCTTCTCACAACGCCAACTCACCGACTTGGTTATAATATATATATATATATATATATATATATATATATATATATATTATGTCTGGGAGTCGGGATGTTACACCTCTAATGGCTTACACACAAAGCCTAGAACTAGAAGACAATAGGAGAAAGGAAGGAAGAGATTTTCAGCTAGAGTATCTTCCAAGGAAGAGTATGGACGAAAGTTAAAGGCCTTGGGGTCCTATTTATAGTTTAGGTAACTTAGTAAAACAACAATATTTGAATGATTAAATAATAGATTTAATCCCAATTCAAATCATTTCCTCATTTACAACTAGAAGGCTTTTGGAAACCTTAGAAACCCTCCTAATTTCATTCACCCTTATATGGGTTCTAGAATTTTCTTTTCTTGCTTAATTATGAACAATTACAATTCAACCCTTGGACCTTTAATTAATTCATGTTAATCTTGAACTAAATCCAGTTTCATTCTGATTAATAATTGATTAATTCTCACTTATTTCATATTAATTTATTAATCATAATAAATTAACAAATCAGTTTTCTATTTCCAATTAATATATTAATCACATAATATTTCAACAAATTATTTCCTCGTAATTTCTAATTAGTTTATTAATCATATAATAATCTAATAAATCATCTTCTCTATATAAATGTTATTCTAATCAAGTTCTAGTTATGAGGGCAACCCAAAAAGAACTTTGCTTATAATTACAAGAATATATACCAATTTAGTTACTGGCTTAGACACTTTATTCAACAAATATATGTTTAATACAATTGGATTTTACTATTGACTATAATTGTTTATAAGTTTTAACTATTATCTTCATTAGGTTCATCAATTTTGTTGTTTAGAATGCTTTGTAATGAACCTATTTTGGATAAATGAATATGGTGTTGTTTTGTATTTTATTGTGTTTTACAATGACTGACAAAAAGAGGTTCACACGTTTGTTGATTTCTATTATCATCCATTAAATAAGTACCAAATTACCATCATCAACTAATGAAAAAAATAGGCTCAACAAATGAAAAAAACATGCTCCACACATTACCTGGTTTCATGTAGTTTCACCATGTCCTTCAACTCTTTTAATGTATTAAAATCCTGAAATAAATAGAATGACTTACTAACCAGTGCATTCTCATTCTCATGTTCCCTTCATATATCTTTAATAGTTTTCATTCATTGATCTTCGTTTCCTTCATCAGTTGAAAATACGATCAAGAAAATATCATTACCGATTACTTCAAGGTCTTCATCTTACTCTATACCTTTATACACCTGTGTGGTCATTTCCTCTAACCCATTCAATATTATGGTTAATGTTCAATTGGAAATCTTTTATGTCAACAACAACATCATCTATGAGATTATATTTTTCCATAAGATAATCCTCATAGCCAGTGCTGCTATCATGCTTACTTATAGTTTCCATGTCCACATTTTTTGCAACACTGTCTTGATCAAATGCATTGTTTTGATTTGTAAAACTATCTTTGTCAATAACATTTGATAGTGTAACATTATCATCCTCAAACATATTTTGGGTTTTAAAAGTACCAAGCATACTTAGTTTTAGGGTCAAAAACGTTCATGTCTAGTATGTTAAGTCGATTGATATACTTTCTTCCCAAAATATCTATAAAATTTTCATCTTAGTGACATAGGGTCGAAAATAAGTCAGATCCGCATCTATTGATTGAATTGAAAACATTAAAGTTAAACTTATTGTGAAAACAATCGTTTATTAAATGTAAAGCATTAAAATTAAATTTATTGTGAAAACATTGGAATAATTAGAAAATGTGCACATCTATTTACTCCATTTTTGTATGTATCCTCCAACTCATCATGATTATTCATCATTGTTGAAGTAGGGTTTTCTCGTCAATTAGGGTTTTTTTTTTGTAAAATTAGCATGTGTTTTTGTGTCTGATAGGTGATGAAAATGCTCGTCGATTCTGAAACATACTAAAGTTCCTATGTTGTAAAGTGAATGAGCCAAAAAACCCCCAGTGTGCAAGGCATGTGTGGGCATTCTAACAACAAAAGAGAGGGAAATTTAAGTTAGGGACCATATGGGTTACAATTATTCTAAATGTCATTGATGATCCAATTAAAAATAAAACTTAAGAGCCAAGCATGAAAGTAACCCAAACCTACAAACCATCTATGTAAATATAAAATTCAAAATGTTGTATAGAAAAGAGAAATTGACACTTTAGGACAACCAAGTTTGGTGTTTTTTCCGGATTGGTCACTAAATTTTTTTTTTGCTCAATAGATCCTTAGAGTATCATTTTATGTGTTAATTACACCACTTTGGAAAGTATGAATTGGTCAATCAGTAAAATGGGTGACATGGCACGCCACATGGCATATTGGTTAACAAAACACACCCAAGTGGTGATGGCATCGCATCCACATGGCTCTTTTAGGAGTAAACAACAGGAACATAAGTTTCATGCTCTATAGGTTGTACAATGTGTATTAGCACTTTAGCGGCTCCAAGTAGCATTTATGGTGACCTTTCTCTAGTGATCCCAATCAAATTTCAATAATAATTATTTTGCTCTTTTCTATGTTGAGGGTCAAACAAGGAAACTTAACCTTTTCCTTTTCCAAGGAAGTTAGTACGATAGTAAGTAAAGGACCGTTGAAAGCATGAAAAGGGTTGCCTTTTATTGTGGTCGGAGAGGGAGGAGCAACCTTGGTCATAATTATTTTCCAAAAATAGAAGATAGTTTGGAGGGAGAGATGTTTCCAAGTGAGGAAGATGACTTATTTAACACCATATTGATTTTTTACATTCGATAGATCTCTCTGGATCATCTTCAACACATTTAACACCGTATTGATTTTCTACATTCCATAGATCTCTATGACTCATCTTCAAAATTATCTCTTACTCAAGAGTTCATCAGGATTTGTGTGTTTATTATCGCTTGTTCATGGTTCAGCGAAATCCTATTCACCATATGCCATCATCATAAGCATCGTTTAATGTCATCAACTCTTGGTTCCGCAACCAAGAATCACTACAAGAAAAAGGGGTATCAAAGACTGACATAATCGGTCTCCGATAGTCAATAATTAGTCTTTGATGATAATCAGGGACTGATTTAGCTAGTCCCCAGCTAGTCCCCGAGACCTAGTCTTAGATAGTCGATTTTTATGTATCTGGGACTAAAAATCAGTCCTTAATTCATCAAATTATCAAAGACATAAAATCAATCTTTGATAATATCTCATTTAGTCTCTAATTTTTCTTCAGATCCCCGATTTGATGTTATATCAGTCCCTGATACTATCTTTTAGGGATTGAATATCAGCCTTCTATAATTTATTAGTTAGTCTCCAATATTTTTCATTGAAATTTCTATCTTATGTCGTATCGGTCTCTTATACTATCTTTCAAGGACTAAATATTAGTCTTTGATACTCTCAAGTTCAGTCTTATATTACAAAATTAGCTCCAATTTTTTTTATAAACTTAAATGAATTATAAAAGAATAAAAAAAACTATTAAAATAACCAGTTCAAAAGACAAAAGCATTACTTAAATTAAAACTTAAATGATCTTAGAGTAATATTCTCAATATTAATAACAACAATATCTTCCAAAAGACTTAATAAGTCTATACATTATGCTAGTAATTACACAAAACACTAAACTATCAAACTAAATAATAGTTCAATAAGAAACACATAAGTTAACATGAAGATTTCATTTGCATAATTTCTTCTCTTGTTTATCCAACTTATGAGCAATTGCCTATAAAATAACCACAATAAATCACATAGAAATATTTAAGAATATCATTAATAATCACACCACATTAAAGAACAATGAAAAAAATAACCACACAACATTCAAACTAATTAGGCACAAGTTAATGTAAAATACATAAAATATTGAAGTAGATAGATATATTACCTTCCAAAATGATAACAAGATCTCCATGTTTGCTCAAAGCTATAGTACCTCTTTCAAACCTACAATACAATCAACTAATGATAAACATGTGTAATAACACAAAGAAAACCAACATAAAAACAACAATCCAAATTACCTTATTGCAATAAACTCATGATAAACAAGCTAGTAGTGTATCATTTCCAAATGAATCCATCTATAGTATCTATTCATTTAAAAATAAAGGAAGCACAATGTTAAAAGAAACAACTTGTGAAACCATGGAATGAAAATCCTTCAAGATACTATGAAACAAAATGAGAATGCTTTTGTTCATAGTCAAGGAAATGGAATTGTTCATGTGAGAGTTTTTTAAATACTTAGACAATAAGAGCAATTTATGTATTAAAAAGGGTCTTCTACATTCCAGTAGTACATCTATTCCATCCATTATGGAAAGTGGTTATCATTACAGTAAAATAAGTTGGACAAATTTCCCACACATTGGACATATTTACCCCTGCACAGTCAAGTTGTCATGCAACATTGGTGTTAAGGTGGCTTGGTCAGAAAGTTTCACCCCATATAATCATTTTTTCTTGTTATTAATTGAATAGATTAAATTACATATGAAAATCAAAAAGAAATTCCATGATTGACAGTTGAAAAAAAAAATAGAAACAGACCTTTGTAGTAACATTGAATATGCTGGGGACATAAAGATTAGGTGGATAGACAATGAGATCTCTAGCCACAGTCAAGGCTCATGAGTGACTTGAATTATCCTTTGAATAGCTGATTGCAACATCTTGAGAGTTATTAGGACAAATATACATCTCCTTTATGGCTGAAAGAGAAAAAAATGGGATAACAAATGTTGGTTATCATTTTTACCTTCCATCTATCAAATGATAACAAATAAATACATGGTCCTTAATATTATTAGGTAGAAACAAGTTTCTCCTATGCATTCATTACCAAAGACTCAGTAATTGAAGAGTATTTAGATTCCATGCATTACAAACAATTGTTCATAAAAGGTTAGTGTGATGACTACAAATTTTAACAAAGGAAACATTTTTGATATTGTTAACCAAGTGATATACACATATACTTTGTGTTATACCTATAAGATACAATTGTCTTTACAGAGATACTGTTTATATTTGTTTTCTTAGTCCTTTAAATTCATTATAACACAAGCTAGTTTGAGTAAAACATATCTCAATATTTAAATTGTTGCTGAAGCATCAATATATCCGACTTTAAAACTCTTTTATAAATTCTAAAATTAATCATTGAAGAGAAGCGACTAAAGGAGAGTATCTTATGGTAGATGCTAAATTGTTATGAAGTAAGAAATCAAATCGTTCTAAAGAAACAGTCAAACCACAAAACAAAAAAGACAAGCGATGAACGGAGATTATCTGATAATAGATGTTAAACTACTGTGAATTAAGAAATAAAATCGTTCTAAACAAACAGTCCCCAAAACATAAAATTCGTAATATGACTACTACAGGAAAAAATGAATATAATACAAAATCACATAGTCGAAGAGAAACTTACAGTTACACGGAGGAGGGCATACGATCTAGGGCTATATAGGGAGGAAGAGGGTGGAGCAGGGGAAGAGGGTTGAACGGAGAGAGACGACTAGGGCAAAGAGATGGATGGGCGAAACAAGGCGGACGATCTAGGTTAGAGTTGTTGAGTGTCGGAGCATGTGTGTAGGGAACGGGGAACCACGATGACTCGTTCCAACTTCTGAATTGATGAGTTTGTGAAGTGGGATTTTATGATATGCTTTCATTTTCTCGCTAGGTAAGAAAGAGATGCGGTTCTAAAAAATCTTTTCAAGTTTTACATTCTGGGGTTTTGAACTCTTTTGACGAATTGTTTTTTTCTATGAAATAACGTTTTTTTAAATATTTTATTTATTATAATTAGTTAAAATAATAATTTAAGTAAATATGATATTTTGAATGTTTATAAAAGATAAAGATGATAATATGATCTCAGATTTATTAGAGGGTGTAATAGACAATTGAGAAAAATAATGATTTAAAGTGATTACAAAATGTTTAAAAAAAATATTTGGGCAACTATGATATTTGTAAGCTTATAAAAGTTAAATATGAATATTTTAGGTTGGGAAAATATAGTATTTTGATCTTTAATATGATTTAGGACTAAAATAATTATGTGAGTAAGCAATTATCCGAGACATATATTTAGTCCATGATATGTTTTATCAAAATAGTATTTGTGATTGATTCATCAATCTCCAATATATGATATATATGACTAAATAACCCCCTCAAATACTAAAATTTAGTTCCTAATTATTTCCCTTCATATTCAAAAGTGGCTAATCTATCTAAGACTAAACTTCGATCCGTAATAAGTTTCCTTTGAAATATTATTCATGATCGATTTATCAGTCTCTTATATATGACATCTATGACTAAATAATCAATCTTAGATACTAAAATTCAGTTAGTTATAAGTGTTCATTCAAATTTCAAATAGTGCCTATTTATTAGGGACTAAAATCCAGTTTTTGGAAAGTTTCCTATCTAGAGGACAAATTGGTGTAATTGTATCAATGATTGAAATTTAGTCCTTAATAAGTTCAATGCATGATCAAAACTGACACATGTATATCAGGGACTGAAATTCAATCCCATATAACTTTCCATCCAAAGTCAAAGTTGGAACTAGACTATTCGAGACAAATATTCAGCCCCCAATGTGTTCTAACCAAACATAAACTAGAGTAAATAGATTTGGGACTAGATTTTAGTCTCGAATAAGTGTCATCAGTCTTCAATCTGAGACTAATTCATCAGTCCTAGGTACAGGGTATCCAAGACTGATTAATCAGTCTCTGGCATTTTAGTCACAGAAGCTCCTTTTTCTTGTAGTGAATCACCATCAGGTACAATGGATATTCATTATTTCCATTTTTTTCATCTTTAACAAAACCCTAACTCTTGTACGCTTCCATCATCAATAACTGCTTCCGATCGCTATTCTTGAAAAATCAACCATCAGCGTCAGAACACCAAATGTTAAAATACCACTTGTCACATACCAACATCACCAAAACATTCTCCTTGATGCTTTGCACTGCCAACCACCGTCTGGTATAGTTAAATCATTTTATTTCCGTTTCTTTTTCCTTCAACAAAACCCTAATTTTCTTTTTGTTTAATCAACAAGGTCCACTAATGATTCGTTGAAATCACTAATTAGCACCAGATTTTTTCATCCGACAACCACCAATCATACCGATTTGTACCATCTTTTCCTCTCATCACTTGATTTTGATGAAATGAAAAAAAAATCATGTTACTTAGAGCATCTCTAATGGTAAACATATATGATAGGTCAAAAAAATTGCCACATCACTATTTAATTATATTGACCTCTAATTAAATTGTTTCTCCAATGGTTAAATTTTTTAATGATTTTTTTCATTAATTTAACTATTTTATCATTGTTAATCTAAAATGTTCTATAAAACCTTGTCGTTTAACTAATAGTTTTTTTTTTTTTTTTTTTTTTTTTTAAAATGTCGTATTTTAATCAAAACATTCACTGACATAAAAATGATTCACATATTACTATAGTATATATTTATATATTGTATATTTTCTTATTAGATAAATAATAAATACTTAAATTTAAATGAAGGGGATAAAAGGTAACAGTGTTAAAAAGAAAGGGTTAGAGTGTTCAAGATATTAAACTATATCACTCAATATATTTTTGATTCGTCATAAAAATGATTTTTTTTATCTATTCCACTAATATCAAGTTGTTTTGACCACTCAACCAAATAATAATAATCTATAAAACCTTCCATTGAATACTCTTAGTTTTAATGTTTTATGTTGAAACCGGTGAAATTGTAATGAAATTTAATATAGATGTAAAATAATATTTTAGGAATTTCTTATACAAAAAAAGGGAAAAAAATTTAATAACTAATCCAAAAAAAAAAAAAAAAAAAAAAAAAAAAACCTAGGATATCAAGTTCTCTAGAAAAACGATTGGATCATGACTCCCAAACCAATTTCTTTCATCGATTGCATGTATCCACATTTTATTGGAAGCTATAGAGTCGTGAATTAATGTCCTTCATTCCAATTTTTCTATCTTTTATATCCACCATATATCACATATGTAGTGGGTGTCACATCAGCATTATAATCATCTACTATTACCATGAGATACCTATCACTAACGCACCACTCCACATCATTATTTTTATTTATTTTTAATTCAAAAATACAATAAAATTACATTTTTTATAATTAAAAAGCATTCATTTTTTTAAACTAGTGTTTCATTAATTATAAAAATAAAATTATAACTTCAAACTACATTACTTAGTTAATTTAGAAAAAAAAATTACGTTAATTAAAAAAAAAAAACAAAGAAACATACATATAAAAAACCTAATTGTCGTTCATGCTATGTTGGTACAACGTTCTGCGACATCTTCTCGAAGATTGAAATACGTTTCACTGTTATGAATTTCAACAACTCGCTCTAAAAACGCATTCGTTCCCGGTACAAACTCCTCAATTGGAACGACAACGTCGTTCGAATCATACGTGCAAATCGCTCGACCTTCATCTTCGATAATCATATTATGCATTATAATACATGCTAGGACCATTCGTTAAATTCTTTCTTTATCCCAGAGTCGTGTAGCATATTTCACTACATGTCATGTCTGCTTAAGAACTCCAAATGCCCTCTCAATAACCTTTCTCGCCGATTCCTATTTTTTTGTAAAAAACTTTGCTTTTCACTTCGAGGAACCGAGTATGACTTCATCAATGTAGAATAATCTAAGTATATCTCATCACCAAGGTAGTAACTGTATTTGTACGCGTGCCCGTTCACCCTGAACATCATATCAGGTTCTTTGCCGGTCCAAATATCGTTGAAAAGTGGAGACTGGCCAAGAACATTAAGATCATTGTTAGACCCCGCTACTCCAAAAAAGGCATTCCATATCCACAAATCTTGAGATGCAACAGCTTCTAGGATGATAGTTGGTTCACCTATATCTCCTCAACTGAACTGACAACGCCATGCAGTTGGACATTTTCCCCAAGCCACTTGCATACAATCTAGACTGCCAAGCATACCCGGAAATCCATGCCTCTCTTCATGAGCCGAGTATAATCTCTGAATATCATGTTGAGTAGGTTTGCGTAAATATTCTTCGTGAAAAACCTCATAAACACATGCAGAAAACCAATCTACACATTCAAAGGCGGTCCTCTCGGATACTTTCAAGTATTCGTCAGATGCATCGAATGCTATACCGTATCCCAAATACCTAAGAGTAGCCGCACATTTTTGTATACTACTAAAACCCATTCTTCTTCTAGCGTCGGGTTTTTGTTTGAAAAAATCATAACGAGATTCTAAAGTATTACTAATACGTAAAAATATAGCCTTATTCAAACGGAAACGACATTCGAAGTAGTCGTCATTATAAAGATAATTATCGGCAAAGTAATCACGTACTAATTAGTCGTGTGCGGCTTGACGATCACGATTGACGACCGCTCTTGTACGAGCTGCATTCGAACTTTCTTCGTCGTGAATGTGTTGCACAACGTTGAAGAATGTGTCGACGAATTCTACGTCGTCATCCGAATCAAAAGTTTTTAGAAATTCAATATGTTTTGTGGAATCCATGTATATGTGTTTTGTGGTTGTAGAGAATGAAGATTAGAATGAGGTGTAAGTTTTCGTGAAAATCAGAAAGTTTATTTATATAGTGAATTGAGTTTGAACAAAAAAAAGAAAAAAAAAAACGGTCAAAATAGCCGTTCAACGGTCAAATAAACTCACAGTCAATCATGTTCTCCGTTTGATTTCATCGTCGGGAGCACGGATGAGCACGACCACGCCCAACCACGGAATGTCGGGGTGGTGTGCACGAAATTTTTTTATGGCCAGCTAGATCACGGATTGCTTCGTGGTATGTATATGCTTCCACAAGGTCTTATATAAAAAAAATGATTTGATTATACATCACACGTTGTTTAAGATATAATAGTAGATCGAGACATGTAACAAGAGCCACGAGGACACGAGATGACAAAGAAACAACATGAGTGATGTTGAAAATTCTAGCAACAACTTATAAAATAACCACTCCATAAAAATAAAAAATAAAAAAATTAAATAAAAAAAAATCTCTTATGGTCTTGTGATTTCAGTGACAAATGCATCTAATTCCTTACGCATAACACCACCTTCTTCCACCGATCGCCGCACAGCAAAACCGAGTTCTGCCGCCTTCTTTCTTACCAGACACCCTTCTTCTGATGACATTAACCGCCGGACTGCCCCCTCAACCATAGACGCCACCACCTTCTCATCTCTACGAAACCATTCCCTCGCGTATATTCCGACTCCAAGAAACTCTGTAATTAGCACCGAATTCCTCGGTTGGTCGGAATGCATGGGCCATGCAGCAATCGGCACCCCCATTGTAATTCCCTCCATGCAAGAATTCCAACCACAATGGCTCATGAATCCACCAGTAGATGGGTGTCCCAATATCTCAAGCTGCGGTGCCCAACCCCTCACCACCACTCCCACCCCCTTCGTCTCCACCCTCTCTTCATACCCTTCCGGCAGCTCAACTATCCGATCATCTTCTCCGTCAAAAATGTCACCCTTATCGGCTTCCCTTACCACCCATATGAATTTCTGACCACTTTCTTCCAACCCGATCGCGATTTCTCTTGCTTCTTCATCACTTAACGAAACCGTTGTCCCAAACGAGATATAAATAACCGAATTTGCTTCCTGTTTATCAAGCCAATTGAATAACTTTTTTGATTCGGTAGTGGGGCTCTTATGATCCGATATAGTAACAGGATTAAATGGACCGATTGCCCAATTCTTAGTCGTACCTGAATCAATCCCTTCGTTTTTAAGTAGTGATAAAAACTTCTCTTCGAACACTTTACTAGTGTCATAAAGCGTTCCGGAGCTGATCTTCTTGAAAGAAGAGTCTTCAGACTCAAGAAGCTCGAAGAACTCCTGGCTGAAACACCCATCATGCGACGGGACCTTCTTCCACAAAGACTCAGTTTCATCATCTAATTTTAACGTTTGTGTTTCCTCCCAATGGTACAAAAACGCAGTGAAAGCAGAACAGCTTTGAAACATGTAAACCTCAGCGTTAGGCACCAAACTGAAATCCTGAACGACGGAGCTCATCAAGTAATCATGAACAATAACGACCCGTTTTGTGGTGGCTGACAGATCGGAGAGTAGTTTCGAGAATGGTTCACGGAGGTGCATGATAGCTTTGAATGACGGCATGAGGTGGTTGGGGAAGCGTATGGTGGCGTTGGGATTAGGTGGAGGATTGGGGTAGGAGGGTACCGGAAATTCATGGAAGTGGATGTTGTCAACAGCAAGTGGGTCCCAGCCATGGATGCGAAGCTTGGCTTGGCGGGTGTGCTTGGTGGCGCAGACGAAGTGAACAGGGAGGTTGTAGGCGGAGATGAGACGTGAGAGGTGGAGGAGCTGGTTGAGATGGCCTTGTGCTATAAAAGGCACCATCACAACACATAATTCATGAATTTGATCCATTTTAATTAATTTGCTTTGAGTTATTAATTAGTTAATTGATCGTGGTGTTTGTGGTATAAATAGATGCCAAGTGATTAGATTTGTATGGAATTCATCAATTTGTTGTCGTTAGCGATGTAAGGAAGTGTATGATAGTGGCGTATTCCTCTCGTATCTTATATTTATCCTTTTGTAACTATGATTATGCGGTTTCGGCTCCTTTTTACTGTAATACTATATTTTTGGGCAAAAAATATATTTTTCCTTGCTATCTAGTGTAAGTTTAAATAAAGGAGAAATAAAAAATCATCCTACAATTTTAATTTTTTTTCTCTTAAAAAAATGATATACATATCATATATTTGATTGACAACATTCTAAAAACTCTTTTATATAACATTACTAATTATTACTTTTAAGTAGCTTAAGTTATTAAAAAAAGAGAAAATGACAAAAATAGCCAATTATACTAATTACATTACAAAAATTGTCAAAAAAATCGAAATTGCAAAAATAGCCCTCAATTTCGCAGATGAAATTGCCCAATTTGCGAAATGACCATTCCATCTGCGAATGTACAAGTTGTTAAAGTACAACTGTGCTTTAGCAGCTTGTACATTTACATGTGGATTTTTTTTCTGTATATATATTGAAAATGTAGGGTAAAATCGCAGATGGAATAGCCCCATCTGCGATTTGCTCTCATTCCATCTGCGAAATTGTGATTTTTTTTTGTTTTGTTTTTTTTTTTTAGTTTGACTATGAAATTAATTGGTTTGACTATGAAATTAATTGGTTTGACTACGAAATCATGTTGCTATATGAAAACTTTTTTTAGTTTGATTATGAAATCAATCAAGTTGTACTTTACCGAAACACTGAGGAAAACTCTTTATATAGCAACATGATTTCGTAGTCAAACCAATTGATTTCATAATCAAACTAAAAAAACAAAAAAAAAAAATCACAATTTCGCAGATGGGGCTATTCCATCTGCGATTTTACCCTACATTTTCAATATATATACCAAAAAAAAAAAAACCACCTGCGAATGTACAACCTGCTAAAGCACGGTTGTGCTTTAGCAGCTTGTACATTCGCAGATGGAATGGTCATTTCGCAGATGGGGCAATTCCATCTGCGAAATTGAAGGCTATTTTTGCAATTTCGATTTATTTTGACTATTTTTGTAATGTAATTAGTATAATTGGCTATTTTTGTCATTTTCTCTTAAAAAAATTGAAAACTGGCTACTTATTTTTTTTTCCCCTTAACTTGTGGGCACTTGTTGAGTTGGTTAAGTTATGTATTCAAGAAAAATACTTGTACTTTTTCTAAAGACAAAACTTTGAAAATGGTCCCTGTGGTTTTCGAAAATCTGAAGTTAGTCCCTAATTTACAAATAAACTCACGGATCGTCCTTATGGTTTCAAAACTTTTAACATTTGGTCCTTCCGTTTCACTCTGTTACCATTTAGCCGTTAAGTAAGGGGCATTTTTGTCATTTCACTATCAGAGACCATTTATGAGGTTTTCTATTATTTTTTTAAAAATAAATAAATAAATATAAAATTTAATATGCAATGGGTCTCTCTCTCTTTACATCTCCAAATCAAACTCATCTCTGTTTTGTGACTGTCGGCTTCCCCTTTTGCTTCTATTCTCTTCTCCCCTTTCTTGATTAAGCTTTTTTACAGCAACAATAAGATGGGTTCCAGGATTAGTAGTCTCATCGATCCAACCCTTGAAAACCAATTCAAAATCGTCTTCTTATGAAACTGTCATGATTGATTTCTTCTTATGAAACTGTCATGATTGATTTCTTCTTGAATGTAAAGAAATTACAGGAGTTGGAGAAGATGAAAAAGAAGGAGATCGATGACAGGTGGAAATTTGGTAATCAAAAGTAGATTTGATGATGAAGTTGATGAAGTAGATCTGATAAAGAAGGTGTCTTATATATAGGGGGTCTGTTTTTAGTTGTAGAAACACACTAAAGAATAGGTTTTGAATCTGATCGATTCCTGGAAGAAAGATTCAAAAGCAGTTGGGTGCCATTAAATGGGTTATGAATCTAGTGAAGAAATTCAGCATGTTATAGTAGAAAATTGGAGGCAAGATTGGAATTATTCACTGTAGAGTATACACTTCTCATTATTTCTGCAGATCAATCGAAACTAGCACCAAAAAGCAACAAGACATCATCATACAGACATCTAGCTAAAAGTGAATAAAGAAAGGAAGTTGATTTCTTTTGTGTTTATTTTCATTCTTCAAGTTTTGTTGATTATTAGCGAATAATGGGGGATGTAATTATCTGGCTTAACATGATCTGGCACTTGATCATGTATTGGAGGGAGAGAGAGAGAGAGAGAGAGAGAGAGAGGGAGAGAGAGAGAGAGAGAGATGGGGTGGGACCCATTGCATATTAAATTTTATTTATTATTTTATTTTTTTCTAAAAGTAATTGAGGACCTCATAAATGGTCCCTGGGTAGTGAAATGATAAAAATGCTCCTTACTTAACGGCTAAATGGTAACGGAGTGAGCCGGAATGACCAAATGTAAAAAGTTTGAAACTACAGGGACGATCCGTGAGGTTTTGCAAATTAGGGACTAAACTTCAGATTTTCGAAAACCACAGAGAACATTTTTGAATTTTTGTCTTTTTTAAAATTAGTTGGGTTTTAGTGTTTCAATAAGGTATGGACTTTATCAAAACCCCTTTTAGAAAAAGCTAATCATTAAAATGAAGGTATTAACGATTCTAATTAGCACATATGACTATTTTTGTAGTTTTTATCAGGGAAATCATGTAGTGGTGTTGATTCTGATGGCATATGCGGAATTAGAAAGATCTAGTGAATCATCATGAAAAATTCAAGAACACATGGAGTAAATAAATCTTTGTAAGCTCTTATTAGATCTAGAAAGATTATACAAATGGGTTTGTATACAATTTCTCTCTCTAGTCTAACACTCCAAAATGGACTCTTACATAATGGGAGTCACTCACTTCCTATTTATAGGAGCAGACTCAACCCATTTACACATACAAAGAGGAAAGCCTAACACATTACATCCAAGCATGACTTTGCACCCTAACATTCTCCCCCTCAAAGTTAGGATTGGATGTCCGACATTAATCTCCAACGAGCTAGCACGATCAAGACCAAACTCCCTCTCGAAGTAACACCAGTCTTCAAATCCGCAAATGAATATTCGACAAACCTGAGAAGCTTCGAATACCCATCATTCTCCCCCTTTTTATAATCAAAAAATGATTATCAAACCCACTAAGGATGAGAAGCGCCTGAGGAATAAACTTCACAATACTCCCCCTTGATGTGTACCAAAAATGAATCACCAAAAATCTTGCACGAAAAAACAATCACGAAAAAGCCACAAAAATTTTTCAATTTATGAGAAATTTTGACTTTTTGGGTGAAAGTTGCAAGAGTTTTCAAAAATCAGGTAGATATTGTCACTTTCTGAAACTTGCAGGGACCCGTTGCGCCAAAAACAGTCAAATATGCGAAACTCTAGCCCATTTGCGAAACCGGGCATAAGGCGTTAATTCGCACAAACTGCAAGGACCAGAACTGAAAATGTTGCAATTTCTCAGCTTTTATTGCTATTTGCGAAGTTGGGTATTTATTTCCATAAATGCGAAACTCCAAGGACTGTTTTCGAATCTTCTTCCCTTTTGTTCTCCAATCATGCGAAGTTGGGTCAATTTTGTCACTTCGTGAAAAAGTTCAGGGACCAAATGCGAAACTATTAGCTTTCTTCCCCAATGTCAACAATCCTTCGCACATAGACCCAACCCTTGGTAAATATCATTCCTTTCCAAAATCAAATACCAGATGCGAATTATCATCGACTCCAGGTCACTTGTTTCGCATTTTCCTTACAAAGCTTCGCAATCTCATATGCGAAATTGATTGAGACAAAATGCGAAACTGATTTTAATCTCATATGACCAAATGCGAAGTGAATTTGATCATTAACCACACAATCGCCGTCATTTGCATTTCTTCACAATCCAAGGTTCGTTCTCCTGTAACATCTTCCCAGTTCCTAATTTCCAAAATCTTCGAAATCAAAGAACAACAATCCATCAACGATCCCAAAATCAATCGACATCAAACATACCTCCATTGATATCCCGTTCCAATAACGACTCCAAACTTTCGAAATCAACTTATAATCCTTCGTTCATCATTCCAAAAACAACCATTTGATTTCAATATAGTTTCGTCCTTCACTGGTAAACCCAATTCATCAACACCAGACTTTCAGAATCAATCAAGTCTCTAGTTTCGAAATTAGGTCATCAACCACAATCGATATCAAATTAATTCCAAATTTTAAAACACCGAATCATTCTATCACCGATTCCAAATACGTCGACAATCATCAATCGAACCTTTCATAGAAATCGACTTTGATTGAAAGAAACGATTTTGACTCAACTCAAATACATTTGATCCAAAATCAAGTTCAACTTTCAATTTCGTTATCAGAGAGAGAATCACAAATCTGTGAGACCTTTTCAACAACTTGCGAAATCGTCTCCACCATCGCAAACTCAGATAAAAAAAAAATACCAATTTTGACTTCTGAAAATCATCATTAACTTCTAACGAAGATTGATTTTTAAGTTGAATCGATTCTAAATCAAGAATGACTCTAGTCAAAATCAGATTTAACGTCGAATCCAAGTCAACATAAGTGATTTTCATGAATCGATGTGAATATTGAATACAAAAACGTTAAGAACTAATAGAATCATTAACAAGACTTGATCATATATTCAATCAGATGATGTGTATAGAAAGACAAGAACGAATCAAGATACAAGAATAAACTGAGATAAAAGTATCTGATTAATCAAATGATACGAAACGTGGATTCCAGTAAACAGATCTTATGAACAGTAAAAGATCATATAAGTTGGGCTTGAAATGGATGAACAGTATCGAAAATTTAAGTTTGGGCTTAATCAAGATTTGGACTCGATTAATAGCAATATAAATTTTGTCTGGGCTTGATCTTCAAACAATTTATTGGATCATCAATGGGGGTTGAAACGGATAAGATCCAATGAGGCAAATCGATCAAAAATGAAAAACGCAAAGTACGAATCGAAATCATGGACGTTTTGGGATCCATTTGAGAATTTGAGATACCTTTTTGACGAATCGAGACCCATTTTCAACGAACGAATCAAATTTGGAAGATCTTGGTTCTTTTGTCGGAATGAGAAAATCTCCAAATCGAACATTGTACCACCCACCATGCGAGATGTACAACTCATTCTTCGTGTTCTTCGTGTTCTTCAACGATCCAAGAATATCTTCAAAAGAACCACCAACACTTTTGGGTTTTGACTTCAAATTCAATGCAACCTTTGGAGATTGTTGCTTTGGAACCCAAATTTGCTTCACAAATTTTGGCTTCACAACATATGACGATTTTTGTGAGTAAACCCACTTGTTCTTCCGATTCATCTTCTTCTTCTTTTCCTTTTTCATCTTTTTGCATCTTGAAGACTTGACTTCATGAACAAACCCACTTTCAACAACATGAACATTTTGAGTTTGAATCAAATCTTTTGGAGTTTGATATTTGTGAATTTCTTGAATCACCGGCTTCCGATAAAGAATCATTCCTTCAAACGAATCACAAGAACACAAAATATCATCGGTTTGAACTCCAATTGAGCAAAAAACTTTTTCATCATCAGAATCAACTCAAACTCCTTTTTCTTGAACATCAAGAACATCACATTGAACTCCATTGTTTTGAACTTCTTTTCCTTGAACATCATGAACACGATGAACATCATCAAGAACATGTTCTTGAGCTTCACGACAATTTGCATAATATTCAAGTCTATTTCTTCCCGGTTTACAATTAGCAAGAGGAATTCCTTTTATGACTTCACCATTCTTCTTATTTCTTCGTCTTTCTTGATATATTGTAATCAATCGATCAAACAAATCTTTGTTTTGATAAATTGGATAACCAATGAAATCTCCCTTTCTATCCCTTTCTCCATTTGACATAAGTGCATCTTAACTTTGTGATCCAACAGTCAGTTGATAAAGAATGCATTCAAAAGAAGTGTATACGTATAGAAAACTTTCATTCCGAACCAACCATTGCTCCATAATTGCTTCTTTTCTTTTGAATCAAATGTTATGAACTTGAGTTTTCTAGAAAGAGAAAGTGTAAATCAAGTAGATCTCTAGAGAGAGAAAGTGAATATGAACCAAATTCTAGTGAGAGAAAGTGGTACAAACAAGTATTCTAGAGAGAGAAAGTCGAATTATGGATCAAATCAAGGAAAAATTCGACTTCAAGAACACAAAAATACTCTAATCGCGAAGATCCATAAGAACATGAAGAATCACCAAATCAAGATCGCCATCAAGGATCAATTCTTGATGAAATCAAGAGCACCCGCTCTGATACCAATTGTAGTGGTGTTGATTCTGATGGCATATGCGGAATTAGAAAGATCTAGTGAATCATCATGTAAAATTCAAGAACACATGGAGTAAATAAATCTTTGTAAGCTCTTATTAGATCTATAAAGATTATACAAATGGGTTTGTATACAATTTCTCTCTCTAGTCTAACACTCCAAAATGGACTCTTACATAATGGGAGTCACTCACTTCCTATTTATAGGAAAAGACTCAATCCATTTACACATACAAAGAGGAAAGCCTAAAACATTACATCCAAGCATGACTTTGCACCCTAACAAATCTTCGGAAAAGTCCCAATATCTTACCCTAATTTACGAAAAAGTCCCAAACTAAAATTTATTTATGAAAAAGTCCTAATTACCAGTAAAAATGACGATTTGATCATATTTTTCCGGTTTACCGGTTTCATTACTTAACCGGTTTTAATAAAGTCCCATTATTTTACCATAATTTACGAATAAGTCCCAAATTATGGTAAAATAATAGGACTTTAATGAAAGTTATGGTAAAATAATGAGACTTTAATGTTTCCAGGTAAGTAATGAAACCGGTAAACAGGAAAATAGGGTCAAATCGTCATTTTTACCAGTTTATGGGACTTTTTCATAAACCAATTTTAGTTTGGAACTTTTTCGTAAATTAGGGTAAAATATTAGGATTTTTCCGGAGATATCACTTTTTATCACAAAATAAATGTATATTCAGTAAAAGAAAAACGGTCCACAAATCAAACGAGAAAGATCCTTTACAATTTAAAAAATAAATAAATTATAAAAAAGAGAAAAAAAAGCTCATTGATTTTGGTTTTGAGTTTTAATTTTGCTTTCATTTTATCTTCATGAAAAATATAATCAATATTACAATGAGTTATCATCACTATTACCGATAAGGTTGAAGGGAGTGATGCCACAGAAACTGTATTTCCTTCACTGTCACATAAGTGACGCGTGACACGTCAGCTTTTATCACAAAAGTGTGGTTCTTTGACACAACAAGAAGAGGTGCTCCATTTTTTTTAACACTTTAATTTAAATAAAAACTTTCATTTTCATAAAAACATAACATTTCCTTACTTAAAAATTAAAATCCATTACATTACATTACTTAAAAAAAATATAACATAACAAAAAAATACTTAGAACTTAGGAAAAAAAACTAGAAAACTTAAACATACAACCTTAAAAAACACACACACGCACACATATGAAACGATTAAAAACTTAGAGAAAAAAAATAAAAAAAATTAAACCTATTTATTAGCATAACGTTTTTTGAGATCAGCTTTCATTGCCAAAGCAATTTCAAGCTCATCCTCGATCATTTGCGATGTGTTCAATGCTAGTATTCTCAAGTCGCTATCTCTTTGTTTTTGAAACCACTCTTTCGGAAACAAATTGCAAAATTTTGTCTATTCTATTGTTTATACCTTTCATATCAGCCCTCATTTTTTTAAACTCATCTGAATCTGACGTTTTGCATTTGTCTTTGCTTTTTGCTTTGTCCCTTCCAACTGATCGGTAAGGTGGTGAAACTTGAACGGGTTCATCATCGTTGAGGTCGAAACCAACACGAGCATCAGATGTAGTATTGTCGGATTTGGATGTTCTTGATCGTTTTGAGCCACTGTCGATATGTTCGTAGGATGTTTTGTTGTTTTGCTATTTTTTGTTATCTTTCACAAAATTCCGAACTTCAAGAAACTTGAAAGGCTTCTTATTTTCTATTTGGTATACTTTCAACAGTTTCTACAAAATCACATCATCACTTTCTCCGTTTTTCTATTGACGTTTATACAAGTCATTAAACAACATGACTTCCTTATTCATGCCCCCCCCCCCCCCCCCCCTCCATTTTGAGTACACTTGGTGTATTGAACAATAATCTTCACGATTCATTTCTTTGTGGAACCTATGTCTAACTTGCATAAAAAAACGGTCAAGTTTTTTGTATTTTCCTATCGTCACATCTTCTGAAATATTGATTCATGATTGTGCTAATACTACCATTTTTTGGGGTTCCCATCCTTTAGCCTCTGCCTTCGTTTTTTTTATTTGGTGCTCGAGTGAGCTGAGTTTCTTGAACAAATTCATGTTCGAACTTAAAAATGGATGTTCGTGGTTGTAATTGAGTTTGTTGAACAGACTTAGGTTGGGATGAAAATTCAAACGAATTAAAATTTGGGTCCGATTATGGTTGTGTTTGTGGAGTGATTGTGTTGGTCGTTATGGTTTTGAGAATTGTTGTGGATAATAAGGCATCATACCCCTATAGTGATAAAACAAGATCGAATAAATCGGTTGATCATACGAAGGTCTTGGGGTTGTGGTGTTTTCAGTAGGTGTTTTTTGGTTGTTAGAAGAAAACATCTTAAAATTTTTTGAAGAAAAAATTGTAAAAAAATGAAGAAATTTGAGTAAGGTTTTATAAAAAAAAATATGAGTAAACAAATAGGTATGTATATATATATATATATATATATATATATATATATATATATATATATATATATATATATATATATATATATATATATATATATATATATATATATATATAGAGAGAGAGAGAGAGAGAGAGAGACCATTCAAACGGTCAAAAGGGGCTGACCAATCAAGAAACGTGGTAGAAATGTGGTGAGGTGCGGTCAAATTGCACCCAAGACCGTATATGAAAGACGGTGTTCTTCTGCCTATGTGGCAAAAAGTGCAACCAAACAGTATACTACTCCACTTGGTCGAAAAGATCAAATCATATAGTGAATGCTATGTAATTAGTTGGCATTTCAAAATAAATGTTAGATACAAAGAACCTAAGGTAAAAATCTTTGGTCAATAAAGTTTATTTATTTTATAACAAATATAGATAACATTGAGAAATTTCAAATTCAAAGATGGATGGTGCATTTGTAGCTCGAGGTAGGGCCCTCTATATAACTCAGAAAGTTGTGAAAGTCCATGAGATTAAGGTATTTAAAAATATGAAAGATAGGGTACTTCGGGAACTTACTAGGTAATTACATTGCATGGCTTGCTTAATCCCCATAGGATTCTTTCTCATCATTCAATAAGGAAAAATTAGTTCATTTAGCAATGAGCCATTTTTTCGTTTTACTCGTATCAACGGCTTTACTTAAAAGTCAAAAGATCCAATTCAGCAATGAAGATTGTGCTGGACTGTATAACAAAACGGAGATCAATTGATGAATGATTGTTCGGATGCATACATTGAGAAGGAGGCATATAAAATTGATGCAAATGACACTAGTGAAAAGATATGGTTTATCATACTTACTTTTTGTACTAAGCTATTAATTATATAAAATTCTTTCTGTATTGAGTTTGTCTCCATATTAACTTTTTTTTTTTTTTTTTCGCAAACCGTGAATCTAATAGATGAATCATGGCTCTCTTTAATTGGGACTCAAGTTACAGAATCGATTACATGTTTCTCTTTTTGAAAATGATTTGTTTGTTTTGGGTTAAAAAGCACATTGCATGCATAGCTAATTAGCTATGTTCTTATGTTAGACTTTTTGGGGTTCTCTCTGTTCCCATGCATAGCTAATTAGCTATGTTCTTATGTTAGACCCATATTAATTCAATACAATAATAAAAATAAAATAAAATAAACGAAACTGATTAAATCTTTTGATCCATGTATGACATTAACGGATTAACCCCATAGTGTATCCATTCCAAAATGAATGTGATGTTTTCATAGGACTATCGGAAGCCCCTAATAAGGAAATATGGATCTAGCCCAATTCTAGACTAATGAGATACTGGACTACAAAATTTTATGGTTCCTTGGTACAAATAAATGAGTAAAGACTAAAACGTATTTAGCTGTATTGTATTGGGTTATAACTAGGCGGCTCCACCCACTCCCTTCACGGTAGAGGTGCACAAATCAGATTTTTTGAGAAATTAGATTGACTTTAAAACCGATTCCGTTTTAGTCAACGAACTCAAAACCAGTTTGATCAGAAACCGGTTCAAACCGAAAAATACTTGAAACCTTAGAAACCGGATCATAGGTGATCGTAACTAGTTTGAAAAAAAAAAAAAAAAACAATAGAAATTAGAAGAATTAAGGTGCTCACTGTGATGTGAATTTTTAAAACAGTTCTTGGTTTTTTTCTTCTTTTTTTTTTTAGTTGTTTTTCATAAATATACATGATTCATCAAAAAAATACATATAGAAACATAAAAACATTATCGAAAATAGGTATTGTTGTTGATGTTTTTTTTTGGAAAGGTAACTTCCCTAACGAGGGTTTCCGGACCAGCTTTCGCGCACCGACTAATCCCCCGCTGCAAACATGAGGCTTTGTCTCATGCCCTGGAGTCACTGCAGGCGAACCTCCATGGCCACAAGGGCTTAGTAGTGCCAGGATTTGAACATGGGTCAATAGGTTATCCACCATATCTTCCACATGCCTTACCAAGTCACCACAACCCAAGTGGTTTGTTGATGTTGATATGTTGTAGCTGTTGTTTATAAACTATTTGTTGTTTAGATTTAGTCATTCTCTGCCATGTTGTTTAAATCATCTTCATAAGCATAAACAAGCTCTTGTATGGTAAGTGTTAGTGTATTACCAGCTTTCTCATCGTTATTTCTTCATCATGGATTTCTTATTCAAAACTAAACAATTTGTTTTCAAGTTGTGAAACATTTGTATTCGATCCACTCATGTAATTAGTATTTGAAGCATATTTACACTTCTACCATCAAAGGGACGAGTTTTGTCTTTCTATGTGATATAGCTAGCATTGTCATTAAAATAAACTCACTAACATTTAAAAAAAAAAAAAAAAAAAGATTATGAAGCTATGCTAGAAGTTTGGACGATTAGTACATGACATAGCGGCTAAAATCAAATTTCAGAATTATTTTTCTTTCCTTTAGCCAAAACATTCAAATTCTCAAACTCGTGTATACTTATATGTTCCAAGAAAAAAAATTGGATTCAATGTACCTTCTGAGCTTAAGGATGACAAAACACCTCATACCCGATGAGGAACCCGAAACTCGCACCTGTTTTGATCGGAAAATCCTTAAGTTGACCAGGGATGGAGACACGAATGGAAAATCCCTGAATAAAAAAGTGGGGATGAGGATAGGGATATCCCAGAATCCAACCCCAATATATATAATACAAAGCATATATTTTTAATATATATATATATATATATATATATATATATATATATATATATATATATATATATATATATATATATATAATACAAAGCATATATTTTTAATATAATTTACAATACCTAAAAGTTTGTCCAAATAACAAACTCATAATTACTTGATTGAAAATGCATTTTTCCTTCTTTTATCTAATTTAACATTGTATATAGTTATTTTAATCCTTGTTTTATCTATTTTATCTCAAATGTTACTATGATAATTTTTTTATACTTGATTTGTCATGTATGTGTTTAAATTTGGTAGAAAATTTATTTATAGTTTTTATGTAATCTATGAATATTTTTATGTTTATTAAAATATTTAAACGTATGTTGGTAAAATTGAAATTTAGAGTTTTTCTTTACGTAAAAGTTTTCATATTAAAAGAGAATAAAGTTCCAATTACCCTTTGGGGATCCCCGGTCCCCGTTGAAGGTGGGGATGACAATTCATTTAAATTCACACTTGAAAACTGTGATGAGGATGGAGATTAGAATGAGGATTCAGTGATATAGATGAGGACTAAGGTCCCTTTTATTCCCCGTCCTTGTGGTCATTGCTATCTGAGCTTGCTGTTCAGGGTGCTAGACCGAACTCGTTTGCTATTTTCATTTCTTAAAATATTGTAGAGTCAGATTGATTCGCTATTATCGTGAGAAGTTGATCAGGATGCCCCAAACTTCGCATAATGTTATGAATGTTTGTCAAACCATATTTTGTTAAACTTTGTTAAATTATGATATTTATGTTGAAGAAAAAACTTCATCTTCTTATGATAAACCAAAATCATAGTAAGTGTTATGAAGTAAAGTCTCGACCGAGACAACATTTAGAGTTGAGTTCAAAATGGCAACACAAATTATAACGAGGGCATATTTTTGAATTTTATAAACTTTGTTTTCATCTGTTTCATCGTTTCACCATTTGTTCAAATATTTCGCCCCTCATTTCCAACTCGTTTAATTTTAACACATTAAAAATATTTGATTTAAAACTAAGTAACTTGTAGCATAATAAACTCCCAAAAAGAAATTAGTTGTTTAAAATAAATGAATAAAATAAAAACTCAAACCATTTCGACAACAAGTTTGGACGTATGACAACTCGACTTCAGATAGGTTGGAACTTAATTATGTTCCAAGAGGTTGTCATATAACATTTTAAAGTATAACTTTGACATAAAGTGTATTCAAACATGTTACAAGTGGATTTCAATCCAGTAGGTACATCCTAGTTCTGGCTTAAGAAAAGAATATTTGTATCGACACAAAACTTCATATATTTATGATATCGAGCGTTACTAGAACTAAAAATATCACGAAACATATGTTTGAAAGTTTTATGATATCAAGCATTACTAAAAGTAAATATATCACGAAACATTTGTTTGAAAGTTTCTTTTACACCCTCAATGCAATATAGTTCGTCTTGCACAATTAAGCTAATGATGTGCAACACATCGACTATTGAAAAAATATATCGTCACAAATCGATTTATATTTAAGCTTTAGTAGTTCAGATGTGACGTTACTTGATGTATTATCAAACGATGTAGGAAAAAAAACTATTTTTTAGTTTATAAGTTTATCGTATAATCTAGAATTTTATATAAATTATCACCGATATGCGAATATCGAAAACAATTCAATCGTAGACGGTGCGTGATTTTATAATAAAGGGACTTAAATTGTTAATAACATTAAAATAAATTTTATATCTAAATAACAAAATAGAGTTTGTAATTTGAAAATTAATGTTAAAGAAAAAGTATCTAAATGGAAGTTATATTAATATTTGTAGGAATTAATCTAATCATCCAAACTCATAGTAATATAAATATATTTTTATTCTAAATGAAAAAAAAATTGTTCTATCGACAAATGTCGATACTATTAAATTTTTTCGTTAATATTATATGTCATATATCATGCAACTTATAACTTATTAATTTTCAATTTTAAATTTCAAAATTTTCACTTTAATTATATTAAATTAATAATTGATTATCCAATTTAAATTTTAAAAATTTTCATTCTGATTATATTAAATTAATAACATTAGATTAAAAAATAAAATAAAATTAATACAAATTATAAATTGATATAATTTCACGTGTCGGTTTAAATCAACGATTATAACTTTATATAACTAAAAAAATATCTCTTAGATAATAATTTATTTAAAATAATTGGTTAATAATTTTGATTTTTTAATATGAAAGTTTAATTAATTTTATAATTGTTAATTATAATATAGAGTTATAGACACATATGCTATGATCCTTTTAAAACATTACAATTACATATATATATATATATATATATATATATATATATATATATATATATATATATATGGTTAGGTTATTTTGTTTCTAGTAATTATTGTGTGCTAGAATGCACAGATCTAGACCATCGGATAAAATATAATCAAAGGTAATGATCTGAGGGTCTATGATAGTAGAATAGCATAACATATACCATATAATCACACAAATTTCAGCATAAGGACATTTTGGTCAATTAACCTATACTAAAAAAGGAAATTTTCGGATTTTTAAGGATAATTAATTCCTTTATTTTTAAAAATATGAATATTTTAAATTAATTCAAAATTAGAAATTCGATTTTATTCTATCAGAATTATAGAATGTTAACTATAAACTAGTAAATATATTCGTCGATTATATTATGTTAGAATGACAGAATGCCAACCATAAACTAGTAAATACATTCTAAAAAGAATACACAAAATAAATTCTTGAACTAATAATATCGAAATAATTACATTGTATGATTATATTTCATTGAATAATAACAACATTCTGAAAGAAAAAAGGAAAAAAAAACATCACAATCTAACAAAAACACTAATCTATTCTAATAGAATATTATTTTTTAGCAACACTTTATACATTGTAGCATAACACATTATGGTATAATACACTCCCGTTCTCTATGTTTTCTTCCTCCTCCACATCAATGTTAGCCTCTTCAAAACCTAAATCCACAAAGAAAACATAATCAAGTTTCAAAAATTAAAAAATTCAATGCATTCTAAGAGAATACAAGCTATAAATTCTGACAGAATGTACTTGTTGACAATTATTCTCAAACATTCTAACAGAATACATCTATATAAAATAAATTCTAATAGAATACATTACATAATTCAAGAGCTATGATTGAATACATAATTCAATAGCTGTGATTGAATCATCAGCACACATATGCATTCATTCCTAGTAAACACTAGAGTATGTATTCATAATTCACAGCAAGGTAAAGAAGAAGATGAAAATGAACAGAAAAGAAACGAATCTGGAATACCTGGCTAGAAGAAGGATTGCGTTCACCATGTAAGACAACCACCCGTACACACTCAGTAAACCCAAGATCATACACCCTCACCATTGAATAAAAAACAATCAGCCCCACCATGGCATTTTCTGGAAACTATGCAACAATCAACAACAACTCATTCTTAAGTGCTTGAAGTTCATCCTCACTTGAACTACCATCAACGACAAAAACAAACGCCGGTTGAATCGTCAACACACATATGCATTCGTTCCCAGTCAAGAACACAAGAAACAAACACCCATGAATTCCCCTGTCAAATACCAAAACCCAAACAAACCATGAGTTATGTTCAAACAATCAAACCCATATCCCTTTCATTATCATCAATTTTTCCACGAAAACCCAAACACAAATTCTTTCCTTTGATTTCTATCAAGCAATCAAACAAAAACAAAAAGAAGAAAAAGAATTTTCTTTTACCTGTTGGCACAGTTCACCGGAGAAGAAGAAGCAGCGATCCACGAGCACCATAGAACCACCCTTGTGACTGCTTCCCACCAAGTTTCTCTTCTCGAGCAGACAAAGACATAGGACCGAAGTCCTTTCTCCCCTTTCGTGAGTGGATACCGATCGAACCAGAAAAGAAAAGAGATCACCGACGCAGCCCTTCCTGCCGGCTATCCCTCCCTCGGCGGAGCTGCTTCGCCAACTCCGATACCCCACCTCGGTTTGCATTTTTAATTTGGTTTCTTCCCCGATCAACTGAAGACGAAGACCTCGACTTCTTCACAACCTTTTCCCTTTGGCCTCGTTGACATAACTAGGTTGATGGTGATGGTGTTGATGTCGGTAATGAAGTGTTCAGCCACAAACATAACTAGGTCAAATATATTTAGTTTAATTCCTTACTTGAATGATTAGTTTATTTCCTTAATTGAATGATTTCTCAATTAAATAATTTCCTTAAATAAAAGTACAAAATGTCCAAAATACCCTTTAATGATTTAGTTAATTATTTATTATTTCTTGAATTGTCATTGGTGCATTTAGGCACACAATAGTTGCTAAAAACATTTGAACCTAACTCTCTCTCTCTCTCTGTATATATATATATATATATATATATATATATATATATATATATATATATATATATATATATATATATATATATACTACATCCGTCCAAAATTGATAGTCCATTTTTGATTTTTGAAATTTTTTTCTTCAATTTTAAGCATCAATATTTTTGTTTTTGATAGATAATACTTGATTCAAAATATATGAACGGATTGTATTTTAAATGTTTTTTCATTGTTATAAGTTTTATCAAGTAATATATAATACAAATAAAAATATTTAAGGTCAAAGTTGAAGAAAAAAAATTTCAAAAATCAAAACTGGAATATCAATTTGGGACGGAAGGAGTATTAGTTAATAAGTACTACCTTGTGCGCTTGAAGTTGTGATGTTCTTTGTTTAATGGACAGTTTACAAATGAAAATCATTCTACGGAATTAATTTTACCATTCTTAAATTTGATTTTAATCGTTCTATGGATTTACGAAACAAAGAATTTAATTTACCGTTCTTAAATTTGAAATATCATTTTTTAATTCAATATTAATTGGCATTTCAATATTAATATTTCTTTCAAATCCTCCGTACAAATAAAGATCTTTTTGATACATGTTACATTTTCATTTATTTTGCTACACATAATTTTGTGGTTATTTTAAATTAATTTTTATTTCACATGTTATTTTATAGTTTTTTCATTTTATTAAATTCTAGATAGTATTTATATGCAATAATAAATACATATCAATTTTATTAGTAAATTTTCATTTTAATTTCAAAATTACTAAATTAAAGATTCGTTAATTTACTTTATTATTTGTTTAAATTTAAAAGAGAAAAAAACACTTTAATTTTTATAATTCAATATTTTATTTTTTTTATAAATTAATATTTCTCAAATGCTTAGTATTTTGTATTTAATTTTCTTCCAAATAAACTCATGTAATACATAAGTCTCACACTTAGTCGTAAGTATATATAATAAATATTTTTCTTAATATTATCATTAACAACGTATGGTTGTGGACTGGGGGATTGGGAGCATCTTATTGTTGGAAGAAAAAAATTTGATGAGTTTTTTTTGTTTTTTTTGTTTTTTTTTTTCAATTTTATAAATATTATCTTTGCTTTTTTTGTTTGCTGGCACGTCTTTGCGCAAATCAAGCCAACATATTCCATCCACATTTTTCTTTGGGAATATGACTTATCAAGGTAATTAACTTTTTGGTATGTTCAAATCTGGGTAACTATCTTTTTTTTGTATATATGTAGGTAACAAACTTTTTGGAAGTGTTCACATATGACCATTATGATCTGCTATAGCAGGTTAAATCCTAGATGTGAACGATTTCAACAAGTTTGTTACCTACATGTGTACAAAAAAAATAGTTACCCAAATATGAACAAAACAAAAAGTAAAAATTAAATTACATGAATGGTCCCTGTGGTTTGGGGGAATTTGTAGTTTTGGTCGCTAACTTATTTTTTAACTTAAATGGTCCCTATTGTTTATTTTTGTTGCACGTTTGGTCCCCGTCTTACCTAAAAATACTATTGTGCCCTTATTAGTTTTTTTTTTTTAATTAATTTTCTTATCTATGTATTTATTTTTTATATATTTATAAAAATTAATAGATCACACATATTTGTATCTCCTCGGATGATCCCTACTATTTATTTTTTAATTAATTTAATTTTTTTTAACTCGGATGGTTCCTACTATTTAATTTTGTTACGAACTTGGTCTCTGTCTTACCTAAAAAGACTATTGTCCCCTTATTAATTTTTTTTAATTAGTTTTCTTGTTTATGTACTTATGCTTTATATGTTTAAGAAAAATTAGTAGACCTCACATATCTGTATCTCCTCACCATCCCATCTTTCATCATTCTCAACTTCTATTTATTTTTCATCTTTAGTGATATCGACGTCTTCATCATCACTTCTTTTTTCGGTCCTTCAACTCCGTTGAATCAACACCACAACCCACTAAAGATGAAGAGACGACAGGTTATGGTGTTGGTTTGTTAGAGTTGAAGTACCAAAAAAAAAAAAGACGGTGAAGACGTCGATGTTACTAAAGATGGAAAAGAAATAGAAGATTGAGAGGATCAGAGATGAGATGGTGAATTGTAAGACTCAAATTAAATTTCTCAAATATGGTTTCAGGTTTACGGTGATGAGATACATATATGTGGGGTATATTAATTTTTTTTTATAAAAAATAAATACATAAATAAGAAAATTAATTAAAAAAATTAATAAGGGAAAAATACTATTTTTAGATAACACATAGATCAAACGCGTAACAAAAATAACAGCAAGGATCATCCGAGTTAAAAAAAATTTAATTAAAAATAAACAGTAGAGATCATCCGAGGAGATACAAATATATGTGGTTTATTAATTTTTTTAAATATGTAAAAAATAAATACATAGATAATAAAATTAATTTAAAAAATAAATTAATAAGGGCACAATAGTATTTTTAGGTAAGACGGGGACCAAACGCGCAACAAAAATAAACAGTAGGGACCATTTAAGTTAAAAATATAAATTAGCGACCAAAACCACAAAGTCCCCCAAACTACAGGGACCATTCATGTAATTTAATTTTTAATTTTCGTTTTGTTCATATTTGGGTAACTATTTTTTTTGTACACATCTAGGTAACAAACTTGTTGAAAGCGTTCACATCTAGGATTTAACCTGCTATAGCAGGTCATAATGGTCATATGTGAACACTTCCAAAAAGTTTGTTACCTAGATATATATAAAAAAAAAGATAATTACCCAGATGTGAACATAACGAAAAGTTAATTACCTTGATAAGTCATATTCCCTTTTTCTTTCTAAACACTCTTCCACTCACAAGTCACAAGTCACGGTCGGGATACCAAATTTAGGTTTAAACTGGTCACTTTTAAAATGTTAGTTCGTACGTTAGATTTTTAATATTATTTAATTAGTTGTATGACATATATATTATTAGAGGCGGAGCTTCAACTATTGATTTGGGGTTAGAAATATAATATGTATAAAAATCGATGAGAGAGGGGTTATGGCCAAAATTTTATATTTTTGAATCTAATATAAATAAATTTAAAGTAGAGGGTTAATTGTAAAAAAAAACCAGACCCTAATAAAGATCTACCTCTGTATATTATATGGATTAATTAAAAAAAATAAAGATTTAAACATTTAAAAGTTTGAATTTATAAAAAAAATAAAAATTATTGAATTATTGAAATTGAACTGTTCACTTCTTAAAATTAAAATAATTTAAATAAATACACAAATGAAATAATTTAGGTTTAATTTAGAAAATTTTGAATTAGAAGAAAAGTTGCATTAATATAATTGATAAACATTTATTATTAGATTTAAATACTATATGAAATTTAAAAGAAATTAAATATTCTTTTACTTTTCTTTCTAATTATTTTGTTATCATTTAAAATGATAATAAGTGTTTTAAAATATAATAAATTATATTAAAATGTAACATAGATAATAATATAAATAAAAAGAAAAAATAAGATGATATTTAATTTCTCTTTAATAAAATGGAAAAAATACCATAAAATAACATGGAAAAAATTTAATTTGAGATGGAAAAAAATGATATATGACAAAATAATTAATAATTTGACAAGTAGGAAAAAATAATTTTATTTATTATAATAGATAAATAGAATTATTAACATCGTCTTCTTTGAAAGATGGTTAATTATTAAATTAATATATATCTCAATTGCATATTTTTATCCAAAATTAAAATCTTATTTTATTAAAACTTGTGATATTCATCAACATATCATTATTTTTAATTTAATTTAATGATTTATTTACAGAAATAACTGTTACATGCAAAATTTTAATTAATTTATAAAATACATTGTGTAACGAAACAACCAAAATTTTACCATAAAATGAGCTTCGAAATATATATTGGTTTCAATACATGTTTTTTTTTTAAAACGTGGTTTTGAAAATTTTCTTTATGGGAAGTTTTGAGGTGTATAAAAGTTGCAAAAAAATCAAATCATTGTGTTTGGTTCTATTTATTGTGTTGTTTGTATACTTTGAGATCGCAAAATTCGATACTCTCTCAAAGTTGTGAAGAGAGAGGTCACTTATTATATTCATGTTTTGTTGAAAACATGTAAAATCTCTTAGAGCAGTGGGTATGAGACTAGACAACGATGATTTTGCCTACGTGGATATACCTTAACGGTTTCATAACATGGAAAACACTATTTCCCCATTGGTGTCATGGTGCTTCTCGTTGCTGTGATGACATTTTGTAACGGGAGATTAAGCCAATTAAATATCTCTTCTTCCATTCTTTCTTTTTCTCTCTCTACATCTTAACGTGTACATTCACAGATGGAAAGCCCATTTCACAGATGGAACTATTCCATCTGCGAAATTCATGGTTATTTTTGCAACTTCGGTTTTTTTTAGCTATTTTTGTAATGTAATTAGTGTAAATTGTTATTTTTGTTATTTTCTCTAAAAGTAATAATAATCTTTAGGTCAAACAAACATCTAAATTGTTTACTAAGTTGTAATGATAATCAATAATTATGGTTGTACTTATACATTATGTAGCAGGAAGAGCCAAGATATAAGATCCTTAAAATTGAAATTTCAATAAATACATGATTTCAAATATCACAGAAATAGCATTTATTTGTTAGCTAGTTTGATGTCAATTTAGGTGGTAGTGAGAACCATAAAAGATTAAGAACTCTAGAACCATCACCAATCCATCTCTACTTTTTACTCTATAAATTAAGTAAAAGAATTGGATAAATAGTATTTCATCTCCAACTCTACTTCATTTTCAATCATATTTTTAACCCCAAAAAATATATTCCTATAATATTTCATTTTTATAACTTATATATATATATATATATATACTAGCCGTCTACCCGCGCAAAGCAACGGTGACAAATAGTTTCGTTCGACAATTAGGTTCTTTCGATAATTAGTTCTATTCAAAAATATATTATATTTAGTTGAACACAAAATAAATACTTAATGTTATTAGTCAATTTTACGGCAAAAATAATTTCCTTTCATCAAATAGTTTATTTTGGCGATTGTATTTATTTCAATGTATCGAAATGTGATGGCATCCCACAAAGGTTGGACACATTGTTCTGATATGCTCTGATTATCCTAAATTGCGACGCATATAAAGTTCTTAGAGTTTTTATGAATAGACAGAAATTAGTTTCATTTCGGAAAATACTTTTCAGGCGTTAAGTAGTTTCCTTTCTTCAAATAATTTCCTTTTGACATTTGGAGAAAAAATATTTGAAGGGACAATGCTACCTTCATCCCGTAGTTGCTCTTATCGTGTCACCAGCCTTCTCTTGTCTAGATTCCTTTGGTCACAAGATTGTCTTAGGATGAATTGATTTGGGATAACTCGTAGACAAAAACCGAAAGCCGAAATCTAAAATTGCTAATCACTAAAAAAACAAAATAAGCCATGGTTGAACATTATTAATGTATCATGGTAGCATATTTTAAGGAAAACAGTTAGCAATTAAACATATATTTTTATCAAATAGAATAACTTGGATTTTAAAATGATCATTTCTAGTACGTGTAAATACAACACATAAATTCAACACAATCAGACATATATATATATATATATATATATATATATATATATATATATATATATATATATATATATATATATATATATATATATATATAAGACTAAAAACCTAAGTATAATAAAAGCTCGTAAAAAATATAAAATTGTAATGCATAAATACAAAACATTATGAAAGGTTCAACAGTCTATTTCTCTATTGATATTTTGGCAAGAGTGTCAAAAGCTACAACATGTTTTTTTTTAAACGAATATATGTTGCTGTTATTTGTTTGAATAAATTATTATAGATTATCAAATCTATTACTAAGTTGAACTCCACCATTAATTACTGAAATGACTAATAGAAAATGCAAACCGGTACTTCATATTAAGCGCTTCAACACTTCAGTAGACATTAAAATCTTCAACACTTCAATAACAAAAACCAATGAACTAAATTTCGAACCACTAAGCAATAAAAAAAAGTTAGCAAACCTCAAATATGGCCGATTGAAATATGATAATAAGTTTAAAATTTTAAGAAAGTGAATAGCCTTGTATAAATGACTAAATGCAAATGATTATTAATAATATCATTCTAGAAATTACATCAAGTATCCAACTAAACTCATTCATGAATCTACAATTAGTCTAACTAATTACTTCATGATTCGTAGGATAACTCTTAGCAATTCTTGTTGAAAGTTGTATGAATTTACTATCAAAAACGTAATTGATAACCATTGAAAAGAAGATAAAAAAAAAGTTCTATTTCTATAAAAAAAAAAAATAGCTAACCATAAATTTTGTAAAAGTAGCATTATCAAATGAAACAATTACAAATATTGATTCCTATTGCTATTAGTGTGAATTGAGGCAATCCCCAAAAAAAGACAACGGATTTGTCGAGCCAAATAAGAACAATGGCAGTATATATGGAAAAATTAAGTTTAGCAAGTGGAATTGAAACCTATCTTAAGAGCCAAATAGTCCAAATCATGGAAAATATTTATTACTCAACTGAATTTAAGTTATAGACAAACCACCACCAACTCTATGTAACGTCATCAACTCCAAATCATCATCAAGGGCAAACTCGTCCAATTAAGGGAAAATTTAGATTCAATCAAAACAGTAACATCAAAAACAAGTAAACATCAACTTCAACTTCTGATGGTAATGTACTTCGATAAGTCTCCAAACAACAACCCAAAATGGTTAACATCAAACAAAAAAAGTCAGATTACTAAATATTTCTTTAGACTTAAAGAAACCAAGTAAATATGATGCTGAAAAAATAAGATCCAAGTTTAATGTATTTTACAAAGTAAGTTGCAATTTTTTCTTCCAGATCTTAATGAACATCCATGTATGCCCTTCAACAAAATTCAATCATTTGATAAACTTTTAAGCCTATTCCTTTTATATAAATTTTTTTATGCTAAAAAACAACAACATACTTTCTAATACACAAATAAGAGAAAGTATATTGTTATTTATTGCATTAAACATTTAAACCCTACTACTGACCTTGTTGCACCTAAATAGTCTCAAGATAACATCAAAATAGCAAATCAGCCCAAAGCAGTTTGTATATTTATTGCATTAAACATTTAAACCCTACTACGTCCCTGTTCTTGTTCCTCTTCATGACTTCAGTTATCATTCCTACACCTCCATTCGGTTCACCTTCCTGTCACACTCATTGAAGATTCAAAAAACCGTGCTGGCTAGAAAAGAATAAGTATATATGGCGGAGAAGGGAGACATGTCGTGGCAGGTGATGGGTTTTTATTGAGAAAGAGAAAGAGAGGTCCAATGGAATAACACAAATCTGACAATGAAAAAAAGAAAACCAAAAAGAGAGAGATGTAGATCATACCTAGCTTCACTGTGGCTAGAAAAGAATAATTATTCTTTGTAGTTTATGGATTAGGGTTTTAGAGTTGTTATTGGTAATAGAGACTAAGGACGGCGATGTTCTGATGGCGACAAACGCAGAGATCGGAATCAAAGAGAGAAAAGAACACAATACATCCTGAGGAACTGTTTAGTAGAGATCCAATTGCAGAAAAGTGTATTTGATTATGGTGTAGTGAGGGTAGATTTATGCAGGAATGTGTTTACATAGATACCAGAGAAGTGATCTTTGGCGAGATCTTAGGAGTCAAACGAAGACTCAATCACGGGATAAAAGGTTGTTTCTAAATTCTTGAAAATACTAATTCAAAGGAAATAGATATTATATTATTATTATATTAGTGATTAGTTGTACTTTAAGCTTAGAGACTTGAACGTCTTAAAAAATATTATTATTAAATTGAATCTATTTATAGAAATAGTAAGATTTCTTTTATAAGATAGTAAATATATATATATATATATATATATATATATATATATATATATATATATTATCAAATACACCCCTCTACTAATTAGATTTTAACAAATATATATTATATTTTTTTGCTACAAAAATATTTCAAATTGTATTATCATAAATAAAATGTTTATATATAATAAATTTAAATTAATTATTACTTTATTATAAATAATTATTAAATAAATAATATTATATTTATAATAAATATCAAGATTATGATCATATTTGTATCTAAATTATAATTAGTAGATAAAATAAACTAGAAATGTATAATAAATATTGCATTTAAATTATAACCAGGTGGGGGATGCGACAGGCCTTTCAGCAAAATTAAAATATGAACAAAATAACCTTACATAGGGGTAGTTTAGTCACAAAACTGTTAACGATAACAAAAACTATATGCATTTTTCTTACTGATAAAATCAATCAATTTTAACCCAAAAAAAAAATTGGATTCGATTTTACACTATATTAGATTTCTTTTCCTCTATTTTTATAAAATTCTAAATATTCTCCTTTATCACACATAGTGGTATTTGATATCACTATGGAGAGATATAAGGTAATCAAGTAAATCAAATTTCTCATGTGGTTAATCACTAAGAGATTACCAAGTTTCAAACATTTTAAATGATCCAACTAAAGTTTTTAAAATGCATTTTACCAACTTAATTGTAAAGAACGACAACTAAATACTAATTTTATGTAATTCACTTAAACACATGATTTTATACCTGGTACATGTTTCTAGCAATCATTCATTTTATACCTAGTACATGTTTCCACAATATGCAAATCAAAGTATCCCCTTTACTGTGATATGATTCTTATTAGTTTTGTAGTACCTATAGTAAAGAGGAATTAATTAGGAGCAAACTTTTTTAGCATAACAAAAATCTCATTACGTCCACAGAACATAGAATGTACTTTCAAATTTGATTTAGAAAAACACAAAGAAAATTATTATTATCCTACTTCCGTAAAAAAAAATGAAAACGGACTTCTATCACCTGTATAATTCAATAATTCAGAGACGATTTCAGCATGTTATTATCCAATGTTGGCAAAGGAATAAAAACAAAATGCAAAGTATATCGCTATTTACTCAATTTACTACTTAAATATATTCAACAACAATTTAAGTTCAAAACCATTAAAATAAAAAAATGATTAACTATAAAAACGGTATGCAAAAGCTGTCATCCAAAATTGTTAAATTCAATTTTTTAAGTATAAAAACATTATGCAAGGGCAATTTATTCCAAAACTGCTAAAAAAAACTATAAAATTAGTATGCAATGGACTTTGGTCTAAAACTATTTTTTAAGTTTAAAAACAATATACAGTGGCAGTTTGGTCCATAAATCTTAAAATCAAAATTTTTAACTATAAAAACGGTATGCAGGGGCAGTTTGGTCCAAAAATGTTAGAATAAAAAATTTGTGACTATAAAAATAGTATGTATGGGAAGTTTTCGGATACATTTTGGTAAACAGTTCTGTAACAATAAAAATAGTATGTAATATATAACATATATGTTACGGATAGTTACCATACGAAGGAAATAGAGTGTTTACAAAGAATAGAAGAGTGATAGGAATGTACTGGTCTTTGAATCTAGCAAACCAATTACGCCGGCAAAGCAGAATTCAACGGAGAAGGTAAACGTAGGTGTGGTTTCCTGTTGATGTCCTCCAATCTGTAGCAATCGATTCCAAAACTTTGTTAATACACCCGATGAGGCTGATCTAAAACCGATTGATTTGAAACTACCTAATTTGAGTAGATAAGGATTCCGTAAGGAAAAAAATCCCAGATTCCTAGACACCGCTATCACCGGCATCGGAGAGACCACCGCATAAAAAACAAACAAACGTAGCTTTGGTGGTGTAGGCGACATGCGACAAAGGTGAACAAAAAAAAAGAACTTACAAAAACTTCAAATGAGGACCAGAATTTCAAAAGACAAACTTTTTCGAACCAAAAATGCAAAGAAATATTTTTAAGGACCAGAAATGAAAAAAAAAATGGAATGATAACTACAAAAGAAAATAAAGACCAAAATTGCAAAAGAAAACCTTTAAATTTGCAAAAAAAAAAAAAAAAAATACAAAAAAAAGAGCTATAGTAGTCGTTTTTTTTTGTTTTTTTAATGTCTCATAATGATTTTGGTCCCTTAATCCCTAAAAGACCATTCTGCCCTTGAAACAAAACCCAAAGAAATTCTGCCTATAGGACAAAACCCGAAGATATAGTGTGTCACTTGGAAAAAATGGTCAATTTAAAGTTATTAACAAACGGATAGCTTTGATTAGCGATTCATGGACCAAATATTCCAAAGCAAGGTTGGTTTCATGCCAACTTTGTTTTACTGTTTTGCTACAAACATAATTACACAATGGCAAATAGATCATCAATATTAATACAAAATAAGTATCATTTATAATCACATACATCATATATATACTCTCATTTATAGACAATTTATGTTTACCTGAGCAAAAGGAATGCAGTTGTTTTCAGGTACATGGTCATATCTTATTCCCTAATCTAGGCTAAGCTGCAACACCATCAAACTTGAAAACAAATCAAAATTAAAAAAAAAAAAACACCATTAAAGCTCATAATATAAAATTTAAAATCATTAACTATGACACTTTTTACACCTGGCCTTTGACCGAGCATCTACATGTTGATGTGTTAGGTTTTCTGTTTTCTTTTTAACATGAAACAATCAATAACAGCAAATACGTCATAAATGGGCCCAAAAAACAAACTGAAATGAATTAAAAAAAAAACCGCAACAAAATTTAATCCAACAAATTAAAAAAAAAAAACTTTTTGGAAAACAATATAGAATGACATCCTTTGGATTGATAGCAAATTAAGCTCCCCTACAAATGAAATATAAAATAAAATAAACAAAATAAAAATATATCTTTTAAGGTAAAAAGAAGATTTAAGAAGACATACGACATCCATGTTTGGTTCATGTGAGTTGTAAGAAGATGAGTTTCCCACATAAGTTGATTGCCTAATCCAAAAAACAATTCAAAGAACTTAAACAAAAATTCAAAAATATGAATTTACTAAAATGCCCTTGAAGGGTAAAAAGGATACATATATCACCTTGTTAGTTCTTCATCTTGCACAAAAGGAAATGGAGCAGTTTTTGAGAAAAGCAAACTGTGGTTACTAATTCCAGCTATACCAAGAGACTCAAAAAACTTTGTGTGATATTTAAGAGATGCATCCCTACAACAAAAGAAATTGTTTTGAAGAAATTTAATAATTCAAATCACATTAAAAAAAACCCTTATTTTGAATGAATTACATAGTACACACATTTTGTGTTCATAATCATGCTCTTCATGTAACTCTTGTTGAGTTAAAGAAACATCAAAACCCTGTTTTAGGATACTGAAAAGCTCCCTAAGATCCTGAAATAACAAAACACAAATATATATATATATATATACATAAATACATACATATATATATATATATATACATATATATATACATATATATATATACATATATATATATATATATATCATTTTCCATAATTTATTAACCGAAAAAAATAATAAGAAAATACTCACTTGTTGACTGGAATACCGAATTTGCTCTTTGTGTTCAGTAGCACTTCTGAATAAACCCCCTTTGTATATCTGCATCATAAAAGTCATATCTTTTTCAAACTGACATCAACAAGTCACTAACATCAACAATCTTTAATCTGTCACTGGCTTTGGTAGTATCACCGATCCTCAAGAACTGCACCGGTACTAAAAAGGCGTAGAAAAATTAACACATAAACCCTAAATACAAATTAAGTTCATATGGCCACCAAAAATCGAGAACAGTAACATGACGAACCATCTGAAGTATGAGGGGTCTACAAACGAAAAGATGATGCAGTCAGGTCAGTGGGATTTACCTATTCGTTCCGTTGGATCATCCACGCAATTTGTGTTTGGTGATGCTAAGGGCAAGAAGGCGCTGCTTACAAAGGCGGTAGTGGATGCTCGAAGGCAGTGAGAGACGAAATCAACGGTAATTGAAGCGGGATCTGATATGATTTCTTTTGCTATCTTAAAGATGCATACAACAGATGCGTACCACCGCCTTTGAATTGTCATGATCCCGAACAAAACTATGGAGATGGATCCGAATATCGAAAAATAAAAAGCATGAAGTTGTATGTCGGCGGTAGTGGTCGGAGCGGGAGTACATCAAGGATCAGAAAGGAGAAATTGTGGAAAGCATGAGAGAGAGGGGAAAGCAAAAAAAATGAACTGTATGTGGGAAGTTAGCGGTGGAGATGTAACGCCTGTGTTTCTGGGCTTGTCATTAATGTTGATATAATAGTCTAGGTTAACCTTTGTAACCCGTTTTGAAATAATAGAAGTGTATTATTTGAGTATTATGTGTTTTGTTCTTAACTATGTGACTTAATTGAATTAAGACTAAAAATAAGCGTCAAAATGAAATGTTATATAAGCTCTATATCTATGGATAATGTTGTAGTAGTTGAAATGAGGTTTCCGAATATATAAAGAATGCCGAAATCCGAGTTATAACGAAGAAGTTATGACCTGTCGAAGTTTCACGACAGAACCGGCAACGCTGAATGACGTAAAAAGTGAAATTTACGTTAGAGCGATATATTAGCCATAGTGATCTATACGAATGTCGTAGAGTTCGTTAAACCGAGAGTATGCATAAAACATACGCCCAAATCGGACTTCGTATGAGGAAGTTACAATTTTCTAACGTTTCGACTTAGCAGTATGCAACCCGAATACTCAATTCGAGATCGAGTGGTTGTTGGTTGAAACAATCTAAACGAGAATCGAATATCTCGTTGATAGTAGCGCATTGGTGAAAATACAGATGAAACGGACGTCGGATGAAGAAGTTATGATTTTATAACGGAGTTTTCCTGTCCCGGCCTACTAAAAATAAATAATAAAAATAAACTCAAAATTAGCCGACGGAGTCTAAATGAAAGTTGTAGAGCGTAGTCTCACCTACGCGTGGATATAAAGAACATCGAAAACGGAGTTCGTATGAAGAAGGTATGGATTTTTGAAGTTTATTAAATAATTAAAATTTAAATTTAATTATTAAATCCGACATTATCCGAAGAGGAGTCACCGGACTTATCCGGGTTACGCCCAGCGTAGGGCTGTATGCCCAGCGTACAACGAAGCATGACACGCCTCACACTCGAGTTCTTCGGATGACGCATGCAGTGACGATTTCGGAGGCAGTACACCCCGCGTAAGGCAATACGCCCAACGTACTGCGAGGCCTCAGCCTCCTATAAAAGGGTTGCGAGGGCAATCGACTCCATTTGCCAAATTCTCTTCTCTTTCTCCCGTTTTGAATCGTTTTGCATGCCAGAAGTATCCCGAATCCCCGATATTATTCCCGAGCCCCGAAGATCCCGAGAAGTGCAATTCCCGAGTCGAAGCTCTGCTCGCGAGAAGCCCGGTTTTTGTGAAGATCTTCCAGATCTACTAAGGATTACTACTTCTTCAAGTCGTAGTGTTGTCCGATCATCTTCTGATCAAGTGAGTGTGTAGTTACTTTCTTCTAACGCATAATTATGAAGTATTTTATACGAAATACGTGTTATGTATATAATTTTGTTGTTATGTGTGTGAATGTATAATCACTTTCTTCTATCTCATAGATATGATTTATTCTCTATGAAATACGTGTTATGTGGGTGTGCCTCATTTGTTATGTGGAATATGTATTGAATGAGAATTCTATACAGGTTTTAAACTACGTATAAAAATATATATTTTTTTATCTACTAATATGTTGGGTAGAACATTGGTAGATAGTTGATGTGTGATAAACAGATGAGAGGCCTAGATTTTGTTGTTGTTGACCTAGTTATTCAGCGGAGTATGGATAACGACCACAGACTCCTTCTAGACAGTCTTGTGGAACGCTAGCAGGTTCATAACTTGTAGGTGTTGTGAACGATGTGTTCACCGGTGTACTCTATCCCCCTCATGGTTGCCTTTAGGATATCTATTGTTGAGGAAACCCCTTAGCAGTAATGTCCGTCCCAATGAAAATCCTAGATTAGGTCTCTGAGATACATGTTGTTTTAGGGATGTAAAGTGAGGATAACGGGAATGGGTAATCGGGTTATTGTTGGTTGGTGAAATTAAATATAATTTATTTATTATGGGTTGAAAACCCTATATGCTCACCAGGCTCCCAAGCCTGACCCACTCAGTTTTATTTGTATTACAGGAAGTGGCGCAAGGGCATAAGATAGATGAATCATCGAGTTGTTTTGTTTACAAGTCTGTATATGTATATATGTGTTGAATGACTTGTAATGTTATCGTTTATGCTTTATGGTCTGTATCGGAACATGACATCCCGAGTTTTGATTATATAATGAAAATGCATCTCTTGATGAAATGCTTTGATAAATATTATTTTATCATATTTTGTTTTTGGGAACAAATTTCGCAACTCTTTTAAATCAAAAGGATTTACTCTGAAATTATTTTAAAAAGCATAAATGAAATCGGTCTTTTCTGGCCGTGATTTTGGGGATGTCACAGGAGACATTGATATCGGGTGAGCAGGCGGTGGAGAAAAGAAGATTAGGATGAAACGGTAAGAGGAAGGCGGTGGGTATCTGGAGCAATGCTATTGGAACTTTGAGTCGGTGCATCGTGGCTAGAGAACACGGATCTTTGCCATTTGCGTTCATGAGAGGTCGGATGTGGATATTAGCAAAAGCAGGTGATGGTGGATATAGGAGAAAATGGGTCACCGTCCAGATATAGGGGTGAGAGAGAGAGAGAGAGAGAGAGAGACGGGAGAAGATGAGGGGAACATAATCGGTGAGAGGCGGTGGAACTGGAGACTGATCGTCACCAAAAGACTGAAACAAATAGAAAGCAGTGGAAGCAAGCGTATATGATTGGGCGAGGGAACAGTGATGGGACGGTTACCTTGGAGGTAAGGTGTCTGGTGGTCATCTGAAATTTCAAAGAAATCAAAGGGGACATGGGATGGAGCTGGAATCGGAAGATATTGGATAAGGACGCGGTGGGAAGGATCGGAAGCGAATAAACCCAAACGATGATCAACACATGTATAAAAGAATGTAAATATTTCAATAAAATGCCAAGGTACAAAAACAAAACGGAAACAACACATCCATGGGCTATTCTTGCCAAAAAGTACACAAGTTCACTATTCATAAAGATGGTCATCTTATATATATATATATATATATATATATATATATATATATATATATATATATATATATATATATATATATATATATATATATATATAAGAATTAGTAGATAAAATAAACTAGAAATGTATAAAATTAAAATTAGAGGAACTTAAATTGGCAACCAAACTTCAACTCTATTTTTGGAGATATGAATAGTATTCCCCCAAATATGGGGGAATACTATTCATATCTCCAAAAATGGAGGTGGAAATGAGGTAGGGTTGGAGAAGAATGGGGGAAGAAATGGGGGGAAAATGAAGTTTGGGGTGGGTTGGAGATGCATTAGTTAGTAAATATTTACATGATATTCTTATTAAACATGTGAAAATCCTAAATTTTTTTTTTCTCTTTTTGATACAAAAAGAATAAAATTATAATTTTTACAGTATAATATTTTCATTCTTATATACTCTCATATTTGAATAAAAAACTGATATACATTATAAGTTTATACAGTCCATTTATAGTTTAGTTCACAAAATTTACAACTTAATACAAACCATTTTACAATAATTTACAAATTAAAAGAAATCAAAAATTCAAACTCTACTACTACCACCACCACGCGCTGCCACCAACCACCTATATCGGCATCACAACCATCATTTTCTTCTAAATCAGATCTGTAAATAAAGTCATGCATTAATAATTTAAATACGACATTCACAATCTAATGAAACTATTTCTTTCACTCGTTTTGAATTTAATGTAAAACTATTATTAAAACTAATGTATTCTTACATACTTATACAACACAAAAAATAAATATATTCAGAAGAAAATTAACAAATAACTTATACATAAAACATTCATATTTTAAATTGTGAATTTAAGATATTAAGCCATGAATAAAATTTATATTATTTAAAAAGCAAACGAAAAAAATATAAAATAGTCACAACTTAATGTCAATTCATTTACATCTTAATACATATATGTAAATAAAGTCGTGCATTAATAACTAAAATACTACATTCAAAGTCTAATAAAACCATTTATTTCACTCATTTAAAATTTAATGCAAAACTATTATTAAAACTAATGTATTTTTTACATACTTATACAACACAAAAAATAAATATATTCAGAAGAAAATTAACAAAAAAAAATTATACATAAATAATTCATATTTTAAATTGTGAATTTAATATATTAAACCGTGAATAATATTTACATTATTTCAAAAGCAAACAAAAAAATTATAAAATAATCACAATTTAATGTTAATTTATTCACAACTTAATACAAATCAATTCATACTTTAATACAAAAAATTCACAACTTAATATAATCAACTTATAGTCTAAGAAGAAAATTCACCGTTTAATGCAGTCAATTCATAGTTTAAAACACAAAAATCACAGTTTAGTACGTAAAATTCAAAGTTTAATACACAAAGAATATGCACCCACAACCATATTTTCAACTTAATACTCTTTATATAGTCAATTCAAAGTTTATACATAAAACTCATAGCTTAATACAATGTAACTTCATAATTTCATACACATAATTCATAGTTTAATTTAGTCAATTTACAAATCAAACAGAAAATTTACAACTCAGTGCAGTTAATTCATAGTTTACAAAGAAAATTTAAAAATTAAAAACACAAAAATCATAGCTTAGTATACTAAATTCACATTTTAATACACAAAAAATAGTATTCACATCCATATTATCATCTTAAAACACGTATTACAATTAATACACAATTTAATATAGAAAATTTCACAAACTAGTATAATAACTTCGAAGTTTAATTTAAAAAAAATTATACATTCACAACTTAACAACAGTTAAAACTTAGATTAACAAAAATATACAACAAATGAGAGATTAAAACATCAAATTCACACTCTAACAGAAAAAAAACTATATCATAAAGATCTACAACAGATGTAATTAGAAAAACAAGTAGAAAACAAATATTTATGCATTCACAAGTTAAAATTAAAATTTCTTATTGATAAAATTTTAATTGAAAATAAAGTAAAAAAAACAAGTATTGATGTATTGGGAAGAGGGTTTTTTCTTCTTCTTCTTTACACTTTACGACCTGGAAAAAGTGAATTGATATTCTATATTTCATTTTTCTGGAGTGAGTTTTTTTGTACAAACTTTGCACAGACTAAGAAGCAAAGTGGTTTCAGAGATGTGAAAAAATGTCTTGGATGCTTTTTTTAGTTGTTTTTCATTTTTTACAGCTCTCGTCTTATATTTTGCTAAAATATGAATTCACAACCTTATTAAGAAAAGTAAACAAATAAATAAAAGATTTAAACATTAAATGCACAACTTAATAGAAGAGAAAACAATCAAAGAAAAAGTCAACATACCTTATGGATATATGGTGGTGTTTTACTAGAGAGAGAGAGAGAGTGTGTGTGTGTGTGTGAGTGAGTGAGAGAGATGGAGACGATTTGCCGATGTTTCACCGGAGCGCAAGGCAACAACGATGGTGGCGGTTAGCGGCGCTCTATGATCTGGCTGGCAATTTCGTCAGATCTCATAAATCTGGAGGTGTAAATCAAAGATCTATGGTAGAAAATTATTATTTGTCACCGAAGATCATGGATCAGGACCATACCACTTCAGATCTAAGAACCTCGTTGACGGAGTTGCATGTATAGGGTTTCACTTAAGGTTTTGGAACGGGTGGTAGCGGAAGGAACATTGTCCATGTGCTTCATTGAAAAAAGTGATGTAGCTGGAGAAGGCAATGCATGAGAGAAGTGGTGACAGTGGGCCAACGGTGGTTGGTTTTAGTTCCCCGGAGGCATTATTCGTCATTTTTAGTGGTGGTGATTTCTAGATCTAGATCTGATTCGTGGTGGCGGTTTCGAGATCACGATATGATGTAGATCCGGTGAGATTTCTTGTAGATTTGATGAAATCTGATGTAAATCAAGTCAGATCTGATGCAGATCAGGTGGTTCATTGGAGATCAGAGATGACGATAGCAGAAGTGAACGGAGGAGACGGTAGTTGAAGTGAACATAAGAGGTGGTGCTGGTGGTGGAAAGTCGCTAGAGTAACATTGTTTTCCGGTCGTAGGAGCGGCGATGGTTGGTGTCACCGGAGGAAGGAAGAAAGGAAATATGAAAAGTGTTTTTCAAGTATGGTGAAATGAAACATCTAATCCAACAATGTCCCTTTTCCTTTTAACAACTTATCAAAAATGAAAAAAAAAATCAAAACAAATATGAAAAATACATTACTAATAACCAAAATATAAGTGGTTCTTAGGTTCCTAATCTTTTTTGGTTCTCATTTGAACCTTTACCTATATATATATATATATATATAGGGTTAGGTTATTGTGTTCTAGATATCTTTTGTGTGCATGTAGGATTGATTGTGAAACAATCATTTTAGTTATTTTAAGAAAGTAATTAATGCATATTACAGGTTGAAGATATAATTAGTATTAATTAAATCTTCAACATTTAACTAACATTATAGGGCTAGGTTATAAGGTGGATAGCCAACTACTGTGCGAACGTGTGAACAGTGCTATTTTATGAGAATTACTAAGAGAATAAGTCGTTTAGTAATGCGAATACGTTCAACCTCACATAAATATCGTCATTTTCATGCATTCTCACTGATTTATATTTAATTATTTTTTCACATATCATTTTTCACTCATTTTCATTCTTACAGAATACGAATCAATAAACATTCTGACAGAATGAGAATAATAGTAATAAGTCTATAATAACCTTATAAACGATTTAATTAGTGAGAATGTGTGATAATGATAATAGTTATGTAAGATTGAACGTATTAATATTATCAAACAACATATTTTCTTTGTCATTCTCACAAAATATTACTGTCCACCCGTCCGCACAATAGATGTCGATCCACAATTGAACCTAGCTCTCTCTCTCTCTCTCTCTCTCTCTCGCTTTATATATATATATATATATATATATATATATATATATATATATCTCGCTTTATATATATATATATATATATATATATATATATATATCTCGCTTTATATATATATATATATATATATATATATATATATATAATGAGGTTCTTTGGAAAACAGAAAACTAGGGCATCAAGTAAGGACCAATTACCAATTAACACATGTAATTAACTAATTGAATTATAAATAATGGATTAAAAGGGTATTAAAGTAAATTGATGGTTAGAGGCGGTAAACCCTACAACATTATACTGCATGATTTATGTACTGAAGCGGGACCGGTTATGATTTTTAGGGGGAACGGTTGTTTCTTACATGTGTAATCGTCGATTGAGTTCAATAGGTGGCAAACTCCAGAAGATATATCCGCCCAATTTATGACCTAATAGATAATTTAGTGGGATTGGTTATTTCTTTCATCCGAGGAATTTTAATAATCGATTTTTTTTCTTTGTGTATATTGTTCATTAACGATTGTTAAATCTTGTATATCTTCTTAGTCAATTTTTTTAATCAATGGATAGTGGTCGACAGTCTTTGATATCTACTCAGAGGGATGCTACTGTCAATGGATTAGATGGTATGTCTTTAATAATCGGTCATCTGATTTCATATGATTAATATATAATTCATGATTTGCGATGAAATAATTTTTGAATCAATGGATAATTGTTTACAAATGTCGATTTTAATTTTTGATAATTGTGGGTGCATTCAATTTTTGGTATTACTTTTTTTGATACAAGTGGTTCTTCCAAAATGTATAGGTTTTTTGCATGTCTTGAACTACTTATTATTGATCTGTGGCGTATATTTACAATTCCAGGAACAATTTTTGTTAACGGACGGTCTATGAGTTTATGTTTATCAACAATTTCATATTTTCGAACTCCAACTTATTATCGGATGTATCCACATCATTATCAACAAATTGTCCATTTTTAAATAATAAGGAATGTGTAATTGAAATTGATGAGTATACTAGAGTAAACTCTAATATTTTCGTTTTTCCATTGAATTATTCTTATAAATTGATTGATGTAGGTGAAGATGATCAATTGTGTGATAATAATCACATCATCACACCAAAACCTTCAGAAAAATATGAAAAATTGTCTGTAATTGAATTTTCACCTTCAGAAAGTTTCTTTAGCCCATGAGTATTAAAGGAAATAGATGAAATCATATATAGAAGTACCCAAAAGAAAGTCCAACTCATGGATGACAATTCTATAGGAATAATATTGCATACTGATATAGATGAAGATGATGTTGTCTTTCTTATATCTTATGTGCAAGATGTTGATTGTGACACAAGTTTGAAAAACACATTGGAAATTGATATTTGCAGTTCAGCTTCAACTTTTTGTTCTCCATATATGAGTAGCATAGTTTCAATTAGGAACAACATTACTGATATGGAAATTGATATTTGCAAGTTGATATTATGTTCAGATAGAAATCTTCGATAATTCAACTTTTATACTTTCATCTTAATTTTTTTTGTTATTATATTATCTGATATTTATCTTTAATATTTTTATAGTGATACCATATGGGAGTTAAAAGATGCACAACTTATGGGTGTTGAAGATGCATATTGCTTTGCACCAAATAAGCCTATTAGTTGTATTGTTATTGATTGTTGGTCATCTTTCCTAAACATTATTGACACACACAATTTAGTTATGGCACCATCCAAAGTATTATTCAATACAAAAATATTGGTTAGTTAAAATCTTATTTTTTATATAAAATTAATATATACTAACTTTTTGTAACACCGTAAAATTCAAAACAAATTTTCACATTTTCAAACACATTTTAACAAACACATTTAAAAACAAATCCCATTGTATCATAACTTTGGTTCACAAAATATTTCCCAAAATCAAAATACACAAAAATCCATGCGTGTGTACGAATCATGTCGGCGCCTTCCCGCGATCATCACTGGTACCTGAAACACATAACACATAACATTGTAAGCGTAAAGCTTAGTGAGTTCCCCAAAATACCATACTTAACACATACTAGCCACTCGAGGCTATAACTCTGTGGGCCCGTGGGCCCTAACTCTGTGAACCTTTCGGTTCTAACTCTGATATACTCTGATATAAATCACATAGAAACAATGCAGTACAATATTATTTGTAAAGTTAGGACATTTGGGCATTTGGGCACTAAACACTCATTTTCGAAGCCAAATGGTCCAGATACATGGTTTTACATCAAAACAAATACCAATCTAATCAGTAGAAGAGGTTCAAATCATGATTCTCAACAACAAGGGTAGATGCAAACAAAATTTGAGGCTCAAATCAAAAAAACTAATCAAATTTTAGGCTCAAACTTACCTAAATAGTGAATCGTCACTGCCTTGTTGGTCGATAATTCGAAGTCTATGGTCGCTATCTGAAATTAGAGAAAACCCAGATGGAAAATTCTTCATTATAACATGAATGTTTTTTAGCCATTCATAATGAATGTTTGTAAAGATAGGGGAAACTAGCCGACAGATAGTATTCCTTCTGTTAAAGGTAGACGAAAAATCAAATGAGGATTCGTGAGGGTGGGGGTGGGGAGAAATACGATCACGTGAACAAATTGAAGAAAATTAACGAATTTGAAGAAATGAAATTTACCTGATGCGTGTGTGAGTGTGTGCGACACCAGGAGAAACACCGATTGGAAGTAACGATTGGAAGTAGTGATCAAAACTATCAGGGAAGCCTCATCGTTATTTTGTGATTTGTAGAGATCGATACGTAAATTTGAAGATAATTCTTCAGTGATTGTTGAACCAGAAATTAGTAAAATTTGAAATAATTCAAAGATGTCAATCGTAATATCTATTCAAATTTCGAATTTGAAAATCGTTGAAGTTTAAAATGATTTTCAATCAAATTCAAAACTCAAATTTGAAATTTCTTCAGGCTTGAATGGATTGCGACTTCGATCAAAAGTGTTAAAAATAACTGACTTGTAACAAAAGGTTTACTAAGATACCCTTTTGAAGATGTGTTGGATAATATTTCCACATTATAAATAAGCCTATTTGTTGTCAATTGCCGATTGGCTTCTTTTTTTTTTTTTTGAGTTTTTTATTTTATTTTCCAAATAACTCTTCCATATATATATATATATATATATATATATATATATATATATATATATATATATATATATATATAATAAAAGAATATGTTTATTATCTTTTTATCACGTGTCATCTTATTAAGGTTCTTGATTAATGACATGTCATTTGTCAACCTATTTATTCTTCATTTGTTATTTCAAATTTTAAATTTCTCATTCTAATCATATTAAATGCCTTTTAATTAACATTAGAATAAAAATTAAAATAAAATTAATACAAATTATAAAATCACGTATTTATTTAAATCAACGATTATAAGTTTATATAACTAAAAAATATCTCTTAATTAATAATTTATTTAAAATATATTTTTTTTAAATAATTGATTAATAATTTTTAGTTTTACTATAAAAGTTTAATTAATTTTATAACCGTTGTTTCCATGTGTTATAAACTAATATATATATATATATATATATATATATATATATATATATATATATATATATATATATATATATATATGATATAGATCCGATAAGAATTTTTTTTTGGTAGGATGGTAAGAAAATTTTTTTTTATGCTTATTTTTTTGGCGAACAAAACAAATGAAGCATTAGATGAATCAATAATAACATGATTCACAAAAAAAATCCCGAAAAACATTTCGATGATTCATTTTTACGATGATTTTGTTGATATTCACTAAAATTGTCATAAAAGTGAATTTTATTCTTGATTTACCTAAAAATGAATCATGAAAATGTTTTATTCTGGATTTTTTTTCTTATGAATCATCTTAATTTTGAATCATCTTATGATTCATTTCATTTTTTTTCCTAAGAAAATATATATATATATATATATATATATATATATATATATATATATATATATATATATATATATATATATATATATAAGAAATTTCTTACCTTCCTACCAAATCCCCAAGTACTCTATTATACTTAAATCACTTTGAAATAGATCTCACACAAAGCCCTAGCTGCTACCTAATTACTCTCAGCATCTCATCGCAGCTCACCCCTCCCTAGGCTAAGGCATCACAAAACAGGCCACTCTAGTCCTATTAGCAATACCTAGCCTACTTTAGCATGCAAACACATCACATTAATAATAATTATCACATAATATAAAGGTATTTTGGGAATTCACCGTTCGGGCGCTGGCTGATCGTACACACGTTTCTTCCTGGAAAATCTTTTACTCTTAGAAAATCTTGGTTTTATTTTGAAATATCTCTTCAATTCCTCAGTTTGAGTTCAAATACCCCCGAAGGTGTACCCGAATCCCTCAAACCAAGGCTCTGATACCAATTTGTAACACCGAAAATTTCAAACAAAATTTTCAATTTTTATAAAACATAATTCCATCGATATTCATAAAAACAACCATTTTAATTATCCAACAAAACAGTACAACATCCCAAGATCATAATATCAAGCTCCGAACGTGTGTGTATACGGATCAAGCCGACGCCTTCCCGCGGTCGTCACTAGTACCTGAAACAAATAACATCAACACTGTAAGCACAAGGCTTAGTGAGTTCCCCAAAATACCACATATAACACATATTAGCCACTCTAGGCTATAACTCTGTGGGTCCGTTCACCCAAACTCTGTGAACCCTCAGGTTCTAGCTCTGATAAACATGCACCACAAAAATCACTTAGAAATCATGCAGTACAACACACAACATACATAGCATACAAATACTCTATCACATAACTCTGGTTACCTACTCAAGGTAAAGTATAGTGAGAAGGCTCACCTCGCGTGTCTCGGTAAATCGTAAACCTGAAATCGCTAATCACTCGATCTGCCGAGCTGTAGTCCCCCTATAGCACAATACATCTCTAATTAACAGTTTCCCAACTAGGGTTGACCATACTATAACAAGTCAATCCAGGTCAACGCTGGTCAACGGTCAACGGTCAACTTTGACCGGACTCGGCGAGTGCGCTATAGCGACTCGGCGAGTCTGAGCGTATACCCCAATTTCCCTGGAATCCTCCCCTGACACATCGAGCATTCACTCAACTCGACGAGTTCCACCTGGCAAGAGTTGTGGGGCCACCACGACTCAACTCGCCGAGTCTCAAGAACAACTCGGCGAGTCCAGTTTGACTCAATCCACCTGTCCATTCTGGCTCCCCCTTGACTCACTGAGTCCACCTTCCCCAACTCGGCGAGGCCACTCACTGTGTGGTCGGGCAACATTCATGCTACTCGCCGAGTCTGTTCTTCGGACTCGGCGAGTCCGTGCCATGCACTGACTCAATCTTGCTCTAAAGGTCAGATCCAGTCCATTAATCCATAGATCCAGTCCCTCCAAGCTCATTTAGCACGTAAAGTTACAGTCTTGATGCACATACAACCTCTATATGACCATATATGATGTTTTTGACTCATTTACTACAACACAAGGTCATGGACTCCATTGCCATACATAAAGCTTGATGAGTGAGGCTCTCTGGACCTCTATGGGTCCAGATCCATAACCTCAACTCAAGGAGGGAACCAATGGGCACCAAATCATCCCATAAATGACCATCATAAGCCCTAAATTGCATAATGCTTCACCAAACAGAAAATAGTCCGAGATCATACCTCTAGAGTGATGATCTAAGCTCCAAATCCACGAAATAGCAACCTCCTTTGCTTCCTCTTGCCTAGAGTCTCCTTCTTCTTGCTAAATAACACACACAAGGTCAAGAAATGCTCTTTTCTCTTCACAAATCGCTCAAGAACACAAGGGTCTCTCACTGAGGGTTGGGTGAGCACAAATGACGGCCATAAGGCCCTTTAAATAGGCCTCAAACCCGGAAATTTAGGGTTTCATTGCACAGCGCAGCCTTGCCGAGTCCATATCCTGGACTCGCCGAGTCCAGGCGCGCTCCATTGTCCAAATCCGCATCCCTACTCGGCGAGTCTGTGCTCCAACTCGCCGAGTCCCCCTCACAATACCACAAAATTAAATTTACAAGATACCTGGTAAAAATCCGGATGTTACAACTCTCCCCCACTAGAACTAGACTTCGCCCTCGAAGTCTCGCTCTAAAACAGCTCCGGATGCTGCTCCCGCATCATACCCTCCGGCTCCCAGGTCATTTCTGATCCCCTCCGATGTTGCCACTGAACCAATACCAGAGGTACCTCCTTGTTCCTCAAAATCTTGATCTTCCGATCCCTAATAGCCACTGGTCTCTCAGCATAATTCAGGCTTGCATCCACCTGAATATCCTCTAATGGAACCACTGCCGACTCATCGGCTATACATTTCCTCAATTGCGATACATGAAAAGTGTTGTGAATCTGCCCCAACTCTGCTGGTAACTCCAACCGATAGGCTACCCGGCCTACCCTTGCAATCACACGAAACGGACCTATAAACCGGGGCCCCAATTTCCCCCTCTTCCTGAACCGGATCACTCCTTTCCAAGGAGAAACCTTCAGGAGAACGAAGTCGCCGACCTGAAATTCCAGCTCGGACCGGCGCCTATCCGCATAACTCTTTTGTCGGCTCTGAGCGGTCAACAACCTCTGTCTGACCAGCTGTATCTGCTCTGTCGTCTGATTCACGATCTCTGTACTACCCATTACCCTTTGCCCAACCTCTCCCCAACATATGGGAGTCCGACACCTCCTACCATACAACAGCTCAAAGGGCGGCATACCGATGTGTTGGGTTTTGAGCAATCTAACACTTCCTAAGTGTGCATGCAACCCTAATAAACCTTGGATCTATGTTTGTCTAAATACATGCAAAATAATAATTTTCCAAGGTTTATAACCTATCTAACATGGCATGGGGAACATTTCAACATAAAAGAGTTAGAAGAGATTACATACCTTTTGATGAGTTGGGTTCTTAGGAGTTTGAGGGCCAAGCACCAATAGTGTGAATGCCTCAAATGGAATCACAAACACCACAAACTCTTGGAAAACTTTGAGAGAGTATACACACTCTTGTATTTTCGGCCACACACATGCACACACACACTAGATCACTAGTTTTCTCTTAGGCTCCATTTCATGCTCCATAAGCATGCTTATATAGTGTGCATGGTTAGGGTGAAACCCTAATAACCCATGTCTTTTCCTTTTCCAAGGATCCATGGGTTAAAAGCTCCATGGATCATCCATGGACTTCCACATAAGCCTAGCCCATTTACAAATGAGTATTAGCCCACACTATATAAAACAAATAGCCCATAATTTAATTAGTATTCCTTTTAATCTCTAAATTAATTCATAATTAATTTAAGACTAAAACTAATTAAATAACGTAACTTCATATTAATATATTATAAATCATAATATATTAATAAACATATGTGTATAACTCTCATAAAATTATCCATAATAGTTTGGATGAGATGCAACCCAAATGGACCATGTCGGTCGGGTCAAGTATATACCAAATAAGTTATGGACTTAGAAACCTTATCCAACAGACTCCCACTTGGATAAGTCTAATAACTATATTTGCCTATAACTTCAGGAACCAACCAACAATCGTAGCTCTCGAAAACTCCCTCGAACAATGAAGACTCTGTCGAACTATGAAGCGCCATTTTAGATAAGTGATCACATAATCCTCTGTTCTCATGATATCAGCCGGACAAACACATGGAACTATGTCTTGCTTATTGTCTAGCAGTTGTTTCTCGATTTTCCGATTTGTTTGACGAAGAACTTCACTGAACACATCGGTTTAGTTCTGACCAGGCCTGGTACATGGGTCAACACAAAATCATCGAGGGGCCCGGATATCGCTTCTATTTCTAGAAGGAACAGATAAACTTCGACTGATATGCTTGTTCTACTACTCATTGAATTGTACACAAAGGCACGTTTTATAACATCAAGTTACTGATGCGTTTACGTGCAATCAATGCACAACCAACTCATAGGTAACAACTCATATCTCTAGGTTTAAAGATTTATATGATGTTATCGTCTCACGATCACTCGAGATAAATTCCATGAAGTGATACAAGTGAGCGTGGGTTTATACCAATATTCATAACTTATGAGTACTCATGAATGTTGCAGCAACCATTGCCATGTCTAAACACCTTTAAGGCATCTACAAACCCAATTCATGACAATCTTGATTCATACCTACTTCCGACGTATGATCGATTGTGGAGGTTTGAATAAATTAATTATTCTGGAAGTCAAAACATGCAAAACTGAAACAATAGTAAATAATTGACAATGATAGTAACACTTTACTCATAAATAAATCACAAATTTTATTCATCATCAAACGTCGATTACATTTTACAAGTTTCAGGAAAACTATCTAATCTGTAAAACTAATATCGTCCCTCAGCCCGATGCGTCTCGCATGCTGAAAATGCTTAACCCTCGTCAGTCCCTTCGTAAGGGGATCTGCAGGATTCTCATCCGACGATATCCTCCTTGTCACAAGGAGTCCTTCTTCAATCTTGTGTCTTATGAAGTGATATTTTCTGTCAATGTGTCGGGATCTGCCATGATCTCTTGGTTCCTTGGCTAAGGTAACCGCACTATTGTTGTCACAGAAAATCTCTATAGGTTCCTTAATAGCTGGTACAACTCCAAGGTCTCCGATGAAGTTCTTTAGCCATATCGCCTCCTTCGTTGCTTCACTCGCTGCTATATACTCTGATTCACAAGTCGAATCAGCCACCGTCTCCTGCTTGGAACTCTTCCAAGAAATTGCCTCTCCATTTAAGGTAAAGATCCAGCCCGACTGAGAGCGGAAATTATCCCTATCAGTCTGAAAACCAACATCACTATACCCTAATATTCTCAAGTCATCACTGCCACCAAGGGTAAGGATCCAATCCTTAGTCCTCCGCAGGTACTTGAGAATGTTCTTTACCGCGGTCCAATGAGCTTTGCCAGGGTTCCCCTGATACCTGCTGACCATGCTCAAAGCAAATGCCACATCAGGACGGGTACAAGTCATAGCATACATGATCGAGCCAACTGCGGAAGCATATGGTAATTGGCTCATCTCAGCTATCTCTTCCTCTGTACTCGGACTCTGAGTTTTACTCAGTTTGGTATTGCTTTGGATCGGTAAATCTCCTTTCTTGGAATTCTCCATGTTGAACCTTTTCAACACCTTATCCAAGTAGATACTCTGACTAAGTCCAATTAGTCTTCTACTCCTTTCTCTTAATATCCTTATCCCTAGGATATAGGTAGCCTCCCCTAGGTCCTTCATAGCAAAGCACTTCCCAAGCCAGGACTTAACCTCCTGCAAGGTTGGGATGTCATTTCCTATGAGTAGTATGTCATCCACATACAGTACCAAGAAGCTAACTATACTCCCACTAGCTCTGACATACACGCAAGACTCATCTTCGCTTCTCAAGAAGCCAAACTCTTTTACCTTCTCATCAAAACAAAGATTCCAGCTACGAGATGCTTGTTTTAATCCATAAATGGATTTCTCAAGCTTGCATACTCTATTAGGGTACTCTGCATTGACAAAACCCTCTGGCTGATTCATGTACACATCCTCAGCCAACTTTCCATTAAGGAAAGCGGTTTTGACATCCATTTGCCATATTTCATAATCATGAAATGCTGCAATGGCTAACATAACCCTAATAGACTTAATCTTGGCCACCGGCGAGAAGGTTTCATCATAATCAACACCTTGAGTTTGAGTAAAACCCTTCGCAACCAGTCGAGCCTTATAAGTATGCACTTTTCCTTCCATGTTTGTCTTCTTTTTGAAGATCCATTTGCACCCGACTGTTTTACGGCCTGGTACATTGTCAACCAAGTTCCAAACTTGATTGTCATACATGGAGTGTATCTCGCTGTCCATAGCCTCCTTCCATTTAGCAGACTCCGGGCCTGCCATGGCTTCCTTAACACTGCTAGGTTCATCCAAATTTACTAGTGTACTATCACTAATAAACGTATCACCTTCCGTAGTAATATGAAAACCATAATAAAACGAAGGTGTGTTCCTAACCCGTGTGGAACGTCTCGGAGGTACAGACTCGTCAGCTGGATCAACAGGAGTTTCTTCCTCAGGTTGATTGCTAGTGTCTGAGGTTCCTTCACCAATTGATTCTTGAATTTCTTCAAGATCAATCTGCCTCCCACTGTCTCCTTGGCTTATAAATTCTTTCTCGCGAAAGATCCCTCTTCGTGCTACAAAGACCACATTCTCACTGGGTTTGTAGAAAAGGTAACCGAAGGATTTCTGTGGGTAGCCGATGAAAATACACCTTTCACTTCGGGGTTCAAGCTTATCATGAGTTTCGCGCCTCACGAAGACTTCGCAACCCCAAATTTTGATGTGGTCCAAATTGGGAACCTTCCCAGTCCACATCTCATGAGGTGTTTTGGTAACCTTCTTTGTAGGGACTAGATTAAGGATATGGGCGGCAGTCTCTAAGGCATACCCCCAAAAAGAGATTGGTAACGAAACTCGACTCATCATAGAGCGAACCATGTCCAACAAGGTACGATTACGCCTCTCAGCTACACCATTCAGTTGTGGTGTCCTGGGAGTAGTCAATTGTGAGACAATCCCACACTCCTTAAGATAGTCAAGGAACTCGGTACTAAGATACTCACCACCTCGATCGGATCGAAGCATCTTAATGTTCCTGCCCAATTGATTTTCTACTTCCTGCTTGAATTCCTTAAACCTTTCAAAGGTTTCAGACTTATGTTTGATTAAGTAGACATACCCATATCTACTAAAATCATCAATAAAAGCCACATAATACCGATTAGCGTCCCTTGTGGCGGTTTTGAATGGCCCACATACATCAGTATGTATTAGGTCCAACAAACCCTCACCCCTCTCACAAGTTCCAGTGAAGGGTGATTTTGTCATTTTTCCAAGTAGACAAGATTCACAACTATCATCTGATTTGAGGTCAAATGATTCCAAGACTCCACTCTTTTGGAGTTGGCCTATGCGTTTCTTGTTTACATGTCCAAGACGACAATGCCACAATGATGCTTTATCTAGGCTAGTAGAAGAATCAATATACAACACATTATTTCCTAAGTTGTCTACAATCGACACAGTTTCATACACGCCATCACAAGGTAATGCTTTAAAATAAAACACATTTTTAAAGAAAGCATTAATACCACCACATTCATTATCAAACGAAAAGGTAAAACCTTGTTTGTACAAAGCATGAAAAGAAATAATATTCCTCGCCATTTCAGACGAGTACACACATTTATTCAAATCTAATTTTAACCCATTATTAAGCAACAAAGTATAAACTCCAATCTTTGAAACAGGTGAAGCCTTCCTATTCCCCATGATTAAGTTTATCTTCCCGTGCTCCACATCCTCACTTCTTCTTAGGCCCTGCAAATCAGAACATATGTGAATACCACATCCTGTATCAAGCACCCAAGAGTTAGAATATGTTGAGTAATTAGACAATATAGTGTAAATACCTGCATAGGTGGGTTTCACTTTCCCATCCTTTAGATCCTGCAAGTACTTAGGGCAGTTTCGCTTCCAGTGTGCCTTTTCATGGCAATAAAAGCATTCAGCATCCTTGGGAATGGCAGAAGGAGTGACAGAACCGTTCTTAGTCTTTGATGAGGAGCCTTCAAGAGACTTTCCCTTGGTACCCTTCGAAGGGTGCTTCCTCTTTTTCCCTTTGCCTTGCCCAATAGCTAAAACAGGGGTAGAAGTTGGAGTAGGAGTAGTAGAGGTAACAACCGCTTTACCCTTAAGACCGGTTTCAGCGGTCTTCAAGAGTCCTTGAAGCTTGCTGAGGGTAACTTCCTCCTTGTTCATATGATATGTCATTCGAAAATGATCATAACAAGAAGGCAAGGAGTGCAAAATGATGTCAATTGCTAACTCCTCGGGGATGTTAACATTCAGCTTCAGCAAACGGTCCACATACCTTTGCATCTTCTGCATGTGGCCCGTGACGGATTCACCGTCCTTCATGCGGGTAGTTATTATGGAGGAGATTATTTCATACCGCTCCTGACGAGCACTCTGATGGTACCTTTCCATCAGGTCTTGGTGCATCTCAAAAGGGTAGAAATCTTCATACGACTTTTGGAGCTCGGCTGTCATCGTGGCCATCATGATACATGCCACCTTAGTAGCATCTCTCTCATGAGTCCTGAATTCAGCGATCTCCTCAGGAGTAGCAGTAGACTCATCAAGTTCTTTTAACTCCTTATCGAGGACATATTCCTTGTCCTCGTAACGAGTAACCATCCTGATGTTCCTAATCCAATCCATGAAGTTGGAACCATCAAAGATGACCCTCCCACAAAGATTCATGAGAGAGAAAGAACCAGTTGGGTTAGAGCCTGAAGCATTAGTGTTGGAAGACATCTGAAAGAAGAAAGTAAGTTTAGATTAGATATTTAGGATCCTTAATAAGACACCCAAATGTAATATTAAGGCTAGGATCCAATCACAATATATTACACTTAGAAGAGGGATGCCGTAATCTAAGTAATAATATATTTGAAAGGTAGGTGAATGACGATTCACCAATTTCCACCATGAAAACGAAATGATTTATTAGGTTTAATTGGATTTGAAATTCCTAGATTCTTTTGAGATTCATTGAACTTTTCAATGGCATGTTTCAATCTCGATTGTGCCCTTCAAGTTTTGTGACTGGGATGCCGAGGCTCACAAAACAAGGTGTGAATAACCATGCTAATTCACTTGGTACTCCTAATATTATCACCTAATCAATGTGCCGGTTAACCACACACGCTCCATTGATCTATGACAAACATTAAGTTACCCTTCGTGATCCTTACTAGTCCTAGTTAGTGTGCCGGTTAACCACACACGCTCCACCAACGACTTGGTAAGGTACAAAGTGTGAATTCCATGGATTAGCACCATGTTCACATTTTCCTAAAATAACTAAGATTGGGAATTAAAAGAGTTTAGTTATTTTATAATATTCATTATACTTTTAATGAGGATTTAAAGTCATTGTTCTACCCGTTCGGCTAACGACCCTCCACCGATCAAGCAAGCGGTGGGTGAGAGTATACACCCATTAAGTCGCCATTTTATAGGCAACAACCTTATACCCACCTTATAGACCGGCTTCGTGAATGAGGCCTACTAACGGTAAAACGACTTATTCTTATACATATATATAATAATTAACCATTAATGTTATAAATAGTATAAGGGTTGAATTTTAACTATTAAAACTCTAAGGTTTGGAATTAAAGTTTATTAAAGTGTGTGAAACTTTACAAATTCCAAAACTTGAGGGCAAGTTTTGTAACTTTGCAAAACTCTTCATTTCATAACTTATGAATTAAAGGTTCATAAAAATGAAGACTCTTCATTTTCATGTAACTTATGTGTTTTAAGTGTGTGTTAAATGAAAGTGACCTTTGGTAATCCATAACTTGAGGACAAATTATGGACTCCATTAAAACACATAAATGATAAAGAATTAATTCTAAATAATTCAGCAAATAATTCCTATCATTTTCTAAATTCATAAGAACATGAACATGATCATCAAAAATTCAAGAATTATATGAACACATAAAATCATGGATTTTTGATATATGCTATTGTAAATGGATTAGAACAACCATTACACCAACTAAAATAAGTTTTATAACACCAAAACAGTTTAGGGTAATGTTTCTAGTCCATTTCCAGCAGCAAAAGTCGAGAATCTGCACTCTTTCGATCCTACTCGTCGAGTGCATGAACTGACTCGTCGAGTAGGTTGAAGTTTGCCTTGGACTCGTCGAGTCCCCCCAATGGACTCGGCGAGTCCACCATGCTGACAGCAACGATTTCGACTTTTTTCACTATTTTGCATCAAGTATCAAACAAGCAAGCCTAGGCTCTGATACCACTGTTGGGTTTTGAGCAATCTAACACTTCCTAAGTGTGCATGCAACCCTAATAAACCTTGGATCTATGTTTGTCTAAATACATGCAAAATAATAATTTTCCAAGGTTTATAACCTATCTAACATGGCATGGGGAACATTTCAACATAAAAGAGTTAGAAGAGATTACATACCTTTTGATGAGTTGGGTTCTTAGGAGTTTGAGGGCCAAGCACCAATAGTGTGAATGCCTCAAATGGAATCACAAACACCACAAACTCTTGGAAAACTTTGAGAGAGTATACACACTCTTGTATTTTCGGCCACACACATGCACACACACACACTAGATCACTAGTTTTCTCTTAGGCTCCATTTCATGCTCCATAAGCATGCTTATATAGTGTGCATGGTTAGGGTGAAACCCTAATAACCCATGTCTTTTCCTTTTCCAAGGATCCATGGGTTAAAAGCTCCATGGATCATCCATGGACTTCCACATAAGCCTAGCCCATTTACAAATGAGTATTAGCCCACACTATATAAAACAAATAGCCCATAATTTAATTAGTATTCCTTTTAATCTCTAAATTAATTCATAATTAATTTAAGACTAAAACTAATTAAATAACGTAACTTCATATTAATATATTATAACTCATAATATATTAATAAACATATGTGTATAACTCTCATAAAATTATCCATAATAGTTTGGATGAGATGCAACCCAAATGGACCATGCCGGTCGGGTCAAGTATATACCAAATAAGTTATGGACTTAGACACCTTATCCAACACGATGCTCGAATGATGGCTGTTATTGTAGGAAAACTCTGCCAAGGGAAAATATGTGTCCCAACTACCCGCAAAGTCCAATACACATGCTCGAAGCATGTCCTCAAGTGTCTGAATCGTCCGCTCACTCTGGCCATCGGTCTGGGGGTGGTATGCGGTACTAAAATGCAGCTTAGTACCCAACTCCTCATGAAATTTCTTCCAGAAACGGGAAGTGAAACGCACATCGCGATCTGAAACAATCGAGATCGGCACCCCATGCCGAGATACAACCTCCCTCACATAAATCTCCGCCAACTTCTCCGCCGAAGAACTCTCACTGATGGCAAGAAAGTGAGCGCTTTTTGTCAACCTATCCACAATCACCCAAATTGCATCGACTCCTCTGGCAGTCCTCGGCAATTTGGTGATGAAATCCATAGTGATCTGTTCCCACTTCCACTCGGGAACCTCCAATGGCTGCAACTTGCCATGCGGTCTCTGGTGTTCGGCCTTTACCCTTCGACAGGTCAAACACCTCTCGACAAACCATGCGACATCCCTTTTCATACAAGGCCACCAATACTCCTTCCTTAAGTCCAAATACATCTTTGTAGCCCCAGGATGGATCGAAAATTTCGATCTATGAGCCTCCTCCATCAATGTAGTACGCGTACCGCCCACAAATGGTACCCAGATCCGGCCCTGATAAGTCATAAGACCCCGACTATCCGATATAAACTCAGAAACCAACCCAACGACCCGCTCTCGCTTCTGCATCTCCGGACGCACAGCCTCGGCCTAAGCCCCACGAATGGCGTCCAGAACTGGAGCTATCACGGTCAATCTCAAACATACAGCTTTCAGTGGAGTACTTTCCGCCCTGCGACTCAATGCGTCGGCTACCACATTAGCCTTGCCCGGGTGGTACAATATCTCGCAATCATAATCCTTAACCACATCTAACCATCTTCTCTGCCGCATATTTAGGTTAGGCTGATCCATCAAGTACTTCAAGCTCTTATGGTCCGTGTAAATCGTACAACGAACCCCATACAAGTAGTGCCGCCAAATCTTGAGGGCGAACACCACTGCCCCCAACTCCAAATCATGTGTGGGGTACCTCGTCTCGTGAGGCTTCAACTGCCTCGATGCATATGCTATCACATGTCCCTTCTGCATCAGTACCGCTCCCAGTCCTAAAATCGATGCATCACAGAATACCACAAAACCTTCCATCCCTTCCGGAAGAGCTAATACCGGAGCTTCACATAACCTCTGGCGAAGCGTCTCAAAGGAGGTCTGCTGCTCGGGACCCCATAAAAATGTAACACCCTTCCGGGTCAATCTGGTGAGTGGAACCGCAATCTTGGAGAAATCCTTAATAAACCTCCGATAATACCCTGCCAACCCAAGGAAACTCCGGATCTCAGAAGGTGACCTTGGCACCTCCCACCCCATCACTGCGTCAACCTTGGCCGGATCGACCAATATCCCCTTCTGGTTAACGAGATGTCCCAGAAATTGGACCTCCCGCAACCAGAAATCGCACTTGGAAAACTTTGCATAAAGTTTCTCCGATCTCAAAACTCCAAGAACCTCCCTCAAATGCTCCTCGTGCTGCTCTCTAGATCTCGAATATACCAGAATATCATCAATGAACACAATCACCGACCGATCCAACATCGGCCGACATACCCTGTTCATGAGGTCCATGAACACAGCCGGGGCATTGGTGAGCCCAAAAGGCATCACCACAAACTCATAATGCCCATAACGCGTCCTGAATGCTGTCTTCTGGACGTCCTCGTCCCGCACTCTCACCTGATGATAGCCCGACCTCAAATCAATCTTGGAGAACCAAGATGCTCCCTGTAACTGATCGAATAAATCGTCGATCCTCGGCAACGGGTAACGGTTCTTGACCGTCAGCTTATTCAATTCCCGGTAATCAATACACATGCGATGTGAGCCATCTTTCTTCTTCACAAACAGGATGGGTGCTCCCCATGGCGAGCTACTCGGCCGAATAAACCCCTTCCCCAGCAACTCCTGAAGTTGCGAGGATAACTCTTGCATCTCTGGAGGCGCAAGGCGATACGGCACCTTAGCGATAGGCGCGGCTCCCGGAACCAAATCGATACCAAACTCCACTTGCCTCACGGGAGGCACACCTGGTAACTCTTCGGGAAAGACATCTGGAAACTCACGCACCACCGGAACTTCATCCACCGAACTCGGTCTCTCGGAGATCACTTGCGTATCCATCACATACGCCACAAAGCCCTTACAGCCCTGCTGTAAACACTGCCTCGCCCTAGCAGCCGAACAAAAGGCTGATCCAGAACGTGTACCTTCGCCGTAAACCGAAAGAACTCCCCCACTAGGATCTCGTATAGTCACCAGCTGACGCTCGCAATCGATAACCGCACCGAATCGGCTCAACCAGTCCATGCCCACTATAACACAGACATCACCCATCGCAATAGGAATCAAGTCGATCGGGAACTCAACCCCAAAAATCTCCAATACACATCCCCGGAGGACCTCTGTGGCACAAATCACTCTGTCGGCGGCTATGGAAACCCGCAGGGGCCGACTCAGTGCCCCACGACTAACGCTGATATGCTGACTAAATGTCAAAGATACAAAAGATCGACTCGCACCCGAGTCAAATAACACTAAAGCAGGCACAGAATTCACAAGGAAGGTACCTATGCATAGCATAATATAAGCATAATATCTCAACACCATAAATAAATAATAAAAAGGAAGCGTACCAGCCACAACGTCAGGTGCAGCGCGGACCTCTTCCGCAGTCAGCTGAAAGGCTCTCCCCCGAGCCCTCGGTGCCTCGGCCTTCACGGGCTGACTCTCTATAGCAGTAGCTCTGATGGCGGCGGGAGCAGACCCCTGAGATGCTCCGCGCAGCAGCGGACACTCTGCCTTCCGGTGTCCGGTCTGGTTGCAGTGGAAGCACACTGCAAATCCCTTGGGGCAGTCCTTGGCGATATGCCCCTCCTTGCCACATTTGTAGCAAGACCCTGCTCGACAGACTCCATCGTGACCCTTGCCGCACTTTCCACACGTGCGGCCCTTCTGGCTCCCGAATCTGGGATCAGCGGGCTTGGCCCGCTTGGCTACCGGCTGGGACTGTGCCGGCCGCCGATCCCTCCCCAGAGACTCCGCCTCCTCCCTGGCCTGAGTCTCAAGCTCAATCTCCCTCTTCCGAGCATTTGCCTGAAGCTCGGCAAATGTCCGATACGAGGAGTTTGTAGCGAATTCCCGAATATCCCGTCTCAGAATGCTCAGGTAACGGCTCATACGTGCCTGCTCGGTGGACACGTGCTCAGGGCAGAACATCGCCCTCTCATGAAACTTCCTCGTAATCGCTGTAACTGACTCGGTACCCTGCTTGAGGGTCAGAAACTCCTGTGCCAGACGCTCCCTCTCCACCTGAGGGACGTACTCATCTCGGAACATGGTAGTGAACCTCTCCCAGGTCACTGCCGAAAGCTCAGTCGGTGTGAAGTGCGCCGTCACAAACTTCCACCAGTCCTTCGCTCCCAAGCGAAGCTGGTTCAGCGCGAACCGAACCTTCAAATGCTCAGGGGACGAGCAAGTGAAGAAGCATCCCTCCATATCAGATATCCACCTCATAGCTGCCACCGGATCCTGCATACCATCAAACTCTGGTGGCTTGGTGTTGCTGAACTCCCTAAACAATGTCGCATCACCTCCCTGGGGTCTTGCCGCAGCAATCGCTGCGGTAGCCGCTGCAACCGCAGCCTCAGAAAGAGCGGCATAGCGCTCGTCAAATGTCTCAATCAACGCGGTCTTAATAGACCCGAACATCTCTGGTATCTCAGCTCTGATGACCGCAGCCACCTCCTCATGAATGATCTGGCGAATCTCCTCATCACTAGCTCCGACATCCTCTGGCACATGACGTGTCCTCAGCATGATCAACCTCTGAAATACAACATGCGATAATTAGAATTCACTCGAACACTCTTACATTCGACAATCCACCCCTCCTTGATTCTTGGCATCCCAAGATTTTTATTTGGACTGTGTACCGCACCGGTGCTTTCAGTAGTACGGGCCCAATACTACTGTCCGCACCGTCTCAGTACACACCCCAAATCTTCCTCTTCGGATCCCAATCCCCAATTACTCTATTATACTTAAATCACTTTGAAATAGATCTCACACAAAGCCCTAGCTGCTACCTAATTACTCTCAGCATCTCATCGCAGCTCACCCCTCCCTAGGCTAAGGCATCACAAAACAGGCCACTCTAGTCCTATTAGCAATACCTAGCCTACTTTAGCATGCAAACACATCACATTAATAATAATTATCACATAATATAAAGGTATTTTGGGAATTCGCCGTTCGGGCGCTGGCTGATCGTACACACGTTTCTTCCTGGAAAATCTTTTACTCTTAGAAAATCTTGGTTTTATTTTGAAATATCTCTTCAATTCCTCAGTTTGAGTTCAAATACCCCCGAAGGTGTACCCGAATCCCTCAAACCAAGGCTCTGATACCAATTTGTAACACCGAAAATTTCAAACAAAATTTTCAATTTTTATAAAACATAATTCCATCGATATTCATAAAAACAACCATTTTAATTATCCAACAAAACAGTACAACATCCCAAGATCATAATATCAAGCTCCGAACGTGTGTGTATACGGATCAAGCCGGCGCCTTCCCGCGGTCGTCACTAGTACCTGAAACAAATAACATCAACACTGTAAGCACAAGGCTTAGTGAGTTCCCCAAAATACCACATATAACACATATTAGCCACTCTAGGCTATAATTCTGTGGGTCCGTGCACCCAAACTCTGTGAACCCTCAGGTTCTAGCTCTGATAAACATGCACCACAAAAATCACTTAGAAATCATGCAGTAAAACACACAACATACATAGCATACAAATACTCTATCACATAACTCTGGTTACCTACTCAAGGTAAAGTATAGTGAGAAGACTCACCTCGCGTGTCTCGGTAAATCGTAAACCTGAAATCGCTAATCACTCGATCTGCCGAGCTGTAGTCCCCCTATAGCACAATACATCTCTAATTAACACTTTCCCAACTAGGGTTGACCATACTATAACAAGTCAATCCAGGTCAACGCTGGTCAACGGTCAACGGTCAACTTTGACCGGACTCGGCGAGTGCGCTATAGCGACTCGGCGAGTCTGAGCGTATACCCCAATTTCCCTGGAATCCTCCCCTGACACATCGAGCATTCACTCAACTCGACGAGTTCCACCTGGCAAGAGTTGTGGGGCCACCACGACTCAACTCGCCGAGTCTCAAGAACAACTCGGCGAGTCCAGTTTGACTCAATCCACCTGTCCATTCTGGCTCCCCCTTGACTCACTGAGTCCACCTTCCCCAACTCGGCGAGGCCACTCACTGTGTGGTCGGGCAACATTCATGCTACTCGCCGAGTCTGTTCTTCGGACTCGGCGAGTCCGTGCCATGCACTGACTCAATCTTGCTCTAAAGGTCAGATCCAGTCCATTAATCCATAGATCCAGTCCCTCCAAGCTCATTTAGCACGTAAAGTTACAGTCTTGATGCACATACAATCTCTATATGACCATATATGATGTTTTTGACTCATTTACTACAACACAAGGTCATGGACTCCATTGCTATACATAAAGCTTGATGAGTGAGGCTCTCTGGACCTCTATGGGTCCAGATCCATAACCTCAACTCAAGGAGGGAACCAATGGGCACCAAATCATCCCATAAATGACCATCATAAGCCCTAAATTGCATAATGCTTCACCAAACAGAAAATAGTCTGAGATCATACCTCTAGAGTGATGATCTAAGCTCCAAATCCACGAAATAGCAACCTCCTTTGCTTCCTCTTGCCTAGAGTCTCCTTCCTTGTCACAACGCGTTTTAAAGCCGTGAGGGCAGCAGATCCCATAAGAACTCTGCAGTTAAGCGTGCTCGGGCGGGAGTAGTACTGGGATGGGTGACCCCCTGGGAAGTCCTCGTGCCGAGTGGCCCAAAGCGGACAATATTGTGATACGTGCCAGAGGGGGGTGTTACACTAGATGTTGATGGAATATATAGTAGAATTCCTTATGTAACATGTGCACTTTCATTTCGATAAATAAGACGCTTTTATGAGTTATTTAATCAATGGACTTAATGTATACATAAAGACAAACAACACTTCGATCCTGCAAGTGTTTCTTATCCTTCAAATATATCAATAAGATATGTTATAAATAATAGTTTTTATAAGGGATAATGACTTGAAAGCGTAACAAACTTTTGATTTTTTTCACATTTAGTCACTAAACTTTTTTTCGTTATCTATTTGTTATTGAACTGTTGAAATTGTTTACATTTTACCCTTATGACCAGCTGTTACCGGTCATAAGGGTAAAATGTGAATAGTTTCAATAGTTTAGTGACAAATAGATAACGAAAAAAAAATTAATGACTAAATATGAACAAAATCGAAAGTTCGTTTCCCTCTAAAAAGTTCAATAACTAAATGTGAACAAACTTGCTCTTGTATTATGTTTTAGCAAATTATTTATTTTTGTTAAATTATAGCAACATTTGTTGATGAAGAAATCTATGAAATAAAAAAAAAAACCCCTGAAAATATATTTAGAAAAAAAATACGAAACCAAAACCGAAATAAAAAACCAGTGGTTTGACATTTTCCAAAATAAAAAAATCAAAATTTCCAATCTGATTTTGGTTTTACAAAAAAAAATGAACCATTCTCACTGATGTGAATTATGACCATTGGTTTGACATGCGGAATTTGTGACATCCCATGAATACGTAGTTACAACATCGTCTGAACTCGTAATTCATAGAAAGGGTTAGAGTATCATCGCATGAATACGTAGTTATAACATCACCTGAACTCGTAATTCATCACCTACAGGTTATGGGTCTGCTGGTGTTTCCATTGGGTTGTCTAGAATAGTCCGTGGTCGCCATCTATACTCTGGTAGATGACTACATCGCCACATTGTTGGTTAAGGTTATGGTATCTCCTTTCATCCTACATCACCTATTCATCATCATCTATGTACCTAATTATCATCACCTATCTCTCATCATTTTATTTCATCACACACCAACTATTTCATCTACCCATGTTTCATCCGCAACATATTTGTAGATATAAAATAAATATACCGTTTAAATCTTCTAAAACATGTATAAAATCGTTCATCCAGCATAGACAACAAGTATTCAAATAATATGCACACATATCACGTAATTTATATATAATACTTCATATCTATGTGTAAGATGAAAGTAACTATATATACCATAAAAATCCCATAAATGCTTCCTAACTTCAAACCCCAAGGTTTACTATACTAAAGCTTCACATTCTCGGCTCTCTGGACCATGAAGGGTCCAGTTTCCTAACTTCAAACCCCAAGGTTTACTCTACTAAAGCTTCATATTCTCGGCTCTCTAGACCTAGAAGGGTCCAGATCTATAACACAAACTTGCAAGAGGGGTTTGAGGCATTCAAAACCCCAAAGATGAAGTGATTCAAGCCCTAACCCTAAAATGGAATCTACATAATAGGGAAGGAAAGGGGTTCATTTTTGTACCTCAGAATGAAGCTCCTTGCTTGAATAACTCAGAACAATAACCTTCCTTGGTCCCTCTTGCTAGAACTTTTCTCCTTTCTTGCAAAATCACACCAAAAAGCTCAAGATAACTCTTCCTATCACTCTACACACTCAAGCTCGCTAGGGTTCTCACTTATGGGAAAGGTAGTCACAGTTGAAGGCCATAAGTGCCTTTAAGTATGGCTCGGGCCCAAAGATTTTGTGTTTCTGCCAACAGTGTGGACTCGTCGAGTCGCCTCACCGACTCGTCGAGTCCATTCATTAATCCGAGTCATCAGTCGCGACCTTACTCGACGAGTTGAGGCGTCAACTCGTCAAGTCTCTCTTCTTAACTCAAAAGAAAAATACTTAAATTATGATACCTGGAAATCCGGATGTTACATTTTGTTTTTTTATTTCATAGATTTCTTCATCAACAAACGTGGCTACAATTAAACAAAAATAAATAATTTGCTAAAACATAATATAATATGAAGTTTGTTCACATTTAGCCATTGAACTTTTTAGAGGGAAACGAACTTTCGATTTTGTTCACATTTACTCACTAAACTTTTTTTCGTTATCTATTTGCCACTAAACTATTGAAACGGTTCACATTTTACCCTTATGACCGGTAACAGCCGGTCATAATGTCACACCCCCGAACCGGACGGCGGAAACATCCGAGGGCTATCGTGACTCATTGAATACCATCACAATGCATATACATGAAACATAACATTATACATCACCAACATTTGGAATGATACAACTGGTAGCGTTTACATTCATTACATTGTTCAAAACATTACATTCTCAAAAAAAATAACTGTTTGATACTACTTAAACCACAGCAAAACGTCATAGAGTACAAATCATCCTTCACCTTATCTGTTACCTGAGAATACAAGTATTTTGAAAAACGTCAACATATGAAATGTTGGTGAGTTCATAAGTAGTGTTTGAAATCCAATGTATTGTTTGAAAACCATCAGAAAATCCGATATTTTCTAAAAATAGAATAGTGTAAAAATATGCGAAGATCCATGAGTATGCTTGTTTGAATTCTATAGATGTAAGCGTAAGAGTAGTGAAATTCGATCGGTAATTCATAATTGTACTTGTTGAAAACCCTAGGAAAACCCGACGTTTTCCTATCACTTTGCTTTACTTAGTTTGTATACTGTTGTTTCGTTGCGTTAGAGGTAATCGTTGAGCTCCGGAGGCATTGCGAGTACAGTGGGTGGTGAAGTGTTGTGACGTGCGTTAATGAAAACGTCCCATCGACAACCTTACAAGCGATCCCTTAGGCGTCACTCGCAATCATTCACACAACTCAATCCTCCCGGACTTGTGTAGTCCCACGACCGGAGGGAAGGAGAGAAGGTGCGAAACCCTCGGTATTTCCCCGCGTCATTCAAGACTATTGCAATTACGAAGGGCCTGAAGCCCAACCCGCAATCGTGAGTTCCCGACTTTACTAGCAGCACTGAAGGACCCTTGGGGACCAGCAGCTTGTTTGCCATTGAAAGTCCTTTTACGTTATGTCGGATCGGTAAAACCCAACACTTCGTAAGATCAGGTCATTGGGCTAGCTAGGCTCAACAAACAAGATTTTACACTTTTGGGGCCCAAAGGTGGTGCGTAGACGTCTGTGCACACTCGCATATATAGTGACTTCCCAATCGTTATTAGTTACGAATCGTAATGTCGTAATGTCATAGTGTCGTCGTGTTAGTAGTTTCGGATTTTTATTGGTTCGAGACCGAACCAATTCGTTTGACAACGACTTTTGATATTGTAATGTATTGTATTTCGTCGATAGTCGTGGTACCATCATTTGATCAAATTGCATGTATTGAACTAGTCTTGAGAATTTTTCTGTTTTCAGCCCCTCATTATTTGTAAAAATTTACTTTTTCAATCCTTTATTTAAAATTTTCCGGTTTGGTCCTTAAATTGATTTTCTTGACATTTTAATACCAAAAATTATTGAAATTAATATTTTTCAGCATATTTTTCATTGAAGACAGTTTAAGTCCTTGAAATTTCAGTTTTCTCGGTTATAACCCATCTTTTCGCAAGTTTGACAATTTTGGCCCAAATTGAAATTTTTTTTGCAACTTTAGTCCCCTTTAAATTTAAAAAGCATTCTAAACCTTTGAAAAGGACTTGGATCACTTATAGTCCATTGTTTTACAGAAAAATGCAGTTTTGGCCCTCCAAAACAGAAAATTTCGCATATTGGGCCTCATTGGGCCGAAAATGTCATCTTTAGCCCATTAAGCTTGGAATTTATGTTTTTAACCCTCCAAATAGTATATTTTCAGAAAATACATTATGTAAACTGTTTTGACTCATCTCACCCATCAGATTTCGAAATAATTCATTTTAGGCCCTTCAACTTTGTATTTTCAACATTTTATGTCAAAAAAATGAGTTTTTAGCCCAAATTAGGTGTTGTCAAGCCATTTGGCTATTTTTCTTAGTATACTTTGCATGTAGTAGTATATTTTATGCTATAATAAAATACATATCTCGGTTTTTAGCATTTCATAACTAGATCTAGCATCAAAATCATACAAAACATAGATATAAGCATAAAAATCAACCACAACATACACATAATGATGGATCTACACCTTTGCTTGTATTCTCCCCCACAAAAACTTATGAAAACTGAAAATAAGGGGGTATGAAACTCACCTTGGGTGTTGATTCGGTTTTTGAAAAAAGAATGGAAGAAATGAAGTGATTTTTGGCCTTTGCACTCCTTGATGAAGTTTTCGAGTTTATGGAGTTTTCTAGAGTGCAAGATCACGATTTTTGCATGGATTAGGAAGGGATTTTGATAAAACAAGGAATACAAGTCATAGATCCAAGCAAAACCTTACCTTAGATGATGATTTTTGTGGAAGAACTTCCTTGAATGCTCCCTAAATCTCGAGATTTTGGATGGAGAAGAAGAAAGAAGCCTTGAGTGATCTAGAGAGTGTTTGTGAGAGATGTGTGTGTGTGTGTGGGTGTTGCTCGGCCGAGAGTGAGAGAGAGAGGAAGAAGAAATGATGTTTGAGGTGAGGTTTGCATGGAGACATGAGTCTCTTGCATGGAAGTCCAAAAGATAAAAGTGATGTGGCATGAGAAAGTCAAACCCTTCTCTTGGGCTTGCTTTGGGCCGAGAACATGGAAGGAGGAAGGAAAAATTTGGGCTTTTTGCTCCTAAGCCCAATATTAGAGTTAGTCTTAGGTATTTATTGGCCTTATAAAATAAAATTGTGATTTTTATGTTTTAATAAGCTAGATTGGGTTAATCATGGATCAAAGCTTTCAATTTATTTCATTATAGGCCCAAGATGGCCCATAATATTGAAATAAATGAATGTGGGTCCAATTAGAGCCCAATTAGGGTTCTAAACCCATGATAGTCCAATTGGAAGCTTATTGGTCCATTTGGATCCAATAAGGAAGTTCTAGTCCAAAATGGACTTAACAAGAACTTCTAGGGTTTTCCAATTGCTTGATGTAGTGAATTGGGGTTTAGTTTTCCATTGAGTAAGCATCATACATGCTTTTGAGTTTTTGATTTCAACATTTACTTGAGTATAGTGATTACAAGACATAAAATTTCTAGTTGTGACATCATCCCCCCGTTAGAGGGAATTTCGTCCCGAAATTCTGTTTGAAAGCTAGATTTGAGAAAGCTAGAATAGGTGAGGGTACTTTTGCTTCATTTGGTCTTCTTGTTCCCAAGTGAATTCTGGCCCACGCTTTGCGTTCCACCGTACTTTCACGATCGGGATGCGACTCTGCTTAGTATACTTCACCTCCCTGTCCATGATTTCGATTGGTTCTTCAACGAACAGGAGATTCTCATTGATTTTGATTTCGTCAAGGGGAATGACGAGTGTTTCATCTGAGAGACACTTCTTCAGATTGGAGACGTGAAACACGGGGTGTACACCGTTTAGCTTTGCGGGTAGTTGCAGTCTGTATGCTACTGGACCAATCCGAGCGACGATTTCGAAAGGTCCAATGTATCGCGGGTTCAGCTTTCCCCGTTTTCCGAAACGTATAACCCCTTTCCAGGGCGAGACTTTTAACAGTACTCGGTCACTGACCTGAAATTCTAAGGGCTTTCGCCGTTTGTCAGCGTAGCTCTTTTGTCGGTCACGCGATGCTTGCAATCGAGCTCTGATTTGAACGATCTTTTCCGTGGTTTCACGGATGATCTCCGGTCCCGTTAGTGTTTTGTCCGACGCATGCGTTCTTGCCAGCTGGGTGTCACCCACTTCAGCCCAACATAATGGTGATCTACATTTATGCCCGTACAGTGCTTCGAAAGGAGCCACCTTGATGCTCGAATGGTAACTATTGTTGTATGAGAACTCGATTAAGGGTAGGTGGGTATCCCAAGACTTTCCAAAGTCTATCACGCATGCGCGGAGCATATCTTCGAGCGTTTGGGTGGTTCGCTCGCTTTGACCATCCATTTGTGGATGATAAGCGGTGCTCATATCGAGGTTTGTTCCCATCGCCTTATGGAGTGATTGCCAACATCGGGACGTGAACCTACTGTCCCTATCCGAGATGATAGATGTTGGTATTCCGTGGAGTCTCACGATCTCTCGAATGTATAAACGTGTCAATCTCTCCATCTTGTACGATTCTTTAATTGGCAAGAAATGGGCAGATTTCGTTAGTCGGTCGATTATTACCCATATGGTGTCTAATCCATCCGACGTTTTGGGTAGCTTGGTCACGAAATCCATAGAAATCCCCTCCCATTTCCACTCAGGGATTGCCGGTTGCTGTAACAATCCTGAGGGTTTTTGGTATTCCACTTTTACTTTGGCGCACGTAAGGCACTTACTGACGTAGGTCGCGATTTCCGCCTTCATGTTAGGCCACCAATAGTGTTGTTTAATATCCAAATACATCTTATCAGAACCGGGATGAATGGAGTATCGCGTCTTGTGGGCTTCCTTCATGACAACATCTCTAAACCCTCCAAATTTAGGGACCCAAATACAGTTCATGAAATAGTATACTCCATTCTCCTTTGCCTCCAGGTTCTTTTCCATTCCGCGCAATACTTCGCTTGCTCTATTTTCCGTCTTCATGGCCTCTGACTGGGCTACTGCAATTTGAGTGGCCAGGTGTGATTGAATGTTTATCGAGAGAGTTTTCGTACAACGATTAGAGTACTCCTTCCGACTTAATGCATCAGCTACCACGTTGGCCTTGCCTGGGTGGTACTTAATCTCACACTCATAATCGTTTAGCAACTCAACCCATCTTCGTTGCCTCATGTTTAACTCCTTTTGGTTTAAGATGTGTTGGAGACTCTTGTGATCCGTGAAGATGGTGCACTTTGTACCGTAAAGGTAATGCCTCCAAATTTTTAGGGCAAAGACTACAGTTCCCAACTCTAGGTCATGGGTCGTGTAGTTTACTTCATGCGTCTTTAGCTGGCGGGATGCATAGGCTATCACTCTCCCACGTTGCATGAGAACGCAACCTAAACCCTGATTTGACGCGTCGCAGTAGACTACAAAGTCTTCCGTTCCTTCAGGCAGAGATAGTACAGGTGCGCTACAGAGAGCTTGTTTCAAGGTTCGAAACGCGATCTCTTGTTTGTCTGTCCATTTGAATGGTACGCCCTTTTGCGTAAGCGAGGTAAGTGGCTTGGCGATCTTAGAGAAGTTTTGAATGAACCTCCTATAGTAGCCTGCTAATCCCAGGAATTGACGAATTTCCATGGGCGTTGTCGGGATTGCCCATCCTTCTACAGCTTTGACCTTAGAGGGATCCACATGGATTCCATCTTGGCTGACTACATGACCTAGGAAGTTCACGCTCCGCAGCCAGAACTCACACTTGGAGAGTTTGGCGTAAAGTTTTTCTGATCGTAGAGTTTCTAAGACTTGTCGGAGATGTTGGCCATGCTCTTCCCTGCTTCTAGAATAGACGAGGATGTCATCGATAAAAACAATGACAAAGTTGTCGAGGAACGGTCGGCAGATTCGATTCATTAGGTCCATAAATGCGGCATAGGCATTCGTTAGACCGAAGGGCATTACGACAAATTCATAATGTCCGTAGCGAGTTCGGAAAGCGGTTTTTAGGATATCCTCTTCCCGGACTTTGAGTTGGTGGTATCCGGACCGTAAATCTATTTTAGAAAAACAACTAGCCCCTTGGAGCTGGTCAAATAGGTCATCGATTCGTGGGAGTGGGTAGCGGTTCTTGATTGTGAGTTTGTTTAACTCTCTGTAATCGATACACATTCTAAAAGATCCGTCTTTCTTTTTGACAAAGAGCGTCGGAGCTCCCCATGGCGAGTAACTAGGTCGAATAAATCCCTTATCCAAAAGTTCACTGAGTTGGCTGGATAATTCCTGCATCTCGGCAGGAGCCAACCGGTAGGGTGATTTAGCAAGAGGGGTTGCTCTTGGAATAAGGTCGATTCGAAATTCAACCTGTCTCTCTGGGGGTACTCCCAGGAGATCTTCAGGAAACACGTCCGGAAATTCACATACTACGGGAATGTCTCGAACGTTAATCTCCTCCTTGGTTTTGTCCACCACGTGAGCCAGGAACGCCATATTGTTCCTTCGTAGATATTTTTGTGCCTTGACACACGAAACGAGGCGAAGGTTCATGCTAGATTTGTCTCCGTAAATTACTAGGGTTTCGTGATTTGGAAGGCGAAGACGGACGGCCTTCTCATGACACATAATTTTGGCATGGTGGGGGCTTAACCAGTCCATGCCGATGATCACATCGAAGCTCCTAATTGACACTGGCATTAGGTCTATTCGAAAAACGTGTTGATTAAGAGTTAGGGTACATCCGGTGTAGATTTCCCCAGTGGATTCGGTTTTCCCATTGGCCATTTCCACCGTATAGGCTTCATTTAGCTTTTGAGGAAGTTGTTTTAATAAGTGCTTAAACTTATTGCTTACGAAACTTCGCTCCGCTCCGGTGTCAAATAAGATGCATGCATATGCGTGGTTTAAGAGAAACGTACCGGTAACAACAGAGGGGTCTCGAATAGCCTCACTCTGACCCATGGTCAACATCCTTCCTGTTCCTCCATTTCTTAAATTGTTGTTGTTGGGACAGTCTCGGCGGATGTGTCCAGTCTTCCCGCATCCGAAGCAGGTGTAGCTAGGCCCTGCGCTATTGCCGCTGGCATGGGCGTTGTTGTTGTTGCGAGGGTTGTTGTTGTTGATTCCCTGATTTTGGTTATGGGGAGGGTAAGCCTTGCAGTACTTTGCGGTGTGACCCCTTCGGTTGCAACTGGTGCACTGAAAATCCTTGCATTCTCCATAGTGATGGAAACCGCACTTGTTGCATTTGGGAAGATTACCGGAATAAGGTTTGGAAGCATTTGAAGTGGCTGAGGTTGGAGCACGTGGTGCGGCTGGAACCGATGTGGTAACAGCATTAACCGCCACTGTCTGCTGCTTCTTGGAGGTGTCGGGGCCCTGACGCCCCTTCCTCTTATTGTTCTTTCCCCTCTTGTCATCTCCTTCCTTCGTCTTCTCAGCCTCCACTGGCTTCTCTCCCTTTTTGTTGTTATGGTCGTACAACCTTTTTGCCAATCTCTTTGCACTGTCAAATGTTTCGGGGTTTGCAGCTATCACATTCCCTTGAATTGGTGATGTGAGTCCCCAGATGAATCGCTCAATCTTCTTTCCTTCCGAGGCGATCATACCCGGGCACAGCAGAGATAGTTCGCTAAATCTCGATATGTAGGCATCGATATTCGCGTTCTGCACAGTGAGGTTCCATAGCTCTTGTTCCATCTTCTGTATTTCGCCTTGTGGGCAGTACTCTGCCATTAACATTTCTTTCATCTCTGTCCACGACATAGAGTTGGCTACAGGGAGTGTCATGGATTCTACATGTCCGTTCCACCAGGTGAGTGCTTGATCCACAAAAGTGCAGGCTGCGAACTTCTCCTTCATGTGCTCAGGGCAGTCGCATATCTCGAATACCGACTCCACCTTTTCGATCCATCGCTTAAGAGTGATCACCCCTCCAGTGCCATTAAAAGTTCGTGGTTTGGCGTTTGTGAAGTCCTTGTAGGTACATGTCTTGGTGGGTCCTTGATTCATTCCATTGTTTGAACTTTCGGCTCCTTGCCCATTGACTCCTCCATTGTTCTCTTGTTGAATTTGCGCAATCGCTGCAGTGACTGCTGCAGATACAGCTGCCTGGAAAGTGGCTGAGTCAACTTCAGGTGGGGTTGGTCCTGGGTTTCCACGAGCAGGTCGGGGAGGCATCTTTCTGTCACAATACGGAAAGATGTTGAGGGTATGTTGTTTCGGTGAGGTCGTGATCCTACTGACTAAGTGCATGGTACGAACTTAAACACTGTTACCATTGACCAATCAATAATAATTTCTCAACACATAGCAATTTGCAATATCGTAATAAAACACGTAAAAATTTATTAATATTATCCGCATTTGATACATGAAAATTTGCTCGTAGGAGCATACATGAGTGATACTAGTTCGACAGCATAACGACTCTATGAGTAGTGTAGTCACTTAAACATAGAGTCGGAGTACATAGCATATTTCCTAACGATCTACTAAGATAAGTCTATCCCTAACCGCGATAAGCTGCGTCCTACTATAACGGTGAAATCATATGCCGAAGTGCTGAGCCATCTCAGTCATGTCTACAATGACATCATCCCTCTCCAGCTCTGCTTGCACGGCACGTGCTTCCATGGCGAACAGTTGTTGCCGCAAGTCGGCAATCTCGGCTTCTGGGGAGCGATTTTCCCTCGCGGGATTCACTGGTGGGACGTGGTGATCCTGTTGCGCTTCGCTAACAGGAGATGCGACGTGATCTATATCCGGGGCCTGATCCTCCCCCATGTCGTCGTCGGTCTCCTCGAACTCGTAGTCGGTATCCATGTATTCGTCAGGTTCAACACTGTGGACTCCCTCCTGATTCCCCTCTGGTTCGTCTTCGAGTATCCCGTGTGCTCCTAAGGCTTGGTGAAACTGAATGCCCTGATGCTCTCCTTCCATGAAGACTGGGAGAAAGTATACGAATAAGCTATCACTTTCCTATGACTCTACCGCTATTGCACAAGCTAAACAGGCGTTCTCTTTTCGGTGGTAGGGGTATAGTTTTAGGTTCCCTAGAAATCCCGATCTCATCAGAACGTGCGTTAGTTATACTTTGGAGAGAGTGTAGTTTATCAGGCTACATCCACTCCTTGGTACCACTAAGAACAGTCCTGAATTAACCGAGACACTAGTATTATTTTTGTTTGGTTCGGCGTTAGGCTCCTATTCCTAGTGCAAACAAGGTTGTTTTATTTACTTGTTTTGTTCAGAGTTATGTTAGTCCCTCTTTTTGGTTTATAGTTGCATATCCATGTGTGGCTAGATATGCTAGTTCACTATAAACAAAGCTCTGATACCAACCTGTCACACCCCCGAACCGGACGGCGGAAACGTCCGAGGGCTATCGTGACTCATTGAATACCATCACAATGCATATACATGAAACATAACATTATACATCACCAACATTTGGAATGATACAACTGGTAGCATTTGCATTCATTACATTGTTCAAAACATTACATTCTCAAAAAAAATAACTGTTTGATACTACTTAAACCACAGCAAAACGTCATAGAGTACAAATCATCCTTCACCTTATCTGTTACCTGAGAATACAAGTATTTTGAAAAACATCAACATATGAAATGTTGGTGAGTTCATAAGTAGTGTTTGAAATCCAATGTATTGTTTGAAAACCATCAGAAAATCCGATATTTTCTAAAAATAGAATAGTGTAAAAATATGCGAAGATCCATGAGTATGCTTGTTTGAATTCTATAGATGTAAGCGTAAGAGTTGTGAAATTCGACCGGTAATTCATAATTGTACTTGTTGAAAACCCTAGGAAAACCCGACGTTTTCCTATCACTTTGCTTTACTTAGTTTGTATACTGTTGTTTCGTTGCGTTAGAGGTAATCGTTGAGCTCCGGAGGCATTGCGAGTACAGTGGGTGGTGAAGTGTTGTGACGTGCGTTAATGAAAACGTCCCATCGACAACCTTACAAGCGATCCCTTAGGCGTCACTCGCAATCATTCACACAACTCAATCCTCCCGGACTTGTGTAGTCCCACGACCGGAGGGAAGGAGAGAAGGTGCGAAACCCTCGGTATTTCCCCGCGTCGTTCAAGACTATTGCAATTACGAAGGGCCTGAAGCCCAATCCCGCAATCGTGAGTTCCCGACTTTACTAGCAGCACTGAAGGACCCTTGGGGACCAGCAGCTTGTTTGCCATTGAAAGTCCTTTTACGTTATGTCGGATCGGTAAAACCCAACACTTCGTAAGAGAGAGAGGTCTTCGGGCCTTAAGATCAGGTCATTGGGCTAGCTAGGCTCAACAAACAAGATTTTACACTTTTGGGGCCCAAAGGTGGTGCGTAGACGTCTGTGCACACTCGCATGTATAGTGACTTCCCAATCGTTATTAGTTATGAATCGTAATGTCGTAATGTCATAGTGTCGTCGTGTTAGTAGTTTCGGATTTTTATTGGTTCGAGACCGAACCAATTCGTTTGACAACGACTTTTGGTGTTGTAATGTATTGTATTTCGTCGATAGTCGTGGTACCATCATTTGATCAAATTGCATGTATTGAACTAGTCTTGAGAATTTTTCTGTTTTCAGCCCCTCATTATTTGTAAAAATTTACTTTTTCAATCCTTTATTTAAAGCTTTCCGGTTTGGTCCTTAAATTGATTTTCTTGACATTTTAATACCAAAAATTATTGAAATTAATATTTTTCAGCATATTTTTCATTGAAGACAGTTTAAGTCCTTAAAATTTCAGTTTTCTCGGTTATAACCCATCTTTTCGCAAGTTTGACAATTTTGGCCCAAATTGAAAATTTTTTTGCAACTTTAGTCCCCTTTAAATTTAAAAAGCATTCTAAACCTTTGAAAAGGACTTGGATCACTTATAGTCCACTGTTTTACAGAAAAATGCAGTTTTGGCCCTCCAAAACAGAAAATTTCGCATATTGGGCCTCATTGGGCCGAAAATGTCATCTTTAGCCCATTAAGCTTGGAATTTATGTTTTTAACCCTCCAAATAGTATATTTTCAGAAAATACATTATGTAAACTGTTTTGACTCATCTCATCCATCAGATTTCGAAATAATTCATTTTAGGCCCTTCAACTTTGTATTTTCAACATTTTATGTCAAAAAAATGAGTTTTTAGCCCAAATTAGGTGTTGTCAAGCCATTTGGCTATTTTTCTTAGTATACTTTGCATGTAGTAGTATATTTTATGCTATAATAAAATACATATCTCGGTTTTTAGCATTTCATAACTAGATCTAGCATCAAATCATACAAAACATACATATAAGCATAGAAATCAACCACAACATACACATAATGATGGATCTACACCTTTGCTTGTATTCTCCCCCACAAAAACTTATGAAAACTGAAAATAAGGGGGTATGAAACTCACCTTGGGTGTTGATTCGGTTTTTGAAGAAAGAATGGAAGAAATGAAGTGATTTTTGGCCTTTGCACTCCTTGATGAAGTTTTCGAGTTTATGGAGTTTTCTAGAGTGCAAGATCACGATTTTTGCATGGATTAGGAAGGGATTTTGATAAAACAAGGAATACAAGTCATAGATCCAAGCAAAACCTTACCTTAGATGATGATTTTTGTGGAAGAACTTCCTTGAATGCTCCCTAAATCTCGAGATTTTGGATGGAGAAGAAGAAAGAAGCCTTGAGTGATGTAGAGAGTGTTTGTGAGAGATGTGTGTGTGTGTGGGTGTTGCTCGGCCGAGAGTGAGAGAGAGAGGAAGAAGAAATGATGTTTGAGGTGAGGTTTGCATGGAGACATGAGTCTCTTGCATGGAACTCCAAAAGATAAAAGTGATGTGGCATGAGAAAGTCAAACCCTTCTCTTGGGCTTGCTTTGGGCCGAGAACATGGAAGGAGGAAGGAAAAATTTGGGCTTTTTGCTCCTAAGCCCAATATTAGAGTTAGTCTTAGGTATTTATTGGCCTTATAAAATAAAATTGTGATTTTTATGTTTTAATAAGCTAGATTGGGTTAATCATGGATCAAAGCTTTCAATTTATTTCATTCTAGGCCCAATATGGCCCATAATATTGAAATAAATGAATGTGGGTCCAATTAGAGCCCAATTAGGGTTCTAAACCCATGATAGTCCAATTGGAAGCTTATTGGTCCATTTGGATCCAATAAGGAAGTTCTAGTCCAAAATGGACTTAACAAGAACTTCTAGGGTTTTCCAATTGCTTGATGTAGTGAATTGGGGTTTAGTTTTCCATTGAGTAAGCATCATACATGCTTTTGAGTTTTTGATTTCAACATTTACTTGAGTATAGTGATTACAAGACATAAAATTTCTAGTTGTGACACATAAGGGTAAAATGTGAACAGTTTCAATAGTTCAATGGTAAATAGATAACGAAAAAAGTTTAGTGACTAAATGTGAACAAAATCAAAAGTTCGTTAGCCTTTCAAGTTATTATCCCTTTTTTATAATGATACGGAGGAAGAGGGGCGAGAAGTGGATTTTCTGATTAATGATTGTATTAATGTTACTCTCGATCCAAATCACCTTTGTACAACCACCACCTTTTCTATAGGCCTTTGCTTTGTGAAGTTACCTACACTAGACTTGCTAAAGCAAGGTTCAACTGAAAAAAACCTATTGATAAAAATTGTCGTTGAGTTTGTTTAAGAATGCACAAAGAGATGAAGGGTATATGTTGCCATGTAGACCCGTTTTAAAAGAAATGACATGAATTGTGTAAAACTCACTATGTTGTGGATAATTATTACAAAGTCACTACATTTTAGTTTCTTTCCAATTTTGACACCACAATGTGATGTCACCAAAGTTATGTTAGTTATCATGTCATCAACGATTTTCATGTCAGGAATTGGTAAACATAGTCAAAAAATAATGCAATAACAAAATCAATTTTTTATGTAAACTTATTGAGTTTTTGTAGAACATATCCTATATATTATGCTAAAATCGTTTTATTTTATTTTTTTCAAATTTATGCAACAAAAAATATTTTTTTAGAACGGTTGAATGCATTAAGAGGCTACTAGCAAGGAGCTAGAGCAAAAACTTAACAATTTCATCAAATAATAAGAAAATGGCTTATAAGCCAAACATTTCAATTAGGATAGAGCTTATGTTTTTTACGAACTATCCAAATAAAAGAAAACCAAACAATATCATCAAAGAGTTTATCACATCTAGTCTTTAACTTCTTCAAACATACATTTGTTTCTGAAACACCAAACCAAAGGCACCACCAAACTGTAACCAAAATAGCATCAATTATTAGATTTTGCTAGTATACATGACACATGCAAGGAATCCAAAAAACCAGGAAGATCACGAACCAAAAGAAAGACATGTGAAGTCAACATCGCAACAAAATATTTTTATACAAATTTACAATATGGATTCACTTTAAAACCAAAATATGAAACGATGCATCATATTTTATAAGTTTTTATTTATATAGCAATACTTTTACTAATCTAAAACGGAACAATATTTACTTTTTTATCACTTTATATATGCAACTTATATGAATTAAACAACTATATTATAATTTATGTTTACATATAAAAAATAATGCATTTATCCTAGAATATTAGTCATTGCATAGTATAAAAACTCAATACTAAAGTATGTTCGGCAAAACTAACAAGTAACAAATAATGTTGAAAGCTTGTATTTTCAAACGAGGTTTCTTGTATAAAACATATCGTTTTGTCAAACGGTAACAACTAGAAGCTCATAGACACTCCATAAAAAACACGCCTAATGTATATAGGGAAAATATAAAAGTGTTTCAAAAAATATGCATCTAACCATTCTTTTAAAAGATAGAGTTAAATACCATCTTCATTTCAATATACGTATCACTCATTTTTTAATTTCTATAAATCGCTGATATACATATATTGATATACCCTATCTTATATTTCTTAATATATAGAAGTTGATTTAAGTAATTATGACTTATGACAATCAAGATTCAGTGTGTATATATATGGTATCAAAATAAACCGTCTGGATAGTCCCATGCACAGTATATGTTACGCTAATGGTATGCTCGTGACATTTCGAATTGAGGACAGTTTGATCCCAATTACAAATAATAATACTTATTCAACAAATAAATAAATGTTTGCATAGTTTATCAATTCCACCATAATCCTAAATAAAGAGAGCATAACTTATATTTTTCTTAACAAATAATAAAAATGGTTACAATTGAGTCATCAACTACCTTTTTTTAATCTTGCAAACCTAATTATAGGTAGGAAGACATGATTAACTTAGTGACAATACGATTAGCTTATATAGTCTTTCAATCGTTTTCACGATCAAAATTGTATTTGTTGACCTACTCAAGCTATGTCAATGTTAGCTAGTTTAAGGTTTAGTGAATAATGAGATTTGACTTTTGTAGTATTTAGGTGAGAAATAAGTCTTTAAATATGTTTTCTTAAAATATGACATTGATGTTAAGTGGAAAGTTATACATTTAAATAATTAATTGTGATCCTCGTATGTTATATGGGTTGAATAAAACAAAATAAATAAATATAAAGGTTTAAGAAAAATTAATTTAAATTTGAAATTTTAGATTTAAATTTAAAATTTAAATTTTGAATTAAAAAAAAAACATATTAAATACTATATAAGCAGTAATATTATAATTTATTGGTTATTTTCAATTAAGGTAATTATTATTTGAGGTGTAAATATAATATGTTAACTAAGAAAACATAAAAAAAAAATGAGAAAATAACAAATGAAAAAAAAATACATCTATCTATATTTATATCTATATACTAGTTTATAACCCGTGAGAACTACGGTTATAAAATTAATTAAAATTTTATATTAAAAATCAAATTTATTAATCAATTATTTTAAAAAGTTATTACTTAAGAAATATTTTTTTAGTTCTATAAAGGGAATTATAATCAATAATTTAAATAAATATGTGAAGTTATATCACCTTATAATCTATATTAATTTTATTTTATTTTTCAATTTAATGTTATTAATTTATTATAATTAAAGTGAGAAAATTAAAATTTTAAAATCTAAAATGAAGAATCAATTATTAATTTAATGTAATTAGAGTGGAAATTTGAAATTTGAAATTTGAAATGGATAATTAATAGATTGACAAGTGACATAATAGGTAATATATAACATTAATAAGGAGTCCTAATTATATGACACTTGTCAATAGGAGATTAAACTTATTCTTTTATTAGAATAGGGATCTTATAAAGCTAGCATTTTTCCTTGAACCTCATGCATTTGAAACTCCCATGCATTTTTCCTTTCACCACATTCATTTGAAACTCCCATAACTTTTAAATTTCTTTCTAATAATAATTATAATTGGTTAATTAGGTTAAATAAATTTCAAAACTAAAGTGTAATCATATATAAACTAAATTTCAATATTAAAATAATATATTTACTTTTACTTATAAAGTTATGTTTTTTAACTGTTAACATATTATATTAATTTATTAGTGTTAATATATTGTTGGATGTAAACGATTATAATTTTAAAGATACAATTTTGGAACAATTTGTATAAAATACTTAAATTTGTAATTTAAATATAACATTACAGGGATACAATTTTGGAACAATTTGTATAAAATACTTAAATTTGTAATTTAAATATAACATTACAGGGTCAACTTAAATATAGATTTTAGTTTACCTTAAACAACCCAAAAATATTTTGTAAATAGTTAAAAGTGATAAATTGTAGTGTCATTCTAATAACGATTGTAAGTTGGTTAATAAGGTTAAATAAATATCAAACCTAAAGTGTAATCATAAATAAACTAAATTTCAATTTTAAAATAATATCTTTAATTCTACTTATAAAGTAATGTTTTTAACTTTTTTAACATATTATACTTAATTTATTTGATTTAAAAAGTTGTTGTATGTAAACCATCATCAGTTTAAAACTACAATTTTTGAACAATTTGGACAAAAATATAAAAATTGTTAATCTAACATTACAATGTCAACTTAAATATAAATTTCATTTTCACTTAAAAAACCAAAGAATATTTTGTAAATAGTTAAAAGTGATAAATACAAAAACTAAACTGTAATCTCAATTTAACTAAAATATTTCTTAAATATATTTTTATAATCGTTAAAAGTTTTCAAATAAGTAGTTTAAAATAACTTACAGTAACAATAGTTAAAAATAGCTCTATATAAATGATTATATTGTTACATTTAAAAATCAAAAAACAATGTTTGATGCTTTAAATAATTATAATGATTAGAAATTAAAATATTAAGCAAATAACTTTTCAAAAATTAATTAACAATAATAACAACTATAAATAACATTAAGCCATATATTATATATAATTTTATTTACGTGTAATTCGCGGGTAGAAGTCATTCAAACTATTGAGATTATTAAATTTGATATCATAATTCGTATACTAAATCGATATATATATATATATATATATATATATATATATATATATATATATATATATATATATTAAAAAAACATATATTTGTAAAGACTTCAATTATATAGGTGTTTTTCGCGCAACACTCGGGCATTCGCCTAGTTTATTTAAAAATACCAAAAAAATGACATGTGTCCAAGTTAATCAGAGAGAATGACATGTGCCAAAATTAATTTCATTTATTAGAAATGATTTTTAATATATGTATTCCGGTAGTCATGTGTACTTTAGGGATTTCTTTTATTAATTATAGACTAAATTCCATGCTTGGTCCCTATACTTTATAAAAGGTGACTTGTTTAATCCTTTTGTAACAGAAAGGTCTGCATGGTTGGCCCTTAACGAATAACTACATTTATACTTTTTAATATTTATTATAGAAAATTTCTTTTACTAAATTTAATTGAAAATAATAATAGATAACCCCCCCCCCCCCAACCCCCTCTTCCAATCCACCTACCCTCCTTTTTCCTTCTCGCCTAAAATCATCATCGTTGATTCGAGATGAGTTATTAATAGTGTAATACTTAATTGTTAACTGTATGTGTTCATCGGCCTTCCAGTCATATTGGGGGTCATATTAGGAACCATTCAGGAGAATAACCTAGAGAAAGTGTAAGTACATAGTATACCCTAAGCATATAATTTATGAACTATTTGGTATATATTGTGCAATAATTTTGTTATAAACTTTGTATACGAATTATGATGAATACTTAGATGGTATTTGGAAAAAAACTTTATTACGTATTAACTTATAACTTATTAGTTTATTGGTTTATAAGCTATTAAGTTAAAGGAGTTAACTTATGAAAAAAATGACTAACTAGCGGTTTGCCACCACTATAAGCTATTTTTATCCAAACATTTTTTTGCTTGTAGAAGTGTGACATCACTAATAAACTAATAAGTTGTTTTGCCAAACACATTGTTAATTGTACAAATATGGTATGATGGTCATATTGGATATATGTATTGTTCCGTGTAGATTCTAGACACCCAATACTTGTGGTGACACCATTTAGTTCATGCAAACATGTGTGTGATGGCAAGAGAGTGACTTTATGTAACGTCCCGAAAGTATTGAGAAAATTTTTAATTAATTAAATCAAAACCATTCATTCATTTGTCCCACAAAATTATCAGAGTAAAAGTATTCCCAAAACATCAGAGTGAATCGTAAACAATCAATGTGGAATAAATCTCCAGGGGATGCAGTGCAATCAAGTTAGGTCCTTCCTTTTGAAACCAAGGGTACCTGAAAACATTTAAACACAAAACCATAAGCACGAAGTTTAGTGAGTTCCCCCAAAATACCACATACCATACAAGTAAAGGGCCCAACCTAATCTACATTCTTTCAGGCCCATTCCATATCATCGGGCCCGTCCCATCATACATATACATGCAAGAGTCACAAAGACAATTAGCATTCTACATACACAATCTAATGGGCTGGTATTGATGCCTTCGACCCACAAGTATAGTGAGAAGACTCATCTGACTCACGAACTTAGATAAACCACAACTTAATGGGTCGGCATTGGTGCCTTCGACCCACGATTGTAGTAAGAAGACTCACCTGACTCACGAACTCAGATAAACCATAGCTCAATGCCCTGCAACAGATGCTATAACACTCCTATCAAAGCATAAAAGATCCAAACTTAGTCTGCACACTAAATCCACCAATCTTGACCAAAAGTGAACCCAGGTCAACAAGTCAACAACCCAAAAGTCACCTTAGCGGATCGCCACGTCGTGGGTTTCATTTGGCCATGTCATGACAGTGTAAGGACAAAACAAATGAGTTTTTCCCCAGTCACCACGTCGTGGTGGCCAAGATGCCTCATTACGGGTACTGGATTTCTGTAACATCCCAAAAATCGAGGGTAAAAATGTCATTTTTAATACATAGATTCAAACATCCATTTACATTTATCCAAACATTAAGTTGCGGAAAGACATAGGTGTGTGCGTTGCGATCAAGCCGAGCCCTTCCCTTTCGAACCGAAAGTACCTGAAACCATAAACCACAAACTGTAAACACAATTCTTAGTGAATTCCCCAAATACCACATACCACACATATCAAACGATCCATACATGTCATACATAATCATGAGCCATACATATCATACGTATACCACAATCAATAGGAGTGATATGTACCAACCATAGTCTTGCCATTATGCCACAAGCCGCCTCGTGGTCTTCCTTTCCAAGTCGGGGGCCATAACCCTGGGTCTTAAATACAAGTGTCAGGAGCCACCTCCTGGTCTTCCATGCAAGTGTCACAAAGACAACTAGCATACAATCTACAACTACTTAACTAACAACTGCCAGAGTTCAAACTTTGGCCTTGCATACAAATTGCCAGGAACCACCTCCTGGTCTTTCATACAAAATCCCAAGGGTCACCCCCGGGTCTTCCTACAATACATTAATGAAATGGGTCGCCATTGGTGCCTTCGAACCATTGAATAGTGAGGAGACTCACCTCGAATGCAAAAGCTCACTGAAAGAAATCATTAGTTGCTGCCCTGATGACTTCCCAAACTATTAATACCAAAATACCACCCAATTTGCAATTGGGTTCCAAACTATGATCCATAATCCATACTTAGGGTAAAATGACCATTTTACCATAACCCAACATGAACCAAAACTGAGGGTCAAGCCCAAAACCAGAAAGGTATGGCTATAAGATCCATAAAGCCCACTAATGGAAAATTAGGCCTAAACCCTCACATGGACCTTTCCTTGAAGCCCATTAACATTTCCTAAACCAAAACACATATTCATAGCTAGCCCAACAAAACCTCAAACAATACAAGCCTAAACGATAGCCCGAACTCAAAATAACACCGCAAGGCCCAATAAGTCCCAAATACCCCAATTAGTCCCAAATCCATCATGGACCTATCCCCGAGAAGGCCCAATATCCAAAAAGGCTTGAAATACTGAATGGTCAATCTTAGTCAACTCCTGGTCCAAGGTCCAAATCCCAAAAAGTCAACAAAACCAGAAGGGTCAACCATGTCGCGTATGCCCTGCGTACTCAGCTGGTATGCCCAACGTACACCCTTTAGGGCCAGTATGCGCCATGTACCAGATGGTACACCTAGTGTACTCCCCTGGACCCCAATCTCCTCCATTAAGTACTTAATCACGTAAGTCCTTGCTTCTAATTCTCATATCTGATTTCTATAGATGACTTATTACATAAAGATGACAACTTTATTTGCATACATGTCTTAATGGGTCTCTAGAGCTCAAAAGACCTTAATGAAAGGTCTTAACAAATGCATGAATCCAAATAAACAATAAAGATCACATTTTTATGCCTTTGGGACACCTAAAACATCCAGATCCAGAAGATCAAACCTTTGAAACAAACTTATCTCACAAGGAGCACTACAAGAGGCTATAAATGGCCATAAACAACCCTAATAGAAGTTATATGAATTGAGAAGACAAGATCAAAGCTTTTTACCTTCAATGAGTTGCAAAAGATGGAAAACCGTTGGATCTACAAGCTCCTTTCCATGTGGTAATTCTTCAACAAGCTACATGCTCTTCCAAGTGTACAAAAATACTCCAACAATCCTTCACAATGACTTAAATGTTCCAAGATATGGCTAAAGGTCGACTTCTAGGGTTTAGGAGGCTGAGAGGTTGATAAAAGATAGGTCTTATGAAAAAATGAGGGTTAAATAAAGTCAAGGGCCACAAATTAGGGTTTCAAATCTGAAAGGAGTACTCCCTGCGTACCCCTTGGTACGCTCGATGAACCCAAAAGCCACCCACGACCAATCTTCTTAGTACCCCGCGCGTACATATCTAGTACGCCCCCGCATACTAGATGGCCCTTCAAAATACTCGACTTCATTCAATCATAACTCTTCCGTATTAAGTCTGTTTCCAATGATCTTTATAGCTACAGAAAGGTGACGAGAAGCCCTACGCTTCTAAGAAATCACCGTTGCCTAAAAACTTCCCGAATAAGAACCAAAATTCTAAAGGACCGAGTTGTCAAATTACAGTTATACCCTTGGCCTCCGAAGATATCATCGAATACTTGGATCACTTAAACCATAACACCCGCATCTAAAGGACCAAAACCTTTATTCCCTAAGGCCCTTAGCCTCATGAAAACTGGAGATAGGGTTGTAGCCCCGAATAATGAAGCAAATCCGAAACCGAGTATTACAGTTTCAATAGCATAATGCATTAACTTGTATTTCAACTATTCTAAGAGCTCCAAAGCTCAGATCTAGTACACCCCAATGTGTTAATGGATAAAGTTTCTATAACTTCCCAAAAATAAGACCATAAAATTTTTTGTTTTTAAATCAATAAACCATTAAATCATACTCCCTCCATCTCATTTTAGTTGTCTACAAATAAAAAACACATAGTTTAAGAAAAATACATTTAATGTAACTTTTCTTATGCAAAATGACTTATCTACCCTTATATGAACAATTAATACGTTTAATCAAGAATTAATACAAATAACAACGTCTACCTATTTCTTTTTAATAGAATAAAGAGAAAAGCTTAAACAATTTAAATAAAAAGTCTTCCAACCAATTTCTTTTACTGTAAATTAGGTTACCTCTAAATTGAAAATTTTTAATCCTAAGATAAAAAAAACATTGGCTCCAAGTTCTCCTAGGATAATCAATTCATTGAATGTTTATAACCCATTTCCATTCACGTTTTTCCCCCTACACACAATAGTAGATTATGGAGAAATCTTTAACTTTATCGACCAAAAAACACACAAATCATGCTCAACGTCAAGATATATATATATCAAACCTTATTGCAACAAAGTTCCAATGGAGAGTTGAGAAGGGGTTCCATAAGTGATGTAGCTGCACTTTTCAGTGTTTCTAAGCGGATCGTAAGTCGTACTAGAAGCGGGCTAAACTTCAAGCTGAAAATGGGTCAACAGTTGATTTATCTTCAAAGAATCTACAAGTTGTTGAGCGAAAAAGGGTTCAACTCGATTTGAATCAAGATTCACAAATTCCGTTATGTCGTCGAACAACCGTTTGGTTTATTGCAAAATCATTAGGTGTTTCCAAATCAAATTTACATAGAATAATAAAAGAATGTGAACTTAGACCACACACAAATGCCATAAAGTCAGATCTTACCCATGCAAATAAAACAAAAAGGTTAGAATTTTGTTTATCTATGATTAGGGGTCATTATCTAATTCAAATCCTACATTCCATGATATGTTAATATCGTCCACATTGATGAAAATTAGTTTTACATAACGAAATCAACAAAACGGTACTACCTCGTTCCCGGTAAGGACGAACTATCAAGAACATGTAAAAGCAAAAAATTCATTCCAAAAGTCATGTTTCTAGTGGAGGTTGCTCGTCCACGATTTTATGCATTTGGAAATAAAAAAAATTTCGGAAAGATTGGAATCTTCGCACTTACAACAAGAGGATCCTCTAAGCGCTCAAGTAAGAACCATGTTACGGGAACGTTAGAGACAAAACCGATTGTATCGGTTACTAAAGAGATAACAAGATCATGGTTGATAGAAAAAGTTTTACCTGCTATAAAAGCTAAATGGCCACCAAAACATACATGTCCAATATTCATTCAACAAGATAATGCAAAGCCTCATATTGATGTTAATGATCGTGAGTTTATTGAAGCATCATCTCAAGATGGATTTGATATTTATCTTTGATTTCAAGCCCCAAATAGTCCAGATTTAAATTAGTCAGATCTTGGATTTTTTTAAGCGATTCAATCACTTCAAGAGCAAGAGGTTCTTCATACGGTTGATGAATTAGTTTCTGCAGTTCAAACCTCATTTGAAAGATGCAATATCATGAGCTTAACAATGTTTTCTTAACTTTGCAAACATGCATGAAAGAAATCTTAAAGGTTCAAGGTGGAAACAACTATTGAATACTATATATTGGTAAGAGTAGGTTGGAACGACAAGGTAATTTGCCATTAGACATTGAGTGTGAACAAAGCCTCATAGATGAAGTAGCTTTGTATTTGGTTTGATACGTAAAAATGAAAGCATATGAAGTTTTAATTTGGTTGTGTAAAACTCTCGTTGTCATTTTTTAGAAAAAAAAAAAAGAATGTTTGAGGTACTCATTTCTAAAAGAAAAGTACTAAATGTAACTATGCATGGGTCATTATGAGATGAAAATTTCCTTTTGCTTTTTTATTCCAAATAATTAATGCCAGAAGTAATTAGGCTATTTAGATTTTGTATGGTATTTATAACCATGGGTAGTATGGGAAATTAAGTTAATTATAGTAGTCTTTTTTAGTAGGTGACAATAATTCTGGAACAAACCAAAATAGTGTACTTGACAACTAAAATGGAACAGAAGGAGTATCATTTTCATAAAACCAAGGTAATCAAAGTTTTATTAGTAAATCATCATTATCAGAGTAAATCACATAATGAGAAATCGAATGGTGTGTGTCCTACAATCATCCTGAGTTCTACCATTTGAAACCGAAGTACCTGCAACATAAACTGAAAACCATAAGCACAAAGCTTAGTGAGTTCTCCCAAAATACCACATACCATACATATTAGAAATATAGCAGGCCCCGCCCAATGAGTATAACAGACCCCACCCACTAAATATAACGGGCCCCACCAACTGAATATAACGGGCCCCGCCCAGACTCATATAGCGATCCCCGCCCATTGAGTATAACAGGCCCCACCCAAATTCATATAACGGGCCCCACCCACTAAACATATAAACATATAAACACATGCGAAAATCACAAAGATAATAGCATACCGTACAATCATCGGGCCCCACCCACTGAGAATAACGGGCCCTACCCACATACAAATCATATACGCATAACTAGATACTAACATATAGAATAACCATCGGGCCCCGCACAGTAAGCATACACATGCAAGATTCACGCATACATCTAGCACCCTACATAACAAACTATGCGCTAACATTGGTGCCTTCGACCCGCCAAACATAGTGAGGAAACTCACCTCGCACTGCCAAATCACATTGAGAAATCTCTGGCTGATGGTCCGATAAATCCCTGAGCTATCAATACCAAATAACATCCAATTAATAATTAGATTCCAATCCATAACCATTAGTCTAAAATTAGGGTAAAAAGACCATTTTACTCCTTACCTAGTTTAGTCCAAGACTAAGGCCCAAACCTACAATCCAAAAGGCCCAATTAACAAAATAATCATCCAAGGCCCAAACATCGCCTGATTTTCCAAAATTATTCCTAGCCTAAACACTTGAACTTTGATGGCCCAACAGGGCTCTAAACATCTAAGGCCAAACCGAAGACCTAAGATTCTGAGGCTCACCTTGCTAAGTATGCGGAGATTACTCAGCTTGTATGCATAGTGTACTCGCCTTAGGGCTCGTACGCTAAGCGTACCTACTTGTACGCCTAGCATACTCCCTTATTTAGCCAACTTCCATTTCCGGCTCTTAACTGATTAATACATCAATTCGCAACATAGATCTGACTTCCTTGGGCTGATTTATCACGTAAAGTAGATAACCTTACGTGCATTCATGGCTAAGCTCTTAAAGCTCAAAAAGACTTAAAAATGACTTAATGAATGTATGATACTATAAACACCATAAAGCTTGCACCTTTAAGCTCAAGTAACTCATAATGTGCCTAGATCTAAAAGAATAAGTCCCTCAAACGACTTAACTTGTCAAACTAACCGAAAAACGGACCAAAAGCACAAAAACATGACATGAAGAGATCTAAACATACAAGGATAAAGGTTGGGACTTTATACCTCAAAATTCACCAAAAGATGGAGCTAAATCTGGATCTCTAAGCTTCCTTCCAAAGAATGAGTCCACCAACTTCTTCTTCTTCTTTCACTTCAAGGAGCATAAACCACCAAAATCAAGATCAAGGCTCAAGAACACTTAAAGAGGATATTAAGGTTTGAGATTAGGGTTTTAGGACAATAGAGGTTGGTAAATAGGCCATACCTAGGGACTTAAGGACCTTATATAGGGTAAAACACCCTAAAATAGGGTTTTATTATCCTCCTCATATGCCCATCACACCCCTCGTACGCCTAACGTACGAGGCGTCAGATCCACAACCAACTTCCACTAGTATGATAAACGTACACATGTGGTACATCCCACGTACTAGCTTCTCAGCTAGTACACTAAGCGTACCCTTTGGTACCTCCCACGTACTAAATCCAAGGACCAATAATGCCAAACTTAAATATGAAGGGCCAAAAAAGAAGCACACTCAATCAAGCGTTACAACTCTCCCCCACTTAAATTAGATTTCGTCCTCAAAATAATCCGTTACCATCCCAGGTATGCCTGACATCTTAAGCAATACTGCCACAAACCCATGCATACCAAAACCTTCCTAAAGGCAACAAAAACCAACCCTAGCAGGGCTCTCCAAACCCGAAGATGAACGAATCCTTTCTCAGCCTAAGATAATCTCATGTAGAATAAGCACATCTACTTAACCTGAAATCTGAATTCTTGAATTGGTATGATCCCCTGACACACCGCCCCTACTGAACCATTCATGATTCCATTCATTTCTCTTCCAAACTGACTAGTTAACTTCTGATTACCTGAGGTTCCCATTCGAAAACAGAAGCACAGACCATTCACTGTTGCTGACAACTTTTCACTTCACTAATGGATTAGATATTCCTTTGAGAGAATGCTCATCTTGATGATAACAATTCCATGAATATAAAGAACAATGCTAGACAAATTGGGAGATAAACCTTGTAGAGCTAAACAAGACACTACTTCGTTTAACTGCCGAACCAACAAACCACTGTTGAGATTCTGAAACCCCATACTTTCCTGACCCCCACACAAATAAAACCAATCCAAAACATAATCACAAGATCCTAGTCTACCATCAAAATTGAGAACATCCTTTGATATGTGCTTATTTAGTTATATATTTCAAACATTATCATTATTATTTTATTCTACATTTTGTATTAATTCTAGAAAAAAGGTACTTATTATGTTTGAAATATGTTTTGTAGCAACGAAGACATGCTCGGGACAAAAAGGAAGCATACGAGAAGTTGGAAGCAGGAAAACGGGAGATAAAGCAAAAGGAAGACAAAGAAGGATCTTGTTGGATTGCTTGACACCTCGTCAGTGTTTGTCCCAACTAGCCTTTTTTCTAGGAAATTTTATACTCCTGTAAACATCATCTATTGTGACGCATGTAATTCTTATTTGATATCATGCACTATGCTCAATCAATGACTACCAACTTAATCATGAATCACAAGTAAAGTTCAAAACTCTATACAAAACGTTTCAAATAGTCAACTACGGGTTGAAAACCCTAAGAATCCCGGTTTAAGTTTTTGATGGACTAGGATTTTCTTATTGGGCCTAATGGACCAATAAGCATTCAATTTGACTATTTTTGGCTTAGAACCCTTAAATGGGATCTAAATGGACCCACATTTACAAAACTTAATATTTTTGGCCATGTGGGCTTAAAATGGTTTAGTTTATCTCTAATAGGCCTCGTTGGGTCATAAATTACTCCATTTACCGTAATGGGACTTAAACCTTTTTAATTAACCTTAATGGGTCGTGAACTCCCTTAAAAGGGGCCTAACGGGCCAAGAGCAAATTAATTGGGCCACATAGGACCATGAACTCCCATAAAAGGGTCCACTGCATCGGACCAAAGTCCGAAAACTGCATCGGACCAAAGTCCTAAATTAACCAGGGCCTTGCCCTCTGCATTAGACCGAAGTCCGGAACTGACTAGGACCTTGTCCCTTATATCGGACCGAAATCCAGAACTAACTAGGACCTTGTCCCCTGCATCAGACCGAAGTTCGGAAACTGACTAGGCATAACATAGCATAGCATAAACATATCAACTAGCATAAACACATATACTACATACTGCATCGGACCGAAGTCTAGAACACATAACACAAAGACATGCTTGAATCACAAAGACATCAAGCACACTGAACTACTACATCGGACCAAAGTTCGGAACTAATGCTAACTAGATGGGCTGGCATTGTGGCCGTAGACCCGTTCCTACTGGAAGGAAAACTCACCTTGTAATGTTCGCTGTCGAGATGCTAACTCTAAAAGTGGTTGACTGCTGCTCAGGAACTGTCCGACCATAAATCCCAAAAACACTAGATCAGGTACTTATAAATGCCCTCAGGGTAAAATGATTGTCTTACCACTGGTCAAAGTCAACTTCCAGTTGACCGAACTTGCCGATTCAGGGCGTAGACTCGCCGAGACCCTCCATTACTAACTCTGAATTTAACTCACCGAGTCCCTTCCCCACTCACTGATTCACCCTAAACTCACAAATCGAAGAAAAAACGGGGGGCTCGCGACTCGACTCGCCGAGTCCAAAGAACAATTCATCGAGTCCTAATCGTGCAGATTTCATACAATCGATTCTAATCCATTCCAGAGCATCTAACTCGTAGATCTAAGCTCCTGATACCATCTGAACACGTTGATCACTTTACGTGTAACTAACAAGGAGTGAAGCTATTTCACTCAAACTCTACTTTAATCGGGAAAACTCATCCGACTCGCTGAGTTGTATGAACAATTCGTCGAGTCTAAGGCAATCTTCATCGGACTCACCCAGTTGCTTATCCAAATCGTCGAGTCCATGAGTATCTTCATATGACTCGTCGAGTCAACCTTGCGATTCGCCGAGTCCATTCAGTTCTCTTTCCACACAGACTTGATTTGAGCCATGCAGCAACTCCAAATCACAAATCCAAGCTTCTAGGGAATGCTTATCACATAAAGTTGCAAACTTTACGTGCATACATAGCTTTAAAAGCTTCAAATGCCAAATCTAGGAACTTAATAGGGTTCCAAGCTCAAGAGGGACCTCAATCACGACCACAGCTGAAACTTTACACTTCTAGAATGCAACGAGGGTCCAGATCTGAAGTATAACCCGATCATAAGGCTTTATCACGAAGGATTTGGGGTTTTTGGGCTTAGAAGCAACAATTTGGGGACAAACAAGATCTACTAGATTAATAAGCAAGGTGGAGACTTTATTACCATAAAAGATGACCGCAAATGAGTGTGTTCTGGATCTACTTCCTGTTCCTTGAACTCTTCAACCTTCCTTTCTTCTACTTGCTCCTAAAGTTCCTTCACAAAGTAGCAATCACTCACACACTCTTTAAGGGGGTGAGGGTAGTGTTCGGTAAAGGATGCTATGAGGATGATGGAGGCGAGGTTGGGGTGCATTAATGCATTTAAATAGGGTGCAAACCCTTAAAATTAGGGCTTCATCCAGATAAGCGGACTGTCAAGTCCCAGCGTTTGGACTCGTCGAGTAGCCACACAATTTGCGTGATCATTCTGTCTCTACTTGATGAGTCGGGCTACAGACTCGTCGAGTACCCCTTAAGAAATGAAAATACTTTATTTAAATCACATACCATAAATGAGGCGTTACAACTCTCCCCCAATTATCTTAGACTTCGTCCTCGAAGTCTGCTACTGCTGCTGAATCTAAAAATAATTTTCGATAATGCTCCCTCATCTCCCTCTCGGACTCCCACGTCCACTCTGAACCCTTTCGGTGTTGCCACTGCACCTTTACTAATTGAACCACCTTGTTCCTCAAGGTCTTCGTCTTTCGATCTAAGATCGTCACTAGTCTCTCGATATAGCTCAGGCTGCTATCAATCTGAATATCCTCCACAGGTACAACTGCTGACTCGTCCACCAAACACTTTCTCAATTGAGAAACATGGAAAGTGTTGTGGATCTGGCTAAGCTCTGCCAGAAGATCCAACTGATAAGCAACCCAACCCACCTGGGCTAAAACCCTAAAAGGACCAATAAACCTGGGGCACACCTTTACCCTCTTCCGAAACCTGATAACACTCTTCCAGGGTGATACCTTCAAGAGTACCATATCGCCCACCAGAAACTACAAGTCCGAACGCGTCCTGTTGACGTAACTCTTCTGCCTACTCTGCGCAGTCTGCTACGAACCTACTGGATCAACTTTGTGTTCTTGAGCACCACCTCGGTGCTCCCGATGACTCGCTAACTGACCTCACCTCAACAAATCGGGGTCTTGCACTTCCTTCCGTAGAGCATCTCGAAAGGAGGACGGTCAATGCTAGCGTGGTAACTGTTGTTATACGAAAATTCCACTAGGGGAAGATATGTATCCCAACTACCACCAAAGTCTAGAACACATGCCCAGAGCATGTCCTCGAGAGTCTGAATTGTCCTCTCGCTCTGCCCATCTGTCTGGGGATGGAAAGCGGTGCTAAAATGAAGACGAGTCCCCATCTCGTCATAGAACCGCTTCCAAAATATGGAAGTAAAACGTACGTCTCCGTCTGACACTACCGAAATAGGTACTCCGTGTCGTGCCACTACCTCGCGCACATAAATGTTGGCTAGCTTCTCAGGCGATATGCTCTCCTGGATCGGTATAAAATACGCACTCTTGGTCAGCCATTCCACTATGACCCAAATCGAATCCACTCCCCGCGCGGTTCTCGGAAGCTTAGTGATAAAATCCATGGTAATGTCCTCCCATTTCCATATGGGAATGTCTAACGGCTGCATCTTGCCATGGGGTCTCTGGTGCTCTGCCTTGACCTTCCTATAGGTCAGGCATCTCTCCACATACCAGGCGACATCCCGCTTTATGTAGGGCCACCAATAGTTGGGTCAAAGATCTCTGTACATTTTCGTCTCCCCTGGGTGAACGGAAAATCAAGACTTATGGGCCTCGTCCATCAACACCTGCCATACTCCACCCCAGTATGGTACCCAAACCCTCCCATGAAGGGTCGACAATCCCCGATTGTCATAATCAAAGGAAGCTACTCGGCCCACGATCCTCTCACACTTTTGCCTTTCCTCCTTGAGGCTCTCTACCTGTGCCTCCCTGATCTGCTCCAACAATGGAGTAATCACTATCATCCTCAGGCATATATCCTTGAACGTGGTCACTGCCAACTTGCGGATCAGGGTGTCGGACACTACGTTGGCCTTCCCCGGGTGATAAAGGATCTCACAATCGTAATCCTTCACCACATCTAACCACCGACATTGCCTCATGTTAAGTTTTGGCTAGTGCATGAGGTATCTCAGACTCTTGTGATCCGTGTAGATGGTACAACGGACCCCATAGAGGTAGTGTCTCCAAATCTTGAGGGCGAACACCACAGTCCCCAACTCCAAAACGTGCATCGGATAGTTAGCCTCATGAGGCTTCAACTGTCTAGAGGCTTAAGTTATCACATGCCCCCGCTGCATCAATACTGTTCCCATACCTGTGATCTAGGCATCATAGTAGACTACAAAATCATCCACTCCTTCTGGCAGGGTCAGAATCGGTGCCTCGCACAATCTCTGTCTGAGAGTCTCGAATGACGCCTGCTGCTTAGACCCTAACGAAACACCACCGACTTTTTGGTTAGTCAGGTGAGTAGAACTACTATCTTGGAGAAATCCTGGATGAATCTCCTGTAGTACCCTACCAATCCTAGGAAGCTCCGAATCTTGGATGGAGACCTCGGGACCTCCCACTGCATCACGACCTCGATCTTGGCCGGATCCACTAGAATACCCTTCTGGTTGATGAGGTGACCAAGGAACTGCACCTCGCGCAACCAAAATTCGCACTTGGAGAACTTCGCAAAAAGTCTGTCCCTCCTCAGTGTCTCTAGCACCTCTATTAGGTGCTCCTCGTGCTGCTCCTGGGTCTTGGAGTAAACCAAGATGTCATCAATGAATACTATCACAGACCGATCCAACATCAGCCTGCATACACGGTTCATGAGATCCATGAATGCGGCTGGAGCGTTGGTGAGTCCAAACGTCATCACCACAAACTCATAATGACCATAATGGGTCCTGAAAGCTGTCTTCTGAACATCCTCACCCTGACCCGCATCTGATGATAACTAGAGCGCAGATCAATCTTGGAAAACCAAGATGCTCCCTAAAGCTGATCAAACAAGTCATTTATTCTCAGGAGTGGGTAGCGGTTCTTCACCATTACCTTGTTCAACTCCTAGTAGTCTACGTACATACGGTGCGACCCATCCTTCTTCACAAACAGGATTAGGGCTCCCCATGGTGAACTATTCAGTCTGATGAAACCCTTGTCTAGTAGCTCCTGCAGCTTCATAGACAACTCTTGCATCTCTGGAGGAGCCAACCGATACGGTGCCTTGGCTATCAGAGCCGCACCAGGAACCAGATCAATCCTGAACTCAACCTGTCTCTCCGGAGGTATCCCAGGAAATTCCTCTGGGAATACTTCCGGGTACTCTCGCACCACTTCTACATCATCTACTGTCGTCTTACCCTTATCCCGGGTGTCCATCACATATGCGACATAACCTGCGCAACCCTGCTGGAATTAACACCTCGCTCTCACTGATGAACAAGAATCGGTCCGCGTTGTGGTCTCTTGCCCTGAATCACTAACTTTCCCCCACTAGGAGTGTGAACCCTCACTAGCTGCAACTCGCAACCAATCACCTCCCCATTGGGGCTCAGCCAATCCATGCCTACTATGACGTTGTTCCCTCGCAAAGGAATATGGACCAGTTCTACCGAAAACTGCTCATTGAATAACTGCAGCGAGCATGCCTTATGCACCCTAGCGACCCTTACGGTCCTATCGTCGACTATCTCCACCTCGAGTGGACAATCCAGCTCCCCTGGAGCTCTGCTAAACCTCTTTCTAAGCGCAAGAGAGACAAACGATTGGGTAGCCCTCGAATCAAATAACAATGTAGCTGAAATGTTGTTCACTAAGAACGACCCTATACGCAAACATATAATATTAGAAACAATCAATAATAAATGCAGAGATAAAAGGAAAATACATACCCTTCACCACGTCAGGATTCGCTCATGCTTCCTCTACTGTTATCTGAAAAGCTCTACTCTTCGTCACTGGCGCCTCGGCCCGGCCCTGACGACCGTCCGTAATCCTCAATGTAGTAGGGGCAGGTGCCGATACCTTCCCCGTTGCGGCTAAGCTCGGGCACTGGGACTTTTTATATCCCCTCTGATTGCAATGGAAGCAAATCGGATCTAATGTTGCGGTGGCAGTGGTGGAAGCTGTACAATCTCTGCTCATATGCCCTATCTAACCGCACTTGTAGCAGCCGGAACTCCCTGCCTTGCATGCCCCATCATGCAATCTCTTACATTTACCACACCGACTGTGGCTCTGCTGACCTCTGGACCTATGATCCAAAACCTTGGGCTTCTTGCCCGAACTCCCTGTACCCGAAGCCACCTCCGCCTTCCTCTTCTTCTCCATCTCAATCTCTCTCTCTCTCCCCCCCCTCTCTCTCTCTCGTGTCCTCTCAATCATATCATCCAACATCTTACAGCTGGATCGGCTCACGTACTGGCGGATATCACTCCGCAACATCTCATGATAACGGGCCTTCTTCATTTCCTCATCAGCTGCATAATGGGGAACAAGAAGATCCCTCTCTCTGAACTTGGCGGTGATCTCCGCCACTGTCCCTGTAGTCTGAGTAAGGTCCTGAAACTCTCTGGCTAACTGTTGCACCTCAATAACTGGTCCAAACTTGGCTCTGAACCTGGTGGTAAAGTCAGCCCAAGTCATAGCACCAAGTTCTATGTCATCCACGATACCATGCCCAGCCTCCTCCCACCAGTCACGTGCCCTATCCTTCAGAAGACACGATGCTAATTTGACCTTGTCCCCCTCGGTACATCTGTTGGTGTGAAACATGTTGGTAACATCTGCCAATCACCTAGTACTCGCAATGGCATCCCACGCCCCATGGTAGTCTGGAGCTCCACAAGCCCGGAACTCCCTGAAGG